>NC_141294.1:13244306-13506972 GCF_037954325.1 Fistularia commersonii | reverse complement strand
GTGTTGAGTTTGCCATGGCGAGCGCGGATGGAAAGGTGCGCTTCAAAGAAGGTCCGAGGTTTGCTTTCCCTTCTCTGAACGCCTCGCTCTTCTAGCTTTGTACCAACACACAATGAAAAGAAAGAGAACGAGCAAAACGCAGCGGGACGTTAGCTTCCGCCGCACGCAAAGAAAGGACGGAAAAACCCCGAGTGAACAGAATTTGCCGGAGCCGCACGTCTGGAAAAATACATACTGCCGTAGAAAGAGCGGCCTCGGAGGCCTTTGAGGTTTTCCTTGAGGGGGGGGGGGGGGGGGGGGGGGGCAGCATGTGCGGCCGGGGGCTCTCAAAGAGCGGGGAACTGGATGGCCGGAGGAGGGGTCGGGGGGTCGGGGGTCAGGGGTCGGGGGGGACCGGAGGCACGCCGGGGTTCCAGTCTCTCGTGTCCCTAGTGGATGGGGTTAATGTCTGTGCGGTGGTTGGCCTGTCCGTGCACGCCGCCGCCCCCGACAGTGGTGGTGGAGGTGGTGATGGTGTTGTGCTGAATGACCTGCTGCTGCGTGCACGCCGGCACCGGGCTGCCCGCCGGACTGCTCTCTGGACCTGGGGAGACAAGAGGCGGACGGTGTGACGTTGTGGAGGAGCGTCTTTGTTAGCGGAAGCGGGCGGGGCGGAAAAACCGAGGGCTCACCTGGGCAGCGGCGACAGAAATAGATAAGAACGCAAATAAAGAAGTGGAAAAGCGAGCGTGTAAACACGGCTGAGGAGGCGCCGCCGCATTGAAGGTGACATGTGGGCCGGCGGCGGCCCGTCTCTGGAGTCCGGCCCCGTCTGGGAGGCCCGGCCTCATAAAGGAGCCTTTCAGCCGCCGGCCGCTGAGACGGATTTTCCTGCGCCGCGGCCACGCAGGGAGGCGCCCGGTCCTAATTACATGGAAATGTCACTCGTATCCGTATCAACGGGCGGGGCCGTGATGTCATCGCGTGTCTGAGCGGCGGCCCGGCGGGATCCTGGGAATCCCGCGCCGGCTCGCTCGCCGGCCCGCGGCTCGTGACGCGTTTTCCCACGCAGGCTTCCCGGAAGCCTCCGGGGCGGGAGGGGCCGGCCGACGGAAAAGGGAGTCTCGCGTGGGACTCGGACCGCCGAGCGGCGGCGCGGGAGGAGGCTCGGCACGGAGCGTGGGAGCTGGAAACTCAGCCGGACCAGACCAGAGCCCTGGCAGGGAACGCCTCTCCGGCGGGCCGGGTTTATACCTCACCTCCGGCCAACAGTTAGCAAGCGTTTCCACAGCGGTGCTATCTGCGCCGTGGGACCAACACACACGTGTGATGGGGCGGGCTGTGTGTGTGTGTGTGTGTGTGTGTGTGTGTGTGTGTGTTGATGTCAGAGCTACTCACTGAGGTAACCTTGAGACTCTTTCTGCATAGTCGTGATGGGGCAGTCCTTGTGAGTGAGGAGAAGCTGCTTGAGCTGGGTCACCTCGTTCTTCAGCATAGTCACTTCATTCTGAGACACACACACACACACACACACACACACACACACACACACACACACACACACACAATCACCTTGCATTAGCGTTAGAATTGAAAAGCAGGCTGATATGTGACTGGAATTGTTCCATAAATAAACGCGGCCATGTCGGACCGGCGGCCATGACAGGCTCCGCCTCCTGGTGCGGTCCGACAGCGCCAGCGCCCGCCAGCTCGCTGAGAAGCCCCTGAAGGCACGGGTATGGTGGTGGTTTCCACAGATGCCGAAACACACACTGGTGTATGGTGGACCTGTGAAACGTTTGCCGCGTTTATTGGAGTAAAACTAGAAACGCAGTGGCTCGCCGGCGTCCCTGCGGCCCGATTGCAGGCCGGCGGACGGGACGCCGCTTCTACCTCCGACCACATCAGACCTGCTGTGGTTTCTACTGGAAAGCAGAGCGCTCGGACCGCGTCGGTCGGGCCGCGGCCGGCTCGTACCTGCAGCTGCATGTTGGTCTGGGTGAGCTCCTCCGCTTTCTTCTCTAAGGACATCACCCACACTTTCCTCTTCTGCCTGCAGCGCGTCGCCGCCGCTCTGTTGCGCTCCAGGAATTTCCGCCGGCGCTCGTCCGGGTCTTCGTCCACCACCCGCCTGCGCCGGCCGCCGCCGCCGCTGGGCGGAGACTGCAGCGTCTGCGTGGGCTGCATCTGCTGCGTGGCGGGTGACATCTAAAACACAGGGGGAGGGAAAGGAGGGGGAGACGGCGTCGTCAATGCCGGGCTCTGGGGCCGGACGGACGCCGCCCGCCCGCCCGCCCGCCCGCCCGCCCGCCCGCCCGCCCGCCTCCGTCTGATTGGGCGCACCTGGAGAACATCCAGCCACCCGTCTGCGTCAGAACAAGCATCCATACATTACCTCCCGCGGCCGCCGCGCGTCTGGCATCTTCCCCAAACACCCCGCCCGCCCGCCCGCCCGCCCGCCCGGCGAGCCCCCGCCCGGCAGCCCACCGCTCACTGACTGGGCCGATTCACCGCCACGCCGCCTTATTAAAGAGGTGTCGGGCACTTTTCCGCCGCCCACTCCCGCTCAGACTAAGTCACACTCCAGACGGAGCGCCGCTCGCGCTCTGACAGGCCCCGACATATACTTGGCAAGGTCAAGTGTTCTCCGTCCTCAGATCATGAGCATTTTTAAGAGAACCACGGAAAGTACGAGCTCCGTTAATGGACGCTGAACATACGGCCGCTGTTGTTTCAATGCCTTAATGACGCGTCGGGAACATACGGCCACTTGTGCCCGTGCACGCCGCCTCGCCCGTAAAGTCTGCGGGCGCGAACGCCATCGGACAAAGCGAGAACGCGGCGTCTCGAAAACGCGTCCGCTCCGAAATACGCGTAAGTTCTGTGAAACGTGACCGAATATATGGAATGCGGCGAGGCGGCCTCAGGACCCGACGCTCCGCCGCCTGCGCATCTTGTGTCACGCTCACACGGGCCGCCCGACCTCCGACACCACCTGACGCTGACCCGAGCCGACCGGCCAATCGGAAAGCCAAAAACAAGGCGAATTTCCGAAGGGTGCCGGGAAACGTCGGCGCTGAGGGGAAAACGGTTTGGGCTGCACTTTTACATTAAACCACTAATAGCCGACTTCTAAAGCCTCGCTTTGTTTCAGCCGGGGAAGAAGGCCACGCCTCCCGGCGATACGAGAGCTTTTAATGCGCAGCAAAGTTAATGCGTTATTGAGCTTGCGGCGGCGGCGGCGGCGTCGTCTAAAAGCTTGGGCTCCCGCGGGGCGCCGCATGTCTTACCTGCGAGGCGGAGTGCATGGCCGGGTGCGGCGAGGTCTGGTGCGGGTGGCCGGGGTGGAGGTGGGGGTTGTGGGAGTTGTGATGGGGGTTGTGTCCCTGCGGGTGGTGGTGGGCGCCCTGCCCGTGGCCCTGGGCGTGGTGGTGGTGGCCGTGGTGCTGATAGGCGTGGGGAGGGGCTTGCAGGTGCTGGTGCGGGTGCGAGTGCATGTGGTGATGGGCGCCCTGCTCGTGCCGCGACGTCATCATGTCCATCATGTGGCCCATGGAGTTCATGTTGCCGTTGGCGATGGTGCCCGGGTGGTGCGACAGCGCCGCCTTCAGCCTCTGAGGAGACAACGTCACGGAGCTTAGCGTCGTTCGGCCGCCGTTAGCTCGGCGGCAGCTACTTAGCAGCTACGGGCGCTAACTGGATGAGGTGATAAATGACTCCGTAAATCTGGCGTCCGGGGAGCAAATCAGAGCCACCGAGCCGTCCTCTGTCTCCCTTCATTCCTGTCCCTCCCCACGTCCCCGTCCTCGTCCTCGTCCCGCCCGCCGCTACGTCTTCTCATATCGTCCCGCGTTGACCCGGCGGGGGCCGCGGGGCCTGGACGAGCCTGGACGAGCCTGGACGGGGACCGGAGAGGAGCTCCATCCAGGTGCATCTGTGCTCCCCGAGTTTACCAGGACCCAGCGCTACTCCAGGGCCCGATATCACTGGGCCTCTCATACAAGACGACCAAAGAGAAAGAAAATAAAAAAACATAAACCAAACACCGGGGTGCCAAAACAGGCCTCCGGGCTTCATCTGCTGTCACACACACACACACACACACACACACACAGACACACACAGACACAAACACACAGACACACACAGACACACACACACACACACACACACGTCTGCACCCTCGCATGAGTCCTTCACATGTTAACCGGCTTTTACAAGCTACAGACCCGGACAGGTTTGAACGTTTCGACACGAAACGTCTGGCGTGCGTCTGACGAGGAGACAAAGCTTCAAGAAACCCTGGAAGAACCTCTGCTTTCTCTGCTTTCTGCCCTTCGGTAAACAGTGAGAAAACAAAGCGGCTGAGCTTCAGGCTACTGTTGTGAATTCCACAAAGTTTTCGGCGGTCCGTCTCCCGGCTCTGCTTCCTCGCCGCCTCCCTTCCCCCTCCTCCCAGCTGCTGTCAGGGTCCACGCCGTGTCCGGGGCCCGTATCTTTTAACAGCCCTGGCATTCGGCGTCCCCGCTGGGACCGCCGTCCAGCTGGTCCGCATCACGGCGCTCGGACGCCACCGGAGCGCGCCGCCGGCCTCCGCGGCCCAGCGGAACGGTTTTCCGCCGGAATGAAGAGGTTTTCAAAAAAACAACTAAATCTTGCCTCCGAATGCGCTGATTTTCAAGGCGCTCGCTTCTCGTGCCTCTGCCTTCCATATCCGGCGTCGCGTGAGGAACGACGTGAAATCCCGACCTCGCCGAACCTGTTTTGGTTTCTGCATGTCATCGGGACGGATGCCTGACATAGTCCCTCGGCCCCACGTGCCTTCCAAGACTTTTTTTATCTTGCGTTTTCCCCGTCTTCTCCTCACGCCGGCGTGAGCCAGGAAGCTCGGCCTCCGTGACCGCCGGGGTCGTCACATCGGGCCCGCGGCTGTCGGCGCCGTCGGAAACTCTGACCCCCCCCTGCTGTCGGCAGAAGTTACGGGTCATCTGGATGCCGCGTCGAAAATAGACGCGTCAGAAATAGAAACCCGCCCACGGACGAAGCGGAAACATCCATTTTAAACAAACTTACAGTTAAAAGTCACAGAACATCCTCTCACTTTCTACCTTCCCTTTAGTTCGGCGGGTCAGTCGGCGCCGCCGGTCCCGCCCCTCTTGGAAAAACAGCAGACCGATCAGGATCGGACGGCGTCTCGTTCTCACCGCGGAGCCAACAAAAGCCAGGAGGACCTTTTTTATTTTTTTTCATTTTCTCCCCGTTTGCCAAAGATGCCGAACCGAGGCCGGCGAGCGGAAACCGGAGGAGCGGGGGGGCGGCGATGTTTGGGAGGACTTCTCTTCACGCAACGCCACGACAGCGAGGGCTCGTTTATCAGCGTCTGACAGCCATCCGGTCGGCGGCGCGGCGCTATCTGCTTATTAATGGAATTAGCATTCATCTGAGGAGCCCCGGAGAGGCCGAGGACGCCGGCGAGCCGCGGGGACGGTGCGGACGCCGCACGGCCAGAAGAAACAGATGCAGCTGAACAGCTTCGGGCATCGAGACGGTCGTCGAGAAGCGTTAACCTCACGTGGACGACATAATGTTCGATTTTAGCGAGGACTCGGTGGTAGAAGAAACCGGGGCGGCGCCGAGTTGGTTGGATTTAAAGAGATGTCTTACCGCGGCCCCGATCCGTGTCCGACAGCGCGGCGGCCGCTCCCTCCAGAGCCTGGACGCGGCGCGGCTTAAAATGCGGCGCAGCCCCAACTTAGGCGTTTGCGTCCACGACCGCAGTGACGCGGCCGAAGGTCATTAGCGGGACACTGATGAGCGGGTCGTCCCTCCGCCACACCTTCGCCGTCGGGCTCCTCCGTGCCTCTTTAACACTTGGGCGTGTTTCTCGCAGACGCCGCTGAGCAGCGGGAATTAACCGCCGCGCGGCTCGGCCTAATAACACACCCGCGCCTATACGTTGCGGCCGCGGCGGAAAACAGTCATTAAGTCTGCTGCAGGTGTCAGCCTGCGGGCGTTCGCGCCGCTCGCATGCCCGCTCGCTCGCACGTCCCGGCCTCCGGCGGCTGGAAAACAAGGCTCCCGCAGAGTGCTGATGATGTAGAGGCGGCGCCAGGCCGTCCCCGGGAACCATAAATGTGTGGCGGAGACTAATCGCCCGCATTTCAGACAGCATTTCATTCATCCTGACAGAGCTCTGAAAGCAGGAGGCGTATTGATTTTCCATTGTTAAAACGCCGTCCCTGATTCAGCCGTCTTGTGCCCAGAGGGGAGCTATCTCCTCGCAGACCTCTGATCCCTGCAGCCCCGCTCCTCTTTCTTCCTTCTCCAGACCTTTCTCGTTTATGTGGTTTCAGGGAGCCCAGGTGATCGCCCATTAATGATATTTATTAATAGCCACTTCCTCTGTGACACGGGGGTCTGAGTGATGTCCCTGTGAGTGCTCTGGCCACGTCCCCAGAACACACACCGGTTCCTCCTCGCCAGATGACTTCATATCTATTAACCCGGGCAGGAGGACGTAAGAGCGCGACGCAGGTACAAAGGGAGGAGGCCACGCCCGGCTCCGGACGCCTAAATCAAACCCTGCCAGGTCGGGGTGAGCACTTTTATTCCCCTTAAAAGTGGAGCGGCGGACCACCCGGGGACCCGTGGCCTCCTGGCGCCTCCGAGCAGGTCGGGGAGATTTAGCCGGTCTGAGGAGTCACACTTTAAGTGCCGGAGACGGGATTTCCGGCCGCACCTCGGACGCTCAGCGAAAAAGAAAAATATCCAGCCTTCATTGGTCGGTGAGGAGCATCCGTCGCGGCGGTGACGTTCCCCTCGCTCGCGGCCGAAGCCAGGCTCTGGCCGCCAAGCGCCGGAAGGATCCGAACCCCCCCTTTTGTCCTCGGGCCGAGCCGAGCCGCACTTTGCCCCCGAAAACTCCACACCGCCATTAGCTCCATTTTATTAGATTTCCCTCTCGCCCAGAGAGGCAGTAAGACACACACACACACACACACACACACCCTATCTTACAGCCCCCCCCGGCTTGCCAAGAGCAGGGAGACTGTTAAACTGATTTCCTCGGGGAGCGGCGAGGCAGACAGTCTGATGGGAGCGTGGCGCTGCAACGTCACCCCCTCTCCTCTCGGGCTTCTACGCCGGGCCGAGCCGAGCCGAGCCGAGCCGAGCCGAGCCGAGCCGAGCCCGGCGCGGTCGCCTCCAGACGGAGACCGGCGGGGGCCGGCGTCGGCATCGTGCACGGCGAGACGCACGCCCGCCCGGGAACGCGCTCCAAAGCGTGTGCTCACGCTCTTGGCGGCTCCTGCACCCTGTCAAGCTAATGGATGGGCCTCCTACCACAGAGTGTGTGTCCCCTCTGCATGGCAAAGGCGTGTGTGAGAAGACAAAGATGTGTTCTCATCACACACTCAAAACAACAGGCGGACGGCAGCGAGCGTCTCCTGCTGAGACCAGCCGGGTTCGTTCGGGGGAAACCAACGACCGCTTTGCTGTTTCACCCGGCGGAGTCGACCGCGGAGTCGAATCCCGGCTCGCTCCTGGACCTCCTCGACCGATCGAAGTCTGGCCACCTCGCCGGTTTTTATCCCGGCGCCACCGTCACGTAGGAGACCTTCAGAGCCGGCGGTGCTTTTTAAATTCTCAGGTGGAACCTTGGAATTCTACCTTTCCCTGCACGGCAGGACGAACCCCAGGGACTTATTGATCACGCCGATCGGTCGTGTTTAGGAACACATGGACTCCCGCAGAGTCTCACTAAGGTCTGGTTCTCCGCAGGGGTCGGCAGGCCGGCCCGGTCTGGCCAGCCGGTTTAAACGGACCCGGCTCTGCTGGATCCCAGGTCCATTCACGAGCCCTGAACCAGAATCAAGTGGCTTTCACATAAACCTCCCATCAGCACGGCTGGGACAACAGCGGGTCCAGAGGCAAACACACGCAACGCTGGGCACTGTCCTCACACACACACACACACACACACACACACACACACGTGACCCTCAGAATCAGAATTGTATCACGGCCTCTTATGCCGTTCCTTGTTTCAAACAGCTTTTGCTAATGTCTCGGCCTCCTGGGTCCCGGCTGCAGCCGCAGACGGATCTGCAGGAATTCCCCGGGACTGACGGCTGTCGCCTCTGAGGAGGAGCCGCAGAGATCGCTGATCAATCAGAACCGCCGGAAAGCGCTGCGCTGAGAGCGGGCGGCCGCTGAGAGCAGGACGACCGACTGGTCTGGTCCTTCTCAAGAAAACTAAACATCAAGAGTGTGCGCTGGGGCCAGGACATGAATATTATCCATGAAATGACTTTGCCCTTGCAGATGTGGTCTTCTGCGGGACGCTGACGGGAAAATAAGGTATTCGACAGGTTTCCATGATGCATTTTCTCATTTTCCACCTGCTTTTCATGGCGGGGAGCCGGTCGGCTCTTCCAGGGTTTTTCGTTTTGTATTTCCCAGGACTTCCAGGACGTGGAGGAACCTGGACGCAGCTCCGGCTGCTTCGGAAACCTGTAGCGAGCAATCAGTTCGTCATTGGAGCGCTACGTTTTACGAGGGAGGGCGTCGGACGGAGCGAGACGGACGCTGCATCATCTGTGAGCCGGCACATCTAATTATCTCCGGCGAGCACGTCGGGCGGGTTTGTCTGCGCTTCGGACAAATCGAACATTTTGGCAAAGGCATCTCAGCCGGAGGGGGTTGAACTCGCCGGTCCCGCTCCGGCGCCGTTGAACCCGCCGACACATCGATCCCGCGGGACTCAAAGCTGAACCCGCCCATTTCCGCGGCCACACACACGTGTGTGAGTTTGTCATTTGAAAACACAAACTTCCCCGCGTCCGTCGGAGTGACTTTTGGCTCTGCGGTCGAGTGAAACCTGTATCTGTCAGCGAGGACGTGTGTCTTCTATCAAGCGTTCGACTGTGTTTTATCACACATCCGATTGTTTACTTAGCCGGCCACACATTTACACAACAGATCTTTATCCAAACTTTAACTCTGCGGTTTGCCGGGGCCCGGTAATCCACAGGTGTGTTTTGACTCGCGGGGCGTCGGGGGTGCCGGTGCCATGAAAATGAGACGTCCGCGCACACAACCATGAGCGCGCACACACACACACACGGACCGACACGCACGCGGCACACGGAGCTTTTCCAAGGCTGAGCGCGGCAGCCTGCAGACTCAGCTGTGCTCTGAGCTCACCGTCCTGTGACGTCACAGGACGACAATGGCGCCATTCATGCAGATGTCGCGTAGAAGCCTGCTACTGCTAGCCTGCCGCTAGCCTGCCGCTAGCCTGCCGTCAGGCTCCAGGTGCTCGCCGGCTTATCGAGGTTGAAAATGAAAACCTCACCCCGGGCTGAACGCTCAAAGGCGACGCGCCTCTCCAGATCCCCGGAAAAGAGCAAATATTTAACATTCTGGCTCGCGAGCGATCGATCCCTCGCTCGCTCGCTCGCTCGGCCGCGGCTCCCGAACCGCCCCGACTTGTTGTGCGCCGCGGGCCGCGCGAAGGGGAGCTAACGCTGCGCGGGTGCAGCCTCCGTCGCTGGTCCTCCCGCGCGCCGTGAAATGTTTCTTTAAGAGCGGCGCTGTTTTCTTTTTTTCCCCCCTTCAAGTAAAAAGGAGCACATTTAGAACATGCCAGGAATTATGTCATCCGCCCATGCGGTGCCAGCTCCGCGGCCAAGGGAGCTGCAGCCGAGGAACATATAGTATTGTTTACCTCATAAAAAACTCAGCACCTAGCCACATGCTTAGTGACAAATTTATTGTCCTTAGTAACAATGTAAACAATAGATAATTGGGAGATAATAAATAGCACATTTTCATGCGCCGACACAAAGGCTTACGGGACGGCGCCGCCTGGAAGGAGCGGGCCGGCTCGCCGCCGAAAGCTTCGGAGACCGTTTGAAAGAGACGAGCGAGGAAAAAAAAGCAAGGATCCCGCAGTCCGGTGGCACGGGCTGAGTCATGTTCCATACTTGGCGCCCGCTCATGTTATTTCGAGCCGGCACGATAAGGGCTTGTTTTGGCTTGCTGAGCCAGAGGGGCCATAGTGACTATCTCTCGTGCGGAGCGCCGGGAGCGCGTGCACGCCGGAGTAGGTTCGGGAACCCGGCGGAGTGTGCAAACGTGCACATCCTCGCCGGATGACTCACATTTGTCACTTCTTTAACCGGATCGGACCCTGCGCGGGTACGTACGTCTGCGATTTCCACGCCGTGAGGGGATGAGCTGGACAGAGCTGGAGCAGACGGTGCATGCGTGGATGTGTGTGTGCGTGTGTGTGTGTGTGTGTGTGTGTGACTGTTCGCAAGGCCCTGTGGAGAACTGGCTCTGAGCGCTGATGTAATGCATTGGCCGGCGCGCTGTGGAACTTGGCCTCCTCTCTGCAGCGTTTCCTTCACACTCTGAGGGTCAACTATCCCACAACACACTCCATTCTGTTCCCCCGACCACAACAGCACAGAACACAACCACACCCGGCACCGCCAGCGCCCGCCGCTTCGCCGTAGAGAGGGCTGAGAAAACAAACGGCCCAAACAAACGGAGAAAACACTCGGACCTCGGCGACGCTTCCGGACGGCCGCAGTAAAAAGCGGCGAGGGAGAGCACGTCGGCTTCGCCGCTCGGACGACGGCCCTTCAGGAGAAAATAGAGGACGGCACAAAGACGGACGCCGATGTAGCGATGACGGCGAGCAGAGAGCTCAGAGCGAGACGGGCGTCCCAGAGGGGCCGCGGCAGTCCTTCGGCTCATTAACTATTTACACCAGAGACGGGCCTCCCTGCCGCTCGGGCCCACCGCAAAATCAATTAGCCTTCATTAGCCCGGAGTCTGGGCGCTTCTCCGGCTGGGGCGGGCTAGTCCCGCCTCCGCGCCCTCCGCTTTCCACGCAACGTCGAGCCGCCGCCCAAACGGGCCGAGCCCGAGCCCTTCGGAGCCCGAGCCCTTCGGAGCGCTTCTCCGGCATCCCGTCCGTTTTGCGGCGCCGTCGACGGCCACGTCTCTGGCTTTTCCACCCCCCCGTCTATCTGTTTCCGCCACGTCTATGGGAGTCCCGCTCGATCCCCCTTCTCCACTCCACTAATGTAAACTTTGGCGAGCGAGAGTGCATCCAGGTCCGGGCCTCCGGGGTGTGAGGTTACAGTCGGGAGATTTCCCATTGGCGGAAAGTCAACATGGCCGGGGTAATGCGATTAGAGCCGGATTGAGAACGTCGCAGGGGACACATGGGCCTGATCACGGCCCGGTTATCCGATAGCGAGGCCGTATTTATCGACCCGGCCCGGGCGAGGATATTACAGACATTAGAGACTCCTTCTATGCTTATGAAAGCCACACTGGAGATCACGCCCCGATAACGCAATTACTCTCTCGCTCTCGGCCGACAATCGCCGAATTCCATCAGTCGTGTTCAGACGTCGGGGATCTGAACCCGGACGGACCCGCGGTCGCCGTCGCGCCCGGCGTTCCGACCCGTCCGCGGCGCGGCCACGCCGTGACCGCATATGTTTACCGGAGGCCGAGCGCGGCGTTTACAATTCAATTACACAGATAGGAGGAGTAAAAGAAAAAAAAAAAGGAAGAGTAAGATGTGCCTGGATGATGGCCAGGGGAGAGATAAGGCTAATACACTGATATTGTGTGTTACCCCGGCTTGTTACCATAGGAACAGTTGAAGGGATTCAAGAGACTACAAAGACGATCAATCTTGAGAGAGCAGGAGGGAGAGGGAGAATTAAATGCCCTGGGAATGCTCCCGCGCTCCTCTATCACGGCAATAACTCTTCTAATGACCTCTACTACCTCTCTCTCTCTCTCTCTTTCTCTCTCTCTCTCTCTCTCTCTCTCTCTTTCTCTCTCTCTCTCTCTCTCTCTCTCTCTTTCTCTCCCCCCCCTTCCTCTCTTCCTCTCTCTCTCCACGAGATGTGTTTCTCTCCGGCAAACCCGGCTATCGCTGAACATTTCCAAACACCGAGCGCGACGAATGCTTTTCATTATGCTTTGCACTTTTTTTTTTTTTTTTTTTTTTTTCTCTCCTTTCTTTCAATAACCAAGTCGTGACATTTGCTCCCATTTCTATGGAGATCCGTCCGTGTTGAGAGTTGTTTATTTTCAACGCGGGGTTGAGCGCTGGTCATGTTGCTGCAGAATTAATGAAGTCATTTCGCATCGCGTTTAGCCGTTAATTGATTTGACATTAATCACAGGTAAGCTACGGGTCGTTCGTATTTGGGACCCGGTCCGAGGCCTTTCGCCGGAGCTTCCTCCCCCCTTCCTGTCCTCCCTCCTGCTCTTTAGAACCGGTTGCATCTCCTCGGCGTCCCGCCGCACTTGGGGGCTCGGGCCGATCCCCGCCGCTCTAACTGCTGGCTTTGTGAGGGATGAGGTCATTTGATTTTTTCCCCGCCGTGTTAAACCGGCGCTAACAAGCTGCAGGACCTACAGAACATGTTCTGTACATTAAGATATACATCGGGCGGTCGGTGGGCAGCCGAGGCCCGACCACATAAAGGGCCCTTTATTCCAGCCTGGGTCTCCGGCGCTGCACTGGCAGGTTCAGACGCAGCTTTGATTACACACCAAATGATGAAATCCACACAGAGCTGGGAGCAGAGCTGGGCTGGCACGGCCCAGTGGAAAAGAGAGTTGCAACACTTTCAGCGCGCATGTGTGTGTGTGTGTGTGTGTGTGCGTGCATATCATAAATGCATGCGTATCACTGGGAATACATGCATACACTCACCAGCTTGGCCTCAGAATGCATGGAGGGAATGTGAGCGGAGGAACAGGGGCTGCTGTGGGCGGGAGCCTGCATACCCATCATGCTGGAGCCCATCGCCATCGGCCTCTCCATCTGAGGATCGCAGCACAACGGACCGGTTTCATCGACCGCGGAAGAGCCGTCGACGGCGAGCCGAACGTTTCGACGGGCGCCCCGATCGGAGGGCATGGATGCTGTCATGAAAACAGGAACGGCGGTGCGGGGGGGGGGGGGGGGGGGGGGGGGGGGGGGGGCATGAGAGAGCAGCAGAGACTGATCTCACATGACAGGCCGCCCTCTGCTCGCTCTGTGTGATGATAACAGGAGCTGACCCAAAACAGGAAGCCAGAATGGAGGGACTTAACACAGGAAGCCGGTGAAACCGTGTGTGTGTGTGTGTGTGTGTGTGTGTGAGCGCCGGGCAGACTCACACATCAAAAACAGCCCCGGCTGAATGCAGGGCTGCGATATGAGATTTTTTTGGTCATACAAATTAGGGGTTAAAGCGGGGTCTGCGGGACGCCGCTTTCCCTGCACCACCATCTGCCGCGGCCCGGGACCCGCCAGGGATCAGCTGAGCGAGGGGTCGGGGGTCGTCGGAGCGGCGGAGAACCCGTCTTCCGCACATGCGTGTGTGTGTGTGTGTGTGTGTGTGCGCGTGAGATGTTTTGGCCTCCCGGCTGCTAAAGTGTGGGTGGTGTGTCGGTCTCTGTGGAGCGAGGCCTCCATTTCCAGCGCCCCCGCCTGACCCCCACCCTCCGCCCCGCACCCACCCTCCTCCGCAGGGACCCGGGCCTGGAACCTGCCGCCTTAATTGCACTAAGTGTGTTTTGTGTAAAAATATCACCCTAACCTGCACCCCTTTCCTGAACCGTCAATCTTCCCGCTGAAAATCGCTTAGCTCTTAATTTAATAAACATGGGAGTTTTTTTTCCCGGTCCCGTCAACACGGGCCGTCTTGTGTTACAATGAGAACACGTGTCGTGTCATTAGAATCCTGATACCGGGAGCTTTTTCCTCCCTTGTTATCGTCCCGGCTCTCCCGTTGCCGTTCCACTAAATCTTCCCGGCTTAACGACAACGCGGCCCGTGTTCGGGACCCGCGGCCCGGTTCCCTCGTGCCGCGGGAGACGGCGTCCCCGATAAGCTCCGGGAGGCCCTTCGTCCACGTCTGCGTGCACGTGTCCTCTGTGGGCCATTGTGTGTACTCACGGGCATCAGCACGGCCGAGGAGCCGGGCATGGTGGGGTCTGGAAGGGTTCCAGGCATGGAGGCTGGCAGAGGCTGTCTCTGTCTGTTTCGTAGGTGCAGCAGCGAAGACAGGGAGCCGGGGACGGGCCTGGGAGGACACACACACACACACACACACACACACAGACGTTCAGGATTTGTCTGGATAATCTGAGATTGTTTGGCTTCGCGTTGTCATCTGACAGCCGCTGTGACCGAGCTGCGGTCTGAAAGATCTGCGCTTGTATTTGGTCTCCAAGTCCTCCAAGGTGTGTGTTCTGAGGCGTCCGGCGCCGCTCCATGGAAGGAAAGTCGGCGGCGGCCACGTTTTCATTTGTTTATAAATGAGCTCTGAATTCAGGGGAGGTTCATCAAAAGCAATAAATGTCAAAGCCAAAGTCTGATTTCTGCAGTTTTCAGCACTAATCACGGCTGCTTTGCTCCGTTGTCACGGCGAGACTGTAAATAAACGAATATAAGTGGGCACATTTTTTCCCCTTCATGGGCACTAAAATACCAAATTTTCATCTGAGGCTTTTTGAGAGGCGTGTTCGCCGTATCGCTGGTCCCGGCTCCGTCCCGCCGCCTCGGCCCGCGGCTGCGACGTCCAGCCGTGATCCCCCGCCGCTGTGAGCTGGAGATGTCAAACAGGCGTGCGGCGTCATCTAATCGATCATATCGACAGGCGCAAAACAAAGGAACCGAGCTCGGAATACGTCCGATGTCACGCACCATTTACATGACGCCAGGGCCGAGCAGAGGATCCAAGAACGACGTTTGAGACGGAAACCACCATCGTGGGAATCTCCGGCGTCTCCCGCCGCCATCCGACCGTCAGAGCGCCGCTGGGATCGGCGGCTAAAGTGAGGAAAGCGCCCGCTTTCGCTCCGTGATCTTTTAATAACTGGTATCTGCAGCCGTCAATAATTCCCCAGTTATCGGCGTCGCCGGCATGAATGCCGCCTCTTGTGGGTCAATACGGCTCGATTTCCCGGAGCATTTAGGAATTAGTGCAAACAAGGAGCGTTTAGGCCGGCCGCCTTCAGCGGCTTGATGTGATCGATTGACCACACCGGAGGCCGGATTACGGTAATAGCCGGCGGTGACGGAGCGACGGGGGTGCCGGGGTGCACGGCGGCAAATGGCAGCCCACCTGAATAAATACCTGTATTTTTCTAGACCTAAATATCCGCATTTAGGCTCCAGACATTTTGGATTGCTCTGCACACACGCGGGGCCATTAGCGCCCGACCGCGTGTCATTCCTGTCCGACATCCCAATTTATCACTCTCATTTAACAGCTCCTATGACATCCCGGCAAAGCGGCGAATCCAAACATTTCCATTTGGGAAAAGTCATGAAAGTACAATGAGGTCCGCAGCGACGCGGCTGAAGGCCGCCTCCCCCCGCCAGCGTTTGGCCGGGGGAATGAAAACAAGGCGGCGGCGGCGGCGGCGGCGCTGCCGATTTTGTTGGCTGTTTGTTCGAATTTCTATAGGTTTGCTTGACCCTGTTTGTTTTCTGCACTTTTTCAAAAGGGGGTATTCCGGCCGCTGCCGTGCAACCCCTCTAACTCCAGGTTATCTGCCGCACTTCGCCTGGCGTCTTCCTGAATACATTGCTGTGTTCTGAGTTTCGCCCGTGACCGTAAACATCCACGTAGCCCAACCTTTTACACGCCGCAAATCAAATAAGCTCAGTTAAATCTCCATGTAGCCGAACAAACCATGAAGCAGAAAGATAAACTCAATAAAATCAAAAATAGGTTGCGGAATTGATCGCAAGTGAAGTCATTTTTTGGTTCTTAATGAAAAACAATGAGCACTTGCCCACGAAGCTTCGCCGAAAGAGGGAAACACCTCACAAACTCATTAGCGGCCGATCCATTAAAAGCCACAAAGGCAGTCAAATCCACCTCGACGAGCGGCGCGTCGGACGATCCGCGCCGCCGCTCGCGGTCCGACGGGACGAGGGAATATCATGCGCAAACACACGGACGTCAATAACCTGACAGAGGCCGGAAGGCGGCGGGCGCCGGACGGCTTTTACTGTCTGCACAAAGAAAAGCACCTTTGGAGGCGCCGCTTGTTGCCGGGGGGTCGCGGGGGTCGGGGGTCGCGGGGGTCCCTGCTTGTTTAGCGGGAAGAAGAAAGAATCACTGCGCTGACAGCACTTCCTCTGGACGCTCGGATTGAGTCGAGCCAAGACAATCACAATCCGACTGCCGCCGCTAACGACGACGACACGGCGCACTTCACTGGAAACATTATATTAAAAATGCCCAGACGGCTCAGTCAACGCACCAAACAATCTTGATAGTGTGATTTGTGCGGCCGCCACGCGGGGATCGTTTATCAGAGCCGGCCCTGACATATTTTTCCATTCATCAAATAATTGCAGCTCCTGCAATCTGGATATTACACTCGCCCCCCGATCCCGACCGTGGTTTCGATTAGACGCGGCGGTTTCACATAAAGTCGCCGCAGATGGAGATTCTGCTCCGAGTCAAGTAAGAACAGGGCGACATTTCTTCCCGTGCAAAGGAGCGAGGCGTTGAGCGCTTGCAGAGGATTGGGCATAGCTAGTTTCGGATTGGTGCAGGATCGCTGCCGTGTCATCCAGCCGCCACGCATGAAACTCGATTCTTGTTAGAAAATGGTGAATTTAGACTTGCAATTACAGGGAGGGTGTGAGAGAGCTAGTTTAACATTTCTTATGAGATGCCTTCCAGTCGCCGTGTGTGTGTGTGTGTGTGTGTGTAGGGGCTAATGACAGCCTGTGGTTCTGCTGAGGGGATTGATAACAGCCCGGGCTCCGGGCCCCGGGCCCCGGGCCCCGGGGGAGAGCAGGTAGACTCTCGGCAGTCCTGACCTGGCGCTCTCACATTACCGAGCGCCTCCCTCGGAGCTCGGAGCCCGGCGCCCCTCCCCCCCCCCGGCCGGGACCCCCCCCG
Organism: Fistularia commersonii; assembly: GCF_037954325.1. Taxonomy (NCBI): domain Eukaryota; kingdom Metazoa; phylum Chordata; class Actinopteri; order Syngnathiformes; family Fistulariidae; genus Fistularia; species Fistularia commersonii. Next base: position 13,490,038 of record NC_141294.1, on the reverse strand, counting down.
CCCCCCCCCCCCCCCCCCCCCCCCCCCCGCCCACCTTGGCTCCGCCATGACATCACTGCCAGGCCCTCTTCCCTCGCAGCGTCCCTGTCCTGCCCGGGGTTATATTTCCCCGCCTCTGACAGGCGCTCATTGTGCCGGCGCTGGCGGCGCGAGCGAGGAGCCGACGAGCCCGGCGCTCGGAGGGCACACTGAGCCCCAGTGTCCCGCGGCCCCGACGCCGGCTCCGGGACGGGGACTTTAACACAAGGGGGGGTTGGCCGGCGTCCAGGAGGAGAGAGAGAGCGAGAGAGAGAGGGAGAAAGAAAGAAAGCAGTCTGTCCACTGACTCATATCCTTCCCTTTCGGAGTCTGCTCCAGCGATGATGTAATGCTGTTGGCTTGCGTCCCTCCCCCACCCTCCGCCTGCCCACCCCCAGATTTCGGTCCCTCCCTCCCCCCGCCGCCGCCGCCGCCCCCCCGCTCCGGCATCGGCGGGTGAAGTCACCGCGAGCTCGGGGTAGACACAGCAGCTAAAAACTTTTGAACGTAACCAAAACAGCCCGGGGCCAAGTTCCAGACGCTCGGGAGACGGTGGTGCTGTCGCCATGGGAACGGAGGTAAACACAGCGAGAAACAAGGGCCTCAAACAGCTTGCAGCTGCCTGGCTCTCTGAGTAAACACTGCACAGGACCTGCCCCTGATTTACTGCCTTTAATCACTGGTGGGAGGAGAGTGCCATGGGGTTTGGACGGAGGAAATAATACGAATCTGATCAAATAAATCAGCCCTAATGGGTTACGACACCGGCTGACTTTTATTAGAGGGCTAGAGGAAGGGATGTGCGCGGAGGGCGCTGCGCCGCGGGGGATCCTGGACGGGGCGTCTTCGCGTTCGACCGTCGTCGGGAAGCGGCAAAGCGTCGCCGTAGGCCTTCACCGCCCGGCTCCGGTTCCTCACGACACGGGAGAACCCCATCTACGGCGGCGGCGGCCCGGTTACAGCGGCGGCCTCGCCTCCGCGGCACCCGACCGCCGCCGAGCCACTTTTGCTTTCGCCGATAGCCTCATTTCTAAGACCCGCGGGTTCGGCGGCCTTCCGGCCGGGGAGCTTCCTCCAATCCCGGTCGGGTTCGGTTGTCGGTCTTCCCTTTCCTCTCATAACGTTGAGGCGTCTGTTTTCCCCCGCGCTTCCTTTCCCCCGCTGACATCGACCAACGCTTCCATCCAAACATGATCTATATTTTCCTCTCCTTGCGCAAACCAGCCTCTCACCCTCCGCCGCGCCGGAGAGCCGGTGGCCTCGGCATCCCAAGCCTCACCTCTCCGTCCGCAAATCCTTCATTTCCTCCCCTCCGTCTACTTCCTGCCCCCCTCGTCCTCTCCTCCGTCCACCTCTGATCCCTTTCTTCCTCTCCTCCGTCTACCTCCGATCCCCCTTTCTCCCCGCTTCCCCGGCGCCGCGAGGCATGTCGCTGTGTGCGTTAGCGGTGCAGGAGCCTGCATGTGTGGTGGCCCCGGGGCAGGGATGACACAGCCCCGCTGGAATGAGAGGGAACAGAGTCAGGGCGTTCCTCCGCAAACGCACTATTAAACCCACGGCAGTACACAATGAGCTCATCTTAATTCAGGTCAGATGTACATCCTGCATTCGCCTGCTTTTTTCTCGCTCTTTATGTTGTTCTGGCCGTTGCCCTACCGTTCACACCTGCAACGCGCACGGTGCACGGTGCACCCTATCGCTCGTACCTCCCTGCGAAGAAATGTATTGGTCGAGTCGCGACACGAGGGCAGCGGGGGCGTTCTGGAGGGTCCGGCTCTAAGGACGGAGCTCCCGACGACCCGCGGCTCTCAATGCTGGGAGATGTTTTGCTTCAACGCTTCGATCTGCGAGGTCAAGGTTTGGTTTGCAGAAAAAAAACACACCACAAGTGTCGCTGCTCTTCTCGCCCGCGGCAGGACAAATACTTCTCCTACGGTGAGAACGGGCGCCGTGGAACCCGACCCCCCCCCGGAGAGACAGGAACCGACGGGGGACCGACGGGGAGCCGAGGAAGCCCGAGGTGGAACCCGGGGTTCACGGTGCAGGATTTGTCCATTTTTTTGGACAAACGTTAAAACGTTAAAAGTTTGCGTCAGCCAGTAGCTCGGAAGAATCATCGGGCCGCAGGTCACGCTGACTCATCTCTGCCCGGCGATGGTTTTGCTGTGCGTTCACAAGTTTCAGGAGCCAGACTGCACCCTTCCTCTTGAACCGCCGCCGCCGTCGACGGCGAGAGAAAGAGGGTTGCTGAAACCGAGGTGTGAAAAAGACTGCACGTCTCATGCGCAGGAGAGGAACAAACCTGCACATTGACTTCCTCCAACATGCGCGAGGCCGAGCGCCGGAGACGCACGCGGAAACGCTAGGATGCAAACCGTTTGAGAAACAACAACGGGGGGACGACGACTATAAAACAACTCCGACACGCTTGGAGAAGGAAAACCACCCGAACCCCAAAACGACGGGACCGAGCGGCCGGCCTTCACGGGAAAAGCCCGACGGAGGCGTTTAAACACCAGAGCCTCGTAAATTGACGCCAAGACGCCGCGTCCGCCGCGCGATATCGGCCGGCCAGGCCCAGCTGCGCTCGGCCCGATCGGGCTACGTCATGGAAACGGCCGGACCCGACGTCTCGGAGGAGCCGGAACGGAGGAATGTCGTTTTAATGCCTGGTGCCCACACCCATCTCCCCGCGAGTGAAACAAAATCGAGGTTTACGCAGAATGTTGTATCTCACATGGTTGACTAGTAATGTCCAACACATTTAACTCTGACATAACTCAGCGCCAGATGTTTATCGTTGAAAAGCCCAGAGCGTTCGAGACGCGTTGGATGGCGCTCTCCTTTGTATGATAATGATAGCCGTGACATTAAGATCCGCTGGCTGTTTCTTGCCTGCTTTTGACGCTGGTTTGTGTCAGAGCGACTCCCCGAAGACTTTGTTTCGGGACTCGGAGCCGGAGAGGAAAAACAACAGAGCGAGGGGTGGAGAGGTGGAGAGGTGGAGAGGTGGAGAGATCGAGAGGTCCTCGGGTTTCACAGCTGCAGGCGCAGCTCAACTCTAAAGTAAATGGAGTTGAGGAAAGCCAATCCTAATTGATTCCAAGCCTCAAAGCTCTTTAGTAAACATTGTGGAGCAATGAAAATGACTTGTTATCCTAATTCATTGAACGCTCACGCTGTGTGTTCAAGAGGGCCGGCAAACAATAGCAGGAAGCAGATGAAGCCGCCACCATCCTGCCACTTTATTAGGGACACCTCGGACACGCGGGAGCGTCCGTTTGCAGCCGCGTTAGCTTTTCATTTGTCAGGGGTTTTCTAACGCTACGACTCCTTTCTCTGACGTTTCCCTTTTGGTTCAAATGAGCAGTGATGGATAACGGCGTCCGTGCAAAGGGACGCCCGCTTTGTTTGTCCGGTGTTGTTAACTAGAGGGCATATTTCCAGTTTGGAGATGGGCCTGAAATTCTGGCCTTCTGATTAACACGCACCGGGAGGCGGGTAATATTAAAAACACCTTTCGATATAATTCAATCCGGCCCAATTAAGACCCACCGAAACACGACGTCCGATCCTTCTCGTTCTGCCGACGTCAAATGAAATTATAAGCTTCGTAAAAGCGCAGCCGCAGCACCGGCTACGGTACGTTTTACAGGTGTCCCTAATGAAGCGACCGCGGAGTGTGTGTTCTCTGCGGAGCACCGTGAAGTGTGTAACGATCGTTGCAGGCCTGCCGCGGTCACACACACACACACACACACACACACACACAGATCTTTCCATCCTCGGCAGGCACGGTGTTTCCCGGGCCATCATAAACGCTGGTCCTTTCCACGCGATGTGAAAAAGCCTCGGTCTCTCCGGCTTCACGCTGAAGCTGCAAGCAAACCGTTCAACACACCAGGTGCTCCTGCAACCCCTGCGCCGTGACGGGACGGGTCACGGGGAACTCTTTCCGCGACCCCGACCGGCTGTTACAGCTCCCTGAGCCTGGACGGAGCGTCCAGCGGCGCGTGTGCGCAGGAAGTTCCTGCGGCGAGCGTCCGTGCACGGAGCCTTTGGTTCGCACTAATGTTTTCCTGTGGAGGGCCGGCCTCTCGGCGGAGGGGTTTCCTTAATCTGTTTCCCGCTGATGCAAACTTTTCCGCAGCCCTTCCTCTCCGACGCCAACCTACTCCTGTGATTGGCCGGCTAGATTTCCCCCCCGTGCTGACGGACGATGCCTCTGCAGCTTCGGCCGCACGGAAGCGGCGTCTCGGCGTGCGGGAAGCGGCGAGCTGCGAGCTGCGAGCCAGGTAAACTCAGGTGAAGGCTGTCTTACGGGCAGTGATTGCCGCTCCTCCGGCGGGATGAAATTCCATCCCCGTCCTTGACAAAGGGCCGCCCGGGTGTCACCGATGCGCCTCCCATCCAATATTCACAAGCTCCTCCAGCTGTAAATCTACACAGGACGACCTGGACGCGGCGCGGGCCGCACGGCGAGCCGTCTCCGTGTCCAACAAGCCCGGCGCAGGCTCCGTTTACGCCCGGCGGCTTGGAGGGCGGCCGGGGTTAATGGGGGCAGGATGGAGGAGGGCGCCGGGGCGTCCCGGAGACAAGCCGTGTCCGTGGGGGTTATTATCACGGCTCGTCCTGCACAACGGCGAGGACGACGCGTCGCGTCGGAACGGAGCGAGATGCATCCGGAGCTCCGTCCCCTCGCCGATACGGAGCACGCCATTCTGATGGAAAGGTCTCCATGCGGCTCCTTCATCCTGTTCAAGGAGGAGGCGTCACAACAGACGGGCCTCTGTCATCGCCATTTGCCGCCAACACACACCTGTGGCGGCGGCAGCGATCGGAGACGCGGGAGCGTGTGATTCCGGCACAGTGTGAAGCGCGACATCGTCATAGAAACGCTGGCGGCGGTGACCTCGCGGTGTCCTCCGGGACCTTCTATGCCGTGTTCCGCCGCGCGACAAAGCCGAACGAGACGGCAAAACACGAGTTGCTCCGAGAGCAACGAAAGCCCGACGTGACCTCGAGCCGCGGGACGACACGCCGCCGCCTCCTCCTCCTCCTCCTCCTCCTCCTCCTCTTCCTCTTCCTCTTCCTCCTCCTCCTCCTCCTCCTCCTCCTCCTCCTCCTCTTCCTCTTCCTCCTCCTCCTCCTCCTCCTCCTCCTCCTCCTCCTCCTCCCCCCCCCCCGACGGACACAAAATAAAACTAAAAGCGTCGGCGGCCCCTCTGCCGGCGCTCACCCGATCTGCCTGTTGGTGGATGGAGCCTGGGTGATGACGGAGCTGGACTGCGGGGAGGGCAGGGCCTGCTGGATCACTATGCTGGTGTCGTGGTTGCCCATCCGCGAGTGGGGCTGCTGGTGCTGCTGGTGCTGGCCTTGGCCCGCCGGGCCGTGCAGGGAGATGTTCTGCAGAGGGACAGACCAAAGAAAGAGGATTTTTTGGGGAAGCTTTTTTTTTTTTTGCCAGCGCCGCCGCTGCAAAATAACAGTTTGGCCCCGGGCTCCAGAAGCTATGAGGTACTACGGGAACTGCAAACGTCTCGCGAGCGGAAACCGCCTCTTTTATTATTTACCCAGTAGAGAAGTTGGTTTACACCGCAGTAACATCTCGAGGCTCGTGTCGGTGGGTGTCGCGTTCACGGCTTCACCGCGTGCAAAGGAAACCAGCGGACAGAGCAGGAAACAAATCGATAGCTTCATATTCACACAGGAGCGCCCACATATAACTAACTCTGCGCCGCACCAGCACTCCTGCAAAGCCCCGACGGCTTCCTCCGAGAGACTGGCCTCACGCCGCCGCCGCCCGGCTCGGGTCGGCCGTCCTCCCGGGCCGGGCCGCGCGGCTGTGAGCAAAGCGTTGCGTCCGGGGCGGGTCTGAGCACGCCCGGGTATCCGCATCCCGATTCCCGAGCCTGGCATCTTTCCCGATGTGGATTTCAAGCGTGTGTTTTCCCTGCCGACTCCGGGGTCGCGGCGTCTGAGGAAACAGGACTCCCGCTCGGCGCCGGCCGGAGGGCCGTTTGAAGCTACAGGTGGAAAACCCGATCTGTCCTCGCCTCACCTGATGAATGTCCGCCCGCCAGCCCCGTCTGTCAGCGCCCACCGGAGCGCCGTTTTTGTTGCGTTCGGGCCCGTGAAGCTCCCGGAGCCCCACGGGGCCCGGACGCCTCGGATTCAGGTTCACGCTTTGTTCTCCGATCCCACCCTACCTGTTTGCTGTCCTCCTCCTCCTGGGCTTTGCAGAATTCCTGTTCGATGGAGCAGTCCAGCTCGCTGAACAGCCCCACCTCCTCGCAGTTCTTCAGGAAGCGCGTCGGCGTCGGCGTCTGGTCTGCAAAGGCACGGGCGGCCGAGGCCGAACACCATAGGGTTTATTATTCACCGTCTCGGCGCCGAGGAGAAACAAACGCGGCGGCGGGAGGCGCCCGCCAGCGGGAGGATTCCGCCGCTTCGTTTTCAATTAAAAAGCCAGTTTCTTGCCTTTATCTCAGTGAACTCGCTCCGCCGCCGATTCTCGCCTCGTTTGTTTGTAAAGCCGACAAACACCCGCAATCAACCGCGTGCTATTTACATTTACGGTCCATAAGTAAACAACATTACTCACGCCGCGCTCGGAAACGACGGCCACGACCCCTGACAGCTCGGCCTCGGCTGACGGAGTGCAGATCCCGCCTACCGGGCCGGGTCTCGTTCGCCGGAGTTCAACTTGACTTTGCGGGGGTGCGGAAGGATCGGGTTTCAGACGGTCCGAGGTGATTTTAGGATCGGGGTTGTTTCAAAGGCTGAAAGCGTACTTCATGCTCTGTTTATGCTTTCCGGCCGGACCGGGGGGGTCCGCCCGAACCCCCGCGCTGACCCGCGCGCCCAAAATACAGATTTATCCCCCGCAGTTTTGTTTTTCCTTCCCACTTTGGAAGGCCGGCAGTAAAACGAAGGCCGTCGCGAGGGAGCGGAGGTGTAACTTACAGCGGAGCGTCGGCGACCCCCTCGCTTCTCCCGCACCAAGACCCGACGCCCACCGGCTGACTGGCGGGCAGACGAGTGGAAGCGCCATGTTTAAATATTCACGGCGAGTTAAGAAGCCACGGCGGAAGAAGAGCGCGCACGGCCGTATTTCATAGCGGCGCCGCGTTCACGGCCCGATCGTGGAATTACACGCCTCCGGCTCGAGGTCTCTGAGAGAGAGGCGCTGTAAGTCAGACGGCGAGCGACACGGACACCTGGCCTAGAAAATCTGATCCTGCCGTCCGGCGGCGTGAATAATGAAGAGGACAATCTCGGCGGGCGGCGCCGTCCCGATATCTGCTACTTTCACATCTTCCGACGGCGAAGAACGCGCTCGTCTTCGGGCGCCTTCGGGTCTGACACGCATGCCGATACACGGCAACAAGACGCTCGTTCGCTCGCGCCCGGTTCAGCCCCGGACGAGCGCGTCACGTGACCCGCGGCGGCGGCGAGGACGGGCGCCGACACGCCGCCGAGAGGCAGATGTGTCTGAGCCTGAGTCCTCGGAACCCACCTGATAGCATGTTGTCGTTCTTTATGGAGGGGAACTTGAGCGTCATCTCATGCTTGTGTCGGTGGATCATCAGATGGTCTTCTGTGGGGAATCGCTGCCGCACGGCGGGAAACACATCGCACGCCCATCAGAACCCCAATTTGGAGACGCCTTCTTTACACTGTGTTTCTCTCAGCTCTTCTGTTTCTCCTCTCGCTGATTTACACTTCTTCATGTTACACACACACACACACACACACACACACACACACACTCACCTGAGAACAGCCAGGAGCACTGCACACGAACGGCCTTTCCTGGTCCGAGTTCATCACTCTGGCCAACTTCTCATTAAACTGTAAAGACAGGAGAGGCGGCGGAGGGAGGAGTGTGTGAGGAGAGTCTCCGCCAGGATCCCATGAACCCGACCCTCCGGGCCGCCGGGACCGGACGGCGGGTCCCGGACGAAAACGTACGGTCGGCGGGGATCCGGCGAAATCGTAACGTTTGACCCGAGACTAAAAACGGTGCATTCAAACGCACCAAAGGCAAAGTTGCCGTCGCCTCACGAGGAGCCGCTTTGGCCGAACGTGAGCCGGAGTCTGAGCTCCGCAGCCCGGCCCGGACCCACGCCGGAGATATACCGGGGAGTTTGGCCGGGCGGTGCCGACGGCCCGCCGAGCCCGGACTCCTCATCGGGGATCAAGAGAGGAAGGGCTTTTCGCCGGCACTGACTGGCGCCGATCGGCGTTGGTGCAGCTGTCAGGACGGCGGGAGGAGCCTCACCGCTGAACCCCGTCCCAAACACCGGGCTGGACTGGCGAGGAGCGCCGACGCCACGCACATTCTGGAGCGGATATTCCAGTTTCGTCTCCGATCCATCGGTCCGGAGGAGGAGGAGGAGGAGGAGGATGCGGCTTTCCTTCCTCCTCGTCCTCCGAGCTCCATACTTTGCTTTCTGGTCCACGTTAGCCGGAAACCCGATCCGAGCGGGAACGAAGCTGCTGCCGCCTCCTCGCGCCGCTTTTAGCAACAAGCCACCGGCTTGGACTTCTGGCACCGGAGGTGTAGCTTTCAATAAGGAGGGCCGAGGGGTCGTGAGGGATGAAGAGCAGAGCCGAGATAGAAAAGTTCTGGTCCGGCTGTCGGAGGCGGCGTCTCCCGGATCATCTGGCCGTCCTGCCGCTCTTCGCCAGTTCTCAAATTAAAAAATTAGACGGGACCAGCATCCTGTGTTTTACCGCTTGGCATGAGCGGAGGCCGCCGCCGCTCTGCAGGACAACATCATGTAGCTTTAAATTATACATTCTAGCTAAACCTAATCTAATCCCGGCCTTTTGAAAGATGGCGGCGGCGCAGACGCCACGGGCTCATCCGGCCGCCGCCGTGCGGAAGGAGGAGAGGAAGTGACGGCCGGACGCGGGGTTTCGTTCGCCGGAGGGTCACGTTTAAAAAACGGAGAGGCAAATTCAAACCCACCAGATGAGGGGGCCTTTAATTCAATGAGAAATGTGTTTACCAGCCAGCGCTGCCAAAAAGTGATCTTTGTAAGTTATTGCTCCCCACACGGCCAGGCAGAATGTCAAATTTGCAATAGCGCCAATTATAATTTGAAATGGTTTATAGAGGACGCCCCCCCAGACAGGAGGGATGTCTCCAGCGATCTGTTGAAAAAGGATAAAACCTACAAACTACCCGCCATAAAAATCAAAGTCCTTCAAATTCTGCGCGGACGGCGGCGTCCTTCCACTCACTTACAGAGATTAAAAGGTAGACGTGGTCGCTGACACAAAGGATGCTGGCCGGGCGGGCGGGCGGGCGGCGGGCGGCGGGCGGCGGGCCGGCGGCCGCGTTCGGCTCGAAACGTTTCTTCAAACGGGCCGACGGTGTGCATGGCAGGACATCAGAGGAGCGGCAGTAAAAATGACAGGTGCATTTTAACTGCTTCTCAAGATCAATCCAAGGCCAACGCCGTACCACTTAATGGCTTTCACGTGCACTTCCATCTATCGCCGCGTTTGAGGAATGCACGCTTTTCTGACAAACACAATTATGTGTATTAACAGTCAAGTTTTACAAGGCCGGCGTCCCGCTAATGGCCCAAGCCATACATGCTCTGCACTCGCGGAGATAAGATGTGGAAATGTGTTTAAAAGCTGCAGAAATGGGTTTTTCGCGGGATGTCAGGATCTCCGCCGGCATGGAGCGGCTGCGATGTGAAGTTAGCAGACGGCCGTGACGCTCCACGCAGCCGGGATGCGGAAACAATTTCATTCTTAACGTCGCACAACATGTTTTTCTCACCTAAACAAACCGGGTCCGTTTTTCGGCGTTTTCCGAAAACCATCTTTTCAGAAGGCGACGATGTGAGAAGTCAATCTGTGCGTTCAAGTGATGAGATGCAAACGGAGGAGAAGAAGGAAATTCCCACGGAAACGCGAGCAGCCGATAACGGGAGGCCCGATCGGCCCTCTCGGACATGTGGGTTCCGTCCCGGTCGGATCCCCTCGCCCTTCCTTCCTCCTGGACCTCTGCTCCTTCTTCCTGGTCCCGGGTACCGAGGTCGGCCCCGACCCGACAAAAGCCCGGACCGGGACCCGCATTTCCATGCACGCCTTTGACGCTCGTTGGCACGTGGCGTCGGCTAATGTGCAACATTTGGAGAACAACAACACGGGCCTCTGGCTTAGCGGGAACAAATCAGAAATATGATGATAAACAGGCAGTGTTTTCATAGCAGAGACCGCGCGGCGCCGACAGGAGCCCCGAACGGACAAATAACAAGGACGCCGAGGAGAACCCGACTTATCCGCATCTTCTCTCACCAAGCTGGGAGGCTGCGTTTCGCTCTGATATCACGACCGGCTGCATGACTTTGTTTATAATGGCGGCGCCCGCCCGCTGCCATGGCAACCACTGCCGACACCCTCAGAAATGATGAGGACGCACAGAGGATACGAAGGAGGACCGAAGCGAAGCCTATCTCCTCTCCTGGCTCTCCGGCTGCCGGGCCTCCAATCGGGGAAAACCGGAGTTTGCCTTTTTTTGTTTGTTTTCCGCAGAAACAAAGACACTCTGGACGCCGTCGCGCTCTCAGACGTGCAGCCTGGGTCTCCACCCCGCCAGGGAGGGGGTTTGACTCACCGACCATTTCGCATTGTGCAAATACAAAGAGGTCAAATTTGAACAAATGCAGCATCACGGAGGCCATCGCCGGGGTCATCGACCCCGCTCTCCTGAACATACAGGACAGAGTGGGGATGCGGAGATGAAAAGAAGTCATCATATTGCAGGGAGGAAGTGAAATAATTGATAAAAGCTAAATGTGATTTCCCTGCGTCTGAAGCGGATCCAGCGAGCGGCCGGCGGCTTCCGCTCGACCGGAGGACGCCGAAACCTCGAGGCGGCACCGCCGGCCCCCGACAAGGAGACTCCAAGACTCCGGAACCAGCAGCACTTGGCGGCGGATCCGCCAAAGTATCACCTTAGACACACGTGAATGGAAGCGTCAACAAGCGTCAACAAACAATCCGACCTCTGAGAAGCGCAGAGGTTTGGCGTCCCGCCGAACACCACGTGGGATGAGAGACGTTAGCCGCTCAGCGGGCGACACGCCGCCCACGGCTATGGAGGTTTGAAGCAATAATGGTCGCGCCGAACCGGTGGGGTCGTTCGGTGCAAATTCGGGGCGCCGGTCCGAAGGGACGCAGCACGCCACGCGGCTGGAGGACGAGAATGAAAGGAGGCCACGAGAAGAAAAAAACGGCAGCTGTTTGACAGCGCGAGCGAATCGCTCCGCCGCTGCCGATCGCAGAGCCGCTGCAACTTCCTCGGGTTGCGAAACCCCGAGCCGCTCGGCGGCCGCCTCGAGAAACCGACGTTGCATGACTGGTTAGACTTCCTCCTGCTGCGGTCTGAGGTTCCATCTCAGGGCAGGTGAGGATCTCGTGACTTCTCGAGCCCCGAAATGCACGGCCACATCGGCCGCGGGTGTGAATGGATTCTCATTTTTATCTTTTGTAACCACGACTATTCCTCTTTCATGCCACTTCTCTAGCGGGTGCCTTACTGACGGGCGGGCATCGCTTTCCTGCTACTTGATATCACGTCTGGGTTCTAAGTGTAAATTCCACCTTCGCTGTTCGCCTCTTTGCCTGAGATAATCATAACACATTGTATTTGAAAGCACCTCACACACACATATACACATCCACAAAATACACATTAAATGTGAAAAATGCTAACGCTCCGGAGACTTGGTTCTTTCTGCAGCTGATATGAAGCCGCCTCACGATCGTGACGGAGACCAGTTGGATCGACTGAGGGGGAAACAAAAATAATTACCGGGTATTTGTGTGTTTTTCATTCCTGAAGCCGTACTGCCGGGTCCTTCGTCCTCTCGCTCCAGATGTGACCCTCATTTTTTTTCTCTGTTAAAATCTGGAGACCGTTGACCAGGAGAGCTTAGGACCGGCGGACCTCGGCACCGGTCGCCTCTCTTCAGCTAACAGAGCGGACGGACGTCCGGGCCTCGTCCCGCCGGCTCCGCGGCAGACGCGGGGCGGGGCGGGACACGGACGCCTCTGGACCCGCAACCAGTCCTGGAGCAGGGCGGCAACAGGCTCCTTCACGGACCAACAATCACGGCGGGTGTGTGCCGTCCACGCGAACGACAGGTACCTGAATACGGACACGTATATTCAGGATATGCATCCCGCCGTCCTTCCATCGAAGGAGAGCCCGGGTCGCCCTGCCAGGCTGAGGGTTCGCCCAGGAGTCAGGGAGGGCAGAGAGTCAGGAGGAGCAGGACGCTGTGACAGGAGGGTTGCTTTCATACGCATCTGTTTAAAGTGAGCTATCAGGAGATCAACTCATCAGCCCGGCGCACCGACACGCATGTGTCTTTGCGTCGCCGCCGACCGATTTCAAGCGGGATATTTATTATTCCTTTGAGGCCCCCTCCCCGCCGCCCGTACGCCCGCGCTCAGGCGAACCAGAAACCTACGTCAGCACCACCTGTCATGTGTACGCGGAGCTCCACGCGCCGTCTTGTTTCCCAGGCGCAGACTGTTTCCTCAGGCCACGCCAGAACACTCAAATGTTATGCTAAGCGCCGCTGTTTTCCCAACAAGCCGCGCTTGGTGAGTGAGCCTGCAGAACAAGGTCTGGACAGGGTCTCTCTGTCAGAGAGGCCACGGGCCCCCGACCACCGGCCCCCGACCACCGGCCCCCGACCACCGGCCCCCGACCACCGGCCCCCCTCTGTCACCAGCCCCCTCCCGGAGCCTCGCCCGCTCACCTTTGACACGAACAAACCGGCGAGGTCAGGAGGACGCCGGCCGGTTTGGAGGCTGGATCGCCGGGAGGAAAGCGGCTTTCAGGCACGCAGAGAAAATCAGTGTGTCTGCGTCCCGAGAGCGGCGGCGGCAGCGGCGGCGGCGGCGGCGGAGAGGACGGGAGGTGAAGGCGGACAGCGGGGTGGGATCCATTACAACATGCATAATTTAAAGGCCGTCCTCCCGCTCCTCCGACCACTCCTGCTTATTCCGTCGGATTTACAGGGAAACTGGAACCAAATGAAACATTAAAAATTATCCATTAATTCTGCGCACGCCTCCCGTGAATTATCCGGCGGCGCTCACACTCCAGACCGCCGCCACCGCCGCCTCCACGCCCTCCGCCTCCGGGGGGGGCGCTCGGCTCTAATTTGATATATACCTTTGAGTTTAGCGGGGGAAATTTGGTTACGCTTTGCATTAAGTGTGTCCTGATGTGAGCGCGGGGAGGGCGGAGGGAAGGAAGGGGGGGTTTAGGGGTCACAGGGTTCCATTTCAAGAGGAACCCGTGCAGGAATTCTGCAGGTAAGAGCGCTTATTACAATTTCAACAACATAGTAAGAGGGGGGAGAGGGAATGGTGTGTGTGTGTGTGTGTGGGGGGGGGGTATATGGGGTTAATGCAAGTGAAAACATGCACAGCAATTCCACCCCCCCACCCCGAGCCCCCCCGAGCCCCCCCGAGCCCCCCCGGGCCTCTGACAGCACAAGTTCAAGGTGGGATAGCAGCGAGGCCCTCCGAGACCAGGTCTGCCCAGGATCAGCACTCTGTGAGTGTGTGTGTGTGTGTGTGTGTGTGTGTCAGTGCTCCACAGCTGTCAGTCAACACTCGCCCCCCCCAGCGTGAAAGCTCACAAACATGGCTGTTCTCCACCTCGGCCCTTCTTTTAAAAAGGATTTAGCAGATATTCGACTGGGCGTTACAAGAAGTGCCACGGAGGCAGACGGGGACAGACAGGGGGACCAGAGGACCAGGTCTGCCCGGGGGACCAGAAGACCAGGGGACCAGGGGACCAGGAGACCAGGGGACCAGGAGACCAGGGGATCAGGGGATCAGGGGATCAGGGACCGTTCGGGGCCCAGCAACAACAAATGGAACCCCGAGCGTCAGAAGCAGGGCCCGGGTCTGCTCAGCAGAAATTAGATCTGCGTTTGGGTTGTTAAACAACACGGACGGTTTATGAACGTCTCGCTGGCGCGGCTCGTTTTATGTCATTAATTTCTCATTTTTATTCCCCGTTCTCAAGACGTCCGCAAACAAAGCGCTCACTCGTTAAGATAATTAATAGGAGGGTGATTAAATCAGGATCCGATGATTGATTTTCCTCCGGTTCCACGTGAGCTGTCAACTTTTGTTCTGTCCGGGCGGCTTCGGGACGAAGCCTCGGCTCACCGAAGTCCGAGCCTGTTCTTCTCCGCTCGACAACAAAACCATGACACGACCCGACTTCCTCCGCTCGACTGGACGGCAGACACCGAAACAAGTGGTTCTTCCATAGATCAATACCTCCATAGACCGATAGACCGATAGATCGATAGATAGATCAGATAGATAGAGGCTCCATCCAATATGGACTGGCCTGCAGGATGACGTAATGTTGGTCAGCGCTGGGGGGGGGGGGGGGGGGTGAAGAGGAGCATCACTGTTTTGTTTCTCTGGCTCTTGTCAAAGTGGCGTCAAAGAAATGATGGATTCCCGCCGGCGGCGGGCACCGGCTCCGGTGGATCCCGGGACGGGACGCAGGCGCGGGGGGGCTGCACGGACACATGCACGTTCAACGGGCTGCAAAGCGGAGGGGGGGCGCGGTGGCCGGGGCGCCGGACCGATCCGTCCGCAAGCAGACACTTTGCTCAGCCTTCAACTTCACCGACGCCGGGGGGACGGACGCACCGCGGGTCCTACCGGGGGCACCGGGACCCCGGAGCCGCATGCATTTCAGGAGGGGAGCGGGGAGGGGGGGCGTACCGGACCGTCCCGGACAACAACGACCCGGGCAGATGCACGGAGAAAGAAGGAGAACCGCGGAGAAAAGTACCAGCGTCCCGTCCGTTCCCCGTCCGGTCCCCGTCCCGTCCCGTCCCGTCCCCCCTCCGGACCCGCAGGACGCGCTCGCACCGGCGGCCGCTGGACTCACCCGACGAGTGCAGAAAACGCGAAGCGGCTCCCTCGGAAGAACCCACGCTGGACTGAGAAAAGATTACAATACGATCTATTTAGAGAAGCATCACGTCACCCCCCGGTGACGTCACGTGGGATTCCTGAAGTTCTAAATCATTGCGGTCCGCTTGGGGGGGGGGGGGGCGGCGCCAGCGGGCGGGGCGGGGCGTGCGGGAGCGGGACCGGGACCGGGACCGGGGAGGGCGTGGCCGGGGGGAAGGGCGTCCGGGGCGGACTTGTGGGGCGCGCAGATGGACTCCGGCCCTCGATAATCCCGACAAATAGCGTGGGATTAGATGTTGTAATCCCGCCCCTGCGGGAGGAGCAGCATGCAGATGCTCAGACCTTCTGCAAGCGTGGCTTCCGGCGGACATTCATGGGAGATCCGAGCCTTTTTCCCCGGGACGCTCGGGACGCTCAGGCTGGTGCAAGATGTTGAGTGTTCACAGGGGTGGGGGGGCGCAGGGGGTCTGAGGACGTGAGGCCCTCAAACATGGGAGCTCTCAGGGGCCCGGGACGGGCTGAGGCGGGGGGGCCGGGGGACCCGTGGCCCCGCGGAGGTGGACGGGCCCGAGCGCCGCCGGCCTCACACAGGAGACCCCCGGCGGGTGGACCTCTCCGGGGGGGGGGGGGGGGGGTTTAAAGGGCTCCGCATCACAAGCCGTCCCGGTGACCCCACGTTTGACCCGCCGGTGCCGAGAGACGGTGATTTCTGGGTCCGCGGCTCCGGCGATTAATGGCTCCTCGCACACCGAGATGTTTACCACTTGAACGCGGCCACTCGGACGGACGCGCTAAGAGCCCCGTCACCCAAACAATAATGCAGTCTGAAAAGCCGCCATAACTCAGAGCTTCCCCGCCTGTGTCTTTTAAGCAGAGCTTTAATCAACGTTTATGACATCCTTTTGTCTCTTTATGGCCAATATATTACCCGAGCAGTCCAAACATTATGCTCCCGGAGGAGCGCGCTATTAAGGCTGGAAAGAGCCGATACAGTCGGGGTCAGTGACCCGCACTAAAGCGGATTTGATCTATATTATACTAAACCTTTTATTATTATGCCTCGGCGCAATCCTCGGGAGTAAGATCACCTTGGGACGAGGCGCCTCGAGGAACCTTCTCGAGGCGGACCGTCTCGGCCTTCCCACGCAAACCGTTTAAAACAAACAAAAAACAGCCGCGGAAGAGACGGGGGTCGATCTTCGCACCCCGAGTGCAGACGGAGATGACCAAGAGACGACGCGCCGGAGCCGCCGTATCGACCCGCGCCGCCGCCCCGACCTTGACCCGATACGGGTCGGCCATTTTTAATAAGCGGAGGCTCGTCTTCCCCGCGGCGGCTCTGAAGGCTCCCTGGAAGCCGTCTGAGTGGGAGGTTTCCCCACACACACACACACACACACACACACACACTCACACACACACACACACACACACACAAAGATAAGGATCGGACCGAATCAGAGCGAGGGACTTCGATCAGCGCGGTTCATCTCAGATGTGACTCTGCACCAGCTGCTAACACACACACACACACACACACACACACACACACACACACACACACACACACACACACAGGGCTCCTTTGTTCGCCGCTCGCATCTCGCTCATGACCTTTGCTTTTCCGTCTCACCGGAATCATTGGCCGCTCTCTCCGGTCACCTCCTTCACCTCATCAGCCGGCGGCGGCGCCGGTTCTTTGGGGTCGAGCTGGAATCTGACAGGTTGAGGCCGGAGCCAAAGGTTCTCCGGGAGGAGGGACCAGTCCATTTCAAGAGAACCAAAGAAGGTTCTGGAGGCTGCGGGTCGATCGCCCCGGCGACACACACTCTCTCACACGCTCACGTCAGGCGGCTGCTGATGGTGTGACGGCGGCAGATCGATGGCGGAACCTCGTGCTCTCCGGGTCGTCGGCGGCGTCCGAATCCATCCCTGCTTGAGGCCGCGCCTCCGTAAGACACGAGGTCAACGCGGCCCGCCGGGTCAAATACTCCACCGGACGAATCCAGAAAGCGTGGATCGGACAGGACCGGCAGAACCGCCTCTCAGGACCGCCTCTCCTCGCCGCTCCAATAACTGAACACAAGGATCGGATCCAGTCCTTTCGTCGACGCCATAACGCTCGCCGGCTTTGGCCTTGCGTTCGTTTCCACGGCAACCTACTCACGTTTCGCCCGTCTCCTCGGCAAAGACGACGGGAGGCGCCAAATGTCGGCTGACGGAAAAACGCGGGGACATCGCACCGTATTATTCGGCCGTCGCCGGCGAAACACTGGACTGCCCTAAACCGGGCTGAAACCGGGCTGAAACCGTGCCGCTACCGGCGCGACGCCGCCAGCCGTGATGCGACCAGAGGGGGAAAGTTCCAGGTATTATTCCTGCTACACCGAGCCGCTCCTCTGCAGAGCCTCGCCACGGCGCCAGAGGTGAAAATGAGATCCCGTCCGGAGGTTCCGAGATGAGCTGCCGGGCCGGGATCTTTCTACGCCGCGGGGAAATGAGGCGTTTACCTGCCGGCGTCCCTTAAATGTTGAAAACTTCTAGAGAAACAAAACGGACGCTCAGGTCAGCGACGGTGGGACCAGAACTCTTGGAGCTGGACTCACTCAACTCCAAGCCGCTTCCCCTGAGGACTGAGCCGCTCCTCCAAGCCGCTTCCCCTGAGGACCGAGCCGCTCCGCCTGGATTGTCCAACACTGCCCCCTGGTGGTCCAGACCAGTGGAGGCCCCATGAAGAGCCCTGAAGAGCCCTGAAGAGCCCCGACCCCCCCAGGGCACCGCGGGATGGGGGGGCCCGGCGTGGGTTCGTGTGCTGACGGGACGTCCGTGAGATAGTGAGTTAACGGAGCCCGCGGGGCGGCGGGACGGCCGACGCCTCCGTGAGAGTAACCTCATCCGCGAGAGTGACCTCATCCACGAGAGTGACCTCAGTCCAGGTCGCGGCGAGCGGCGCGCTGACCTTTGACCGGCAGGAGGAGGGCGGAGCCGCCGGGCGGCCTCGGGATCTTCGCATCCGAGTGAAGGAAGGAGAAGAGCGACTCGTGAAGACCACGAGATCCCCGGCGATCCGACCGGCGGAATCGCAGAGGTCTCGTTCTTCCACGCACACTGTTTGCACGGAGGTCAGGACGGGCCCGGCGGCCGCGGCGCTCGCCAGCACGCCGCCGTCCTACCTCACGCTGTCCATCTCACTCCAGTGTTTTGAATGTGTGAAGTGTTTCGCCACGATGCGGTTTTTGAATCTGCTTGTTGCATAGTTGTCGATGTGCTGGCGCACAGCTGTGTGTGTGTGTGTGTTTTTACAGTCAAGTGATTCTGCCGCTCTCCCCGCATCATCAAACTTCCACAGCCTTCTAGAAGAACAGCAGCTGCTCGACCTGTTGCTCGACCTGCGCATAAATAGAGAAAAACAAACACGGTCATCGAAAGTCCGAAGGCGGTGAGAAGAAAAGCCCGTCGCGATGAAACGGAGCGTTTTATTTTGCGGACTCGCCTCTCGCTCGAATCCGGCGGTGCTTTTCGTCTGAAAGGACGCACTTCCCGCGGCGCCCGGAGAGCCGCCGCCCCTCTCCGCTCCAGCTGTTTCCCCGCCGCCGCCCTCATTTCCAGCGCGGCAGCGACCATGACGGCCATCGCCGCCGCCTCCTTCTTCTCCAACGCCTGTCGCTTCGGCACCTGCGGGCTTCGCTTCGACTCCCTGGCCGAGCTCATCGCGCACATCGAGGACAACCACATCGGTAAGAAGGCGGCGGGAGGCGGCGGGAGGCGGCCGGCGGCCCCGAGCCGCGGCGGCTAGCCCGGGCGGCTAAGCTAGCCTGCTAGCGAGCGACTTCCTGCGTCCTGACAACGCCGTTGCTAGGTGTGGTGCGTGGCGTGGCGTGGCGTGGCGCGGCTCGGCGAGGCGAGGCGCGGCGCGGCGTGTTGCCCCTCGCCGCTCCTCCTCCCCCGAGGCGGCGACGACCGGAAATTCGGTGAATTTGACAAAAAGCGCCGGGCTCCCCGCCGGCCGCTCCGGTTTCTCCCGGTCGCGTCCGGCGGCTCGCTCGACGCGCGGCCGTGCGTTCACCTGACATGTGTGTGTGTGTGTGTGTTTGACTGACTGGCAGCCGGCGTGCACGTCCGCCACGCACCTGCACACCGACGGCTCCCCGCGCGCTCTTCCGGCCCCGCCCCAAAGCGCTCGCACGTGAAAGCCGCGCGCCGTTGTTTTGATCTGCGTACTTCCGGTGTGCGGGGCGGCGCGTGCCAGGGGCGCGTCCGGCTCACCTGTGGCACGCGCGGACTTGTAGTCTTTTGTAGTCCTCAACAGGTGAGCGTTGCTGACGCCAGTTTGTGGAAGTTCCCGCGGACGGACGGACGGACACGTGACGGACGAGCCTTCCACGCGTGTCGCTCTGCTCTCAGAAACAGGATTCGCCCTTTTCTTTTAGAAACAACGCGAAAAGCGATAAAACCCCGAAAGGCCGCGTTGTCTTTCTGCGCCGTCGCACACCAGGAAGGACCCCTCCGATGTGGCGCCGCCCGCGCCCGCCCGCCGCCCCAGCAGGCCCGAGCTCATTATTGGCGACCCTTCGATAGAATACGTGTTCGTGTCGAATATTGGCCTTTAAAAAACATTTAATGATGTCACAAACCCCGAGACCTAGTTTGCGCTAACTTTATGTTTTCCTGGAGGGCAGCTTTATGGGTTTGGCGGCGCTCGGAAAGCGGCAGATAGCCGGACGCCAAAGGGGCGGAAATCCGATGATGGGTTTCCTCCCGTCGACTCACACAGGGATGGAATATCTGCGATCCGCAATGGAGATGCACGTGAGCCGGCGTGTCGTGGGATGTAATGTGCGGGATGGCGTGAAATAGCGTTAAAATCCCCCCGTGTCGCTGTGAACGGGGCGGGTCGGCCTCCGCCGCTGACTCGCCCGTGAGCGTGCACGGCATGGCGGCAGCGCGGGGGGGGGGGGAATCTGAACTACGCACGAGTTCATTTGTCAAAGTCAAGAGCCGTTTGATTCATTGATATCCGCGTCCGGATTCAGTTGCGGCGCGGAATCATGGGATGGTACCACATATTTGTCGCCGAGCGGCGCGACTTCCTCGTGATCTCCCGCCGCGGAGGTCACGAGCACCCCGACCCGACCCGGGGGGCGCCGAGTCTCCTGCTGAGATATCAACCGAAAGCCAGCCTGCCTCTCCCAGATTAGCGTTGAAAGCTAACCCCCCCCCCCCCCGGGACCGGCCGTCCTCTCCTTTGTGGCCGGAATGGCTTTAACATCCTCTGGCGCGCATGTGTCGGAGGTGTTAGCCGCCGGAGGCTTCGGGCGGGGGGGTTCCAAAGGACTTATTGGGGAATAATGAGGCAATTAGTTGGTCCGGAGTGGAAAAAGCACCCCTTCCCTCCTCCTCTTCCTCCTTTGTCCGCCGGCCTGTGCCCACTCTGAGAAGTGCGAAGTGGTGCTCGTGGTGCCAAGTGCCTGGGAAGCGTAATTACAGGCCGAGTGCTTGATTTGGCCGCTCTCCCTCCTCATCTGGTGGCCTGCTGCTGCCGCCGCCGCTGCAAAAACAGAAAAGAAAGCACATTCTCCTTTATAATTAGGCGCCTGGAAAACAAGCAGACATTCTTGTGCCGATCCGCCCGCCCTCGTCCGCCCGGGACGCCCGGGACGCCCCCGCCGTCCCGCCGCCGGGCCGCTGGGCAGCGCCGTCAGGAGGTGGCGCTGGCGTGCCGCCTCTGAAGTGCCGTCACTGCCGTCACTGACTAAAAAAGATTTTCATGATTCTGACCGGATTCTCCGGCTCTCATTGATCGGCCGCCGTCATGTGGACATTTTTATTTTCACTTGAAAGTATCCCCCGGATGCAGGAGTCTGGTCCCGGGGCTCGGAGGCCCTCGCGGGCGCAGAAACGGTGTTTTAATCCAGAGTAGTGGACCTGCGGCCGAAGCTCCGGGACGGGAATGTTTTGTTTGACCCTCCTTGGACATCCAGACAAAATGACATCCAGACTCGGGCCGAAGGAACTCACGGCGCCGAGACCCCAAAGAGCGCCGTCACAAAAGGCAAAGGGAAATCTTTTTCCCACATCCCCGACTTACAGACATATATTTACCTCGCAAGGCAATAAACAAACTTTCCCAGAGGGACTCTGTGTGTGTGTGTGTGTGTGTGTGTGTGCATGTGTGTGTTGTGAGCAGCATTTCAACTGTACAAACGTTACCATGCGTTTTTGCTTTAAATAATAAGACTAATGTGATATACGTGGTCTCCTGAAAGTGCGGTCAGGAAGGCGTGGAGGAGCTCTGAGCTCTGAGCTCCGTTTTCTGGAAGCCAAACGTCGAGCCTTTAAAAAGCAAAAGCCGCCCCCCCGACCGTTAACTATTATATTAGCGGGGGATCGGCCGTTGTTCGTCTACAAAAAAGCAGCGTCAGGTGATCCGTTGCAGGTCGGCTGGTTTGGGTGGGTCGGGTGGGTTGGGTGGTCCGCCGGCCTCCCGCGCCCGTGGCTTTAAGAGCGCCAACGCTAACAAGCCCCAGAAAGCGGCGGCGGCGGCGGCACAGAGGCCGAGCCGGTCGCCCGGAGTTCTTCCGTGGCGTGACAAACGGCGCCCGGCCGCCGACGTGTCGACTTTGTCCAAAAACCACCAGGCTTTTTTCATTTTTATTTTCCCGAGCAGCAGATAATGAGCACGTTCAGACCCCTGGCTGCGTGCACGGGGGCCGGGAGCCGCGTCCGAGCCTCGGCAACTAACAATCGTCCTGTTTGTTGCCAATCCTCACTGGGGGCTCATTTAGGGGAGATTTTTGGTATGCGCCCCCCCCCCCCCAAATAAAAAACACTGCGGAAGTAATAAATTGAAAAAGCAGTAACTGCTGCCCTGATCTCTGCACCTGGTGGGCTTAATTACAACCCCCCTCAACACCACGGCTCCTGTTCCCGTGCACTGAATGCATTCTCACAGGTAACGACGTGCACGGCACAGCCGCCGGAAGGGAGGCATTTATTTTCACCTAATTGGATGTTTTTTCCTTTTCCAGCCATTTTGAATCGGAGCGTTCTGTCGCCGGGCAAACCGACGCAAAGACGACGGCGTTTCTCTTGAGCGGTGCTTTTATTTTGAAAATTCGGAAATTAAATGATGCAGCATGAGTGAAGTGTGCGTGTGTGTCTGTGTCTGTGTGTGTGTGTGTGTGTGTGTCCTGGATCTCTGATTTTGTCCGATCGATTCCTCCGTGTTTTTCATCGGATGCTCTGAGACGCCCGTTTCCTGTCGCTGCTCGCCAACAAGGCCGTTCTTGATCCGGGTTTTATCCCCGAGACCTGGAGAACCGTCACGGAGTTAATGCGTCAGTGTTCTCCGCCGTGCACGAGCCAGCGCGCGCACACACACACACACACACACACACACGGGGTGAGGCCTCCTCTGTTTTCCTTATTCTTCGAGAGCTCTTTAACCCGGTGCTTGTTTTCTCAGCAACCCGCAAGGACGGCGTGCACATGGAGGCCGGGTCGCTTTCATTTCCTCCTCAGAGGTCACTCATAATGAATTGCCTGTGCCACCAGTCCCGGTAGTCCACCGCCCCACTGCACCCCCACAGAACCCCCACTGCACCCCCACCCGCCGCTCCAGGCAGCCATAAACATGTCACCATAACGCTGGCCACTCGGCCTCTACCCCACCGTGCATTTGGCCGCAAGCACCAATGGCAGAGCCAGACGGCCAGTGGAAATGAGTGTGTGTGTGTGTGTGTGTGTGTGTGTGTGTGTGTGTGTGTGTGTGTGTGTGTGTGAGGGGGTCAGGGAGGGCAGGAGGCGTCACTTCCTCCCGTTGCTGTGGGAAGGTTTGTTGTTGTGTGTTGTGATGGTGGCTCATGTTCCCGTCATGGGGGGGGGTTAATTCAACATGTGATTGCATCATTGGTGTGTTCTGTGTTGGCGTGCCCCCCCCAACATGGCCGCACTTCCTGTACGGTCCTAATGACGGGTCCGCTCTTCCCCCAAATAGTAACTCCTCATTTTCCGAGGAAACGGTGGAGGGTCTGCTGAGGCCCTTTCAGCCGCGGCCTTTCCAGCACCCGACGTTTCACCACGTTGGTAAACTATGCACCCCTAAACGCCCGCCCGCCCGCCGCCACAGGAAGTGACAGGAAGTGACAGGAAGTAGGCCCCAGGAACCACCGATGGCGATAAATACCCCCTTTGGGTCCCAGAGGGCTGCGGAAACCCGGCCACCGGGGTGGACCACCGGTGTGGTTTGATTAGAGGGTTCCCCACCTCCATCCTGGCTCTCCGAGGAGCCCGGGGCCCCCGGGGACCCCCCGCGGACCCCCCCGCACACCCAACACACACCACACACACCCCCGGCCCCTCCCGAGGTGTGTGTGATTTACAGCGTGAGGGAACAGATTGATCCACACCGTGGGCCGGGGGGTGGGGGGGGGGGCTCTCCGAGGCTTTTTAGGGATCATGGGAGGGATTTCCTGTGTGCTCTCACACACACACACACACACACACACACACACCCTGCTCTGCCTGGGCTCCTGGCAGGGGACTGGAGCTGTTATGAGTGGGTCTCTCGCGGGGATAAATCCTCCTAATGAAACACTTGCTAACGACGTCCCCAAACTCTGCGGACCCTCGGCCTTCGCTCGCCGCACCGGCCCGGCTCGTAAAGCAGACACATTTTCCTTCTGGTCGCCGACCGGCAGGCCCGGTCTCGGCCCGGTCTCGGCCCGGTCTCGGCTCCTGCTGTGACACGGCGGGGGGGGGGCGTCGCCATAGAAACCCTCGCAGACAGAGAGGAAGCCGTCCTCCGTCCCGTCGCCGCCGGCGGGTCCCTTCAAAGCTTCTCCCCGGCGTGCCGGCGCTCCGGGCGGCTCGTTGGCCGCCGCAGAGCCGGGAGTGACGGTAAACATCCCTGACTCACGGCCGGTGAGTCAGCGGCCGCCTCGCCCTCGGGCTCATGGAAAGGAGAATAGCGGGCGCGGAGTCAGACCGGCGGCGCAGCACATCTGCTGCTCCGGGTCCTTGGGGTTCGCCGTCCGGGAGAGTCGGCTTCCGGCCGCAAGGAGCGTAACAACATGTCGCGTCAGTCCTCCTTCCCCGGGTTCCGCCGGAGAGACTCTTTGTTGTGGCGGCCATTTTCCGTCTGGGGTGCAGCGAACGTCAGCAGAGACGACACGGTTTTACCGTTTCCCCGCGGCCTTCGCGCTCGGCTCCGGCGAGGACCGCAGGGCCCCGGGTTCGGGGTCCCCCTGGGATGGGGTTCAGCCAGACAGTGGGGGTTTACGGGCGTCCCGGCCCCCCCAGGAGGACGGCGTTTGATGCCGGGCCCGCTCACCTCGCGGCGCTGCTGTGGTGCGTCCAGCCCCGCTGAGCAAAGCCTGTGTGTGTGTGTGTGTGTGTGTGTGTGTGTGTGTGTGTGAGTGAGTGTGAAAGCACGTGTTTTAAACATTGCGTCAGAGGGTGAGGCAGTGTTCTCTGGCTGCTCGGAGCCTTGTTTTGTGCTGGAACCCCTCGACTCACCGACGGAGGACGAGCCCAGAAGTTCTCCCAGCAGCTGGATGGCGTTGAGCTCAGGTACCGTCAGACTGGAGGACGTGATCTGTGCCCCGCCGAGCCGGGGTTTCTGAATGACTTCATCTCCGAAGCACTTGAAGCCTGCGTCACACCGTACCCTCGCTCCTCCACCACTTGGACTGAACTCTAATCTGTTCATCGGGTCCTCCTAGTTTGGGTTAGCATCGGCTGACATTTTCCGTATATCGAAGGACTTTCCACATTATATGTGAAGAGTATAAAAACCTACATGTAACTGTAATGAAGGTCCGATCCGTCTTCATTTGGTGTCTTGAGCGCCTGATTTTCTGGGGGTCAGCGAAGGCCTCAGCGGGCCGTCACTGCATGCGAGAGTCCCTGTCCTGGTCTGTTATCTGGCGTGTTTCCCCGATCCCACGTTAGCAGGTCCACCGGCCCGTCCACAGGCCGGCTCTGCCTGGTGCGCCAGGAGAACGGGCATGTGAGGCGTTCAGTGCCGTCCGTGTCAAAGCGCTTCCTGTTTCTGCCCCCCAGACACGGACCCCCGCCTTCTGGAGAAGCAGGAGCAGCAGCAGCCCACCTACGTGGCCCTCAGCTACATCAACAGGTGAGGACGGCCTCCTGACCCCTCGGACCGGATCGGGCCTCATTAGTCGCCGGGACAATTAACCCTCTATCGGGGCGGCGTGCGTCAGAGCCGGGCCTCCTAGCAGATGGCTCGCTAGATGAATCGCTCCAGTATTTGGTGGCCGGGTTTTTTTTTTATTTTTTATTAGCCGTGGGGGGGGCGGGCAAACCCCGGTCGTCTTTGACACGGCGACCGAGCCGCCCTTCTCAGGGGCCGCCGCCGTCATAAACACACGCCGGTGTGGTTATCGCTTAATTTGTTAATTCCTCTTCTGCGTTAACAGTGTTTGCGTTTCATGTTTATGACGCGTTTAAACTGGCGATCCGTCATAAACCCAAGGCGCCCCCCCGCTCGCCGGTGGACGCGTCCGCACGATGCCGGTCGCCGAGTAGCGGAAACAGGAAGTGGAAAGCGGCCTCGGGGACGATCGGCGTGCCGCTAAGGAAGCCTCTTCTCCGCTGCAGGTTCATGACGGACGCCGCGCGGCGAGAGCAGGAGGCCCTGAGGAAGAAGGCGCAGCCCAAGCTGTCGCTGTCCCTGACCGGCGGTCTGTCTCGCGGCGCCGTCCCCGCGCCGCCTCGCCACACCGGCGGGAACCTCACCCCTCCCGTGACCCCGCCCATCACGCCGTCCTCGTCCTTCCGCAGCAGCACGCCCACAGGTAAACCCGGCTTCGCTCTCCCCGTCTGACGGGCTCCGGCTTACGGCCCCCGCAGGACCTCCCTGACGCGCTTTGCATTTTTCCCAGGGTCGGTATATTTGTGTTTTCCCAAAATCGAGGGCGTGAACATGGGCACGGCGGGGCGGGGGGGCATGGGAACCCCGAAATATTGTTTAGATGAAGAATTCCTCGGCAAACCGCCGCCCTCGGCCATCTCGGAGACCGGACCGGACCGGACCGGACCGTACGTCCTCGACCCCTGACCTCTCGGCCCCCCAGGTAGCGAATGCGACGAGGAGGAGGTGGACTTCGAGGAGTCCGACAGCGACGACTCCTGGACCACCGAGAGCGCCATCAGCTCCGAGTCCATCCTCAGCTCCATGTGCATGAACGGCGGCGAGGAGAAGCCGTTCGCCTGCCCCGTCCCCGGCTGCAAGAAGAGGTACAAGGTGGGTCTCTTTCTCACACGCGCACACACTCGTACATACATACACACACACACACACCCCTGCGGTCAGCAGTGGAAAATGGGTCCGCGGTCCCAGCATGTGGACTTCCAGGCACACATCTCGTCCCCGTCACTGACGCCCAGCTTTACAGGATTTTCCGTGCACATCTGGCGCTGGTGGTCGGCGGGAGCCCCGAGGGAGCCGCACTGCTGACGCCAGCGGCGAGCTTATGGGATACGGCGGCCAGGCATCGCAGCGCCAGCACGACAGGAAGTTGTTGGCTTTTATTTTTTTTTTTTAAACAGTGTTTCATCCTCTGGCAGCGCGGAGGGGATCCACGCCGCCGACCCGGCGGACGGGGGCGGGGCTTTGTAACGCCGTTTGCCTCTGAAGACGACGACCTGGAGCACCAACAGGACGTCCCGAGGAACGCCGTCTCTCACACACGCCCGCCTGAGTCCACCTTTTTTTTTTTACCCGCAGAACGTGAACGGGATCAAGTACCACGCCAAGAACGGCCACCGGACCCAGATCAGGGTCCGCAAGCCCTTCAAGTGTCGCTGCAGGAAGAGCTACAAGACGTCCCAGGGCCTCCGGCATCACACCATCAACTTCCACCCGCCCGTCTCCACCGACGTCCTGCGCAAGATGCAGCAGTAGAGCGTGGCGGCGGCCGAGTCTCCTCCGGCATCTGAACTCCAGCATCTTCACGTCGCCCTCCTCTTCCTCCAACCTTCTCCTCGCATCCCCCTGAGTCAGATATGGACTCTTCTTCACGCATCTGCTCCAGGTTCCAGACGCCAAGTATTTTGCACATTCGCTGTTTTCTGAATGAACTTTGATTTGTTTGGGCCGGCAGCGTGTCGGCAGTGTGTCGGCAGCGTGTCAGCAGTGTGTCGGCAGTGTGTCGGCGCCGGCGGCGGTGCTTTTTGTGTCGGGGGGAAAACATGGACCTCCTTTAGAAGGTAGAAGGGCCGAGACACGGAGAACAAGTGTCCTTCACCGATCTGATGTTTTCTTCCCGAAGCCGACATGCAGAACTCTCCGGACCT
This sequence comes from Fistularia commersonii, assembly GCF_037954325.1. NCBI lineage: Eukaryota > Metazoa > Chordata > Actinopteri > Syngnathiformes > Fistulariidae > Fistularia > Fistularia commersonii. Next base: position 13,462,708 of record NC_141294.1, on the reverse strand, counting down.
TCTTCCCCGGCCCCGAGCCGGTCCTGGGGGCCTCGGCCGGGGCTCCGCCTGCCCGCGGCTCCCGCCGGGACTGCGCCGCTGCCGTGGAGAACCTTGCCGCCGCTGCCTACCACGCCGGTCCAGAACCTTCCTTTCCCGACCCGGGCCGGGAGGTTCTCCTGGGCGAGGCGGGGGTCCCGGTGTTGATCCTCGTTTCTGTGACGTGGCCTTGAACGGTGAACCAGGTGCTTCTTCTGTGCCCTCTTGTGTTCGAGTCAAATGTCCAACAGCCCAGCAGACACAGGTCCCTCTCTATGTGCCATAAGGTTACAGCATGGGCGGCGGCGCCGAGCTCACGGCTGGCGGTCAGGAAGTAGACCGTATTGGACTACTTCTCTTTGACGCGGCGTCGGGTGAATGTATCGTGTTTAACTACATTAAATTATATTTTCCTACGTCGTGGTTCTTCCGGAGGTCCGGGCGGAAGCCGCTCTCCGTGAACCCGAGGCGGCGGAGCAAAGGTCTCCTCGACACCTCCGCGCCTTAAACACTTTATTTATCAGATACATGGAGGTCGCTGAAAGCAAAGGCGGCGATGGAGAAAAGAAGTGAGGGGAGTGAAGGGGTGAACAGAAGCTACGCATGCAAAGATCAGCTGATGACCTGAGGGATGGAGACCCACCACCCTGACGGAAGCAAAGAAAAGAGAAAATCACACGCAATCCGTGTCCGCCGGATTCATTGGTTTGAAGACGCGAGTTCCCGTTGGGGCTCCCTGACTAGACTAGTGCACGAGGGGGGTCGGGGGGTCCCGGGGTCTGAGATCTTCTCCCTGACTCCAGATCGCCTCCCTCGCGGTGACCCCCCCGAACCCCCCGAACCCCCCCGGGACCCAAACCAGCGGAGTGAGAGTCACCCGGGATCTAAGCGGAAGGGAGGGGATTAAAACGGTGGCCAGAAGGTTGGTCTACTCGCCATGAAGAGAAGCTCCTCACACCAGAACATGCAACAAAACCCATGACAAAGCCGGGGGTCCTATGGGGGCGGAGGGGCGAAGGGGCGAAGGGGCGGCTCCCGGCTCTAGTCGAAGTCGAGCGGTTGGCCTTCGAAGTGGGTGAACACGTGGTTCTCGAACACCTTCTGGTCGTAGTCCAGCGGGAACTGCTCGCTGCACATGGGGCAGATCTTCCAGTGGCTCTCCACGTGCTCCTCGAACTTGCCCTGGTCGTAGTTCGGGGGGAAGATGACCTCGCACAGCGGACATCTCTTCATGTCCGTGCTGCGGGCGGAGAAGACAAGGAGAGCGCTTGAAGAACGGGGGAAAAAGAAAAGGGCGGGTGAAGGCGGCGTCGCTAAGCAACGGGGCGGAGATTTGAGGAAACCAGGAAAAGCTAATAAAGAACATCTGACGCCACCTGGGTGGTCCGGCACCGACGCCAGGAGGGGCGGCGCAGCACACGGTTCGGAACTCAAAGGGGGCGGGGCTAAGGGGCCGGCGGGGGGCGGAGCTAAGAAGCCGACCAGGTAGCGGGGGGCGGAGACGTACCTGGGATCGAAGCAGAAGGCCGTCTGTCCGTCGTTGACGAAGGGGCCGTGGGTCTCGGCGGGGGGGGCCTCTCCGGCGATCTCCTGGGGGGAGAAAAACACTGCGGGTTATTTATCGCCAGGGAGGGGGCGGGGCTCGGCGGGGAGGGGGCGGAGCTTACGTCGTCGTCGTCGTCGTCGTCGGGCTTGTCCTCCGGCTCGTCGTGGCCTTCGGGCCGGCCCGGGTGGCGGCTGGGCTGGATGCACACCACGTTGCTGTCCCAGGACGGCGGCCCCACCGGGGGGAGTCGCAGCGGCTGGTCGTCCGAGAGCTCCTCGTCCGTCTCGTCTGGGGAAGGGGGGGTCGGGGACCGAGATGTGGTGACCGCCGAGGGGTGTTCTACGCCGAGATGACGGAGGAGAACCCACCTTTGGACTCTGCCGTGGAGTAGGGGTTCCCAAACTGCAGCTTGCTGGGGCTCTTGGAGACCAGCAGGGGTGTGGGGGCGTCCTGGGCGTAGGGCACCGGGTACTGCAGGACTAAAGGCACGCCGGTCTGGAGGTTCTCCGCGCCGCTCTTCCCGGCAGACCCCTGATTGCCCCTCCTGCCGCCGCCGGCTCCCTTCAGGAGATCCTGGAATTAAATTTTACAACCGAGTTAGAGAGAGAAGGTCCGCGCCGCCCGGGGGCGGGGCTTCCCGTCGGCCCAAACCCCTGGTCGCGGCTGCTTCTTGTCACGCGGCAGCTCTGCGGAGGCTCAGCGGCTCCTCCATCACAGGAGAACCTCCCGGAGCTTGTTCTCCTATCATGTTCGCAGCAAACGTCCTAAACTCAGAGCGGGAAGCTCCGCCCCCGACCCGGCCAGAGTAACGAGATGGAAAATAACGAGGCCAGAGGCCCAGGCGGGGGTTCGGGGACGGGGTTTCCCAGGCACTGGGGGCTCAGGGACAGGAGGTTGATGGTGGAGGAGTGAAAGCAAAGGTCTGCCGCTCACCCCCTCGGCCTTCTCCTTCTCCTTGGTGACCAGTCCCAGGGTGTCCTTGAGCTCCTTCTGGTCGCGGCCTTTCTCCTCCAGCTGGCTCTGCGGGACACACAGACCTGAGGACGGGTTCTCCAGGGGCCGGCGGACCCGACCGCCGCGGAACCCGCTCATAAAGCTGCCGTCATCCGGCTCTGGTCCCGGACCCGGACCGACCTTGTAGCGCTCGTCCTCCGACGCCGGCTGCAGCTTCAGTTTGTTGTAGGTCTTCAGCTGCTCCTTGGACTTCTGCTCCTGCTTGGCCAGTTCATCTGCGACCGTGATGCTGCCCTTCTCCTTCTGGAGAGCATCCAACCGTTAACCCACCGCTGGGCGCTCACACAAACACAAACACACACACATGTGCACGCACATACACACACACACACATGCGCGCACCCTCCGGAAGGACTGCTCTCACCATCAGCAGAGCTTTGCATTCGGACCTGAACCGGCCGTGTGGAGCAGGAGCTCCAGGGCCGGCGTGATGGCGGGTACCGACCTCGCAGCGGTCGTCCTCCAGCACCAGCTTGTTGTAGACCTTCTTCTGCTCCTTGAACCTCAGCCACACCTCGACCGGGTTGGTGGCGCACCTGCGGTCCTTCTCCTGGAGAGCATCCTCCCATTAACCCGTCCACACACACACACACACACACACACACACACACACACGCACACACAGCGTCCAGAGGGGCTGCTCTCACCGCCATCAGCGTCTTGCACTTGCGGTACTTGTCCAGCTTCTCCTGGATGATGGTCTCCAGCATGGGGTCGGCGGAGCCTGGACTCCCTGGGGGTCGGAGGAGACGGACAGGTGAGCCAGCCAATCCCAGCCAACCTTTGAGATGACGGCTCCTCCCACGAACCCGCTCACCCGGCACCGACGTGTCCGGGCTCCCTGTTGCCGTGGCGACGGGCAGCTCCTGAGACGAGCCTCTCTTCGGCTCCTGAGGAACAAAACACACAACTATAACGGCGAGCGTCTCTTAAGGGCGCCGGAAACACTGCGCCAGCAGCGCGAGGCTCCGTTGCGCCTCGGAACCCAAGCCAGGCCGGATCACCCGCTGTCGCTCCGTGGCGAGGAGAGCTGGAGGACCCACCCCTTGCTGCTCGGAGAGCTTCAGCACTTGCTTCTGCAGCCGCTGACATTCCTTGTACTTCTCCTTGTAGTGCTCGGCAGCCATGTGCAGCCGCAGTTTCAGGTCCTCCACCTCCCTCTGCAGCTCCGCCATGGCGGCGGGATCGGCGGGGGCCGCCTCCTCCTCCGCCCGGGGCTGAACAACACAAGCCGGACAAGGTGTAAGCAGGGGGAGAGCGATGGCAGACACCTGAGCCGAGGTCTTTATCTGCACCCAACTCCGTTTCATCAGATCTGGAATGTGCGTCGGCCCTCCGCCTGCGCCGGCGTCCCGATGCAACGCCGGCGGCGGCGGCGAGGCTCTCCGGGCTTTCCCCGAGGAGATAAAGAGAAGGGGGCTTCCCGTCAGACGTACCGCTTCCTGTTTGGCCTCGGCCTTCATCTGCTCCACCAGGCGCTCCAGGCGGGCGCTCTGGGCCTGGGCTTCCGCCTTGGCCTGACGCAGGCCGTCGGCCTCCACCTTGGCGTGGTACAGCTCCGACATGGTGCGGTCGCGGGCGCTGGAGGCGTCCCTCAGCTCGGCGGCCAGCAGGGAGGCCTGCTGCTGGCTGGCCTGCAGCTGCTCCTCCTTCTGCCTCAGCTGCTCCTTCAGGGCCTTCATGTCTCCCTGCGGGATACAGACATCCTTAGAGCTCCCGCCGGGCTTCAGATGCCGGCCGACAGGAAGGGTTCCAGTACCAGGGAGGGAACTTTGGCCAGGATCTCTCTGTACTGCTTCTCCTTGTCGCCGAGGCACACCTGCAGACGCCCCACCTCCTCTTTGAACTGGGCGATGGTGTTCTCCTTGTTCACGTCCACGGACTTCAGCATCTGCAGCTCGGCGCTCAGCTTAGTGTTCTCCAGCTCCCGGTTCTTCAGGTGGATCTAAAGGCGGTGCAGATAAGGACACGGGCAGGGGGTCGTAAAGTCCGTCTCGCTTTATAGCCTTCGTTTGTGCAGTCGGTCCCCGTAAAGATCCCGCGTCGTCCCCGCGGACGCCCCCTCCCTCGGAGCCAAGCCGTGGCCGGCTCTAACTGGAGCCGGCCGAGGCTTCGCTCCCCGTTAGCGACGGCCCGCACGGTATGTGGCGCCGCCGTTTCCTGTGCAACGGCCGCCGCAACAGGGACACGTAAAACCCGGGCAGGCCGGACGGAGGCGGAGTGGCGTGCGCGGCGTGGACCCGGCGCTCGGGGGGGGAAACGAGACGCCAAATTATCGCGCTTGTAAAAAATGTAAAAACAGAAACAGGAAATGCCGATGAAAACGACCTCCAGTCCGAAAAGGAAATCTAATATTATCCAACCTGTTCGGAACTGGGCTGGTTTAGTCGTGTCCCCGAGCACGGCGGTCGGCCCGCGGGGGGAAACCGCCGGGACACTGGCGTTTCCCGCGGGCCGCCAACTAACACTTAAGTGTTCCCGTGTCCGTCGCGCCATCCGTGAGCGCCGAGCCGCAGCCCGCAGCGCCGGGCCTTCTCCGTGGACGAGGTTCGAGCCTTCACACTACCTTGTACAGCTCCTTCTCGTCTTTCTCGTTCTTCAGATGGGATTCTACGGTGTCCTTCTCCGCCCCCAGTTTCTTCATCCTGTCCTTCAGCCTGGGGAGAAGGTCACAAACAAGGTTAACGTCTCTCCTCCTGACAGGCGCCTGGTGCACTTAGGAGGTGGAGATGAGCTGACGTAAAAGAATTCTGCCATTTTAGATCAAACGTGTGAGTTACGGTTCCGGGCGTGGCGCCGGGGACCGAGCGCTGGGGAGAAGCCGCAGCTTACCCGTCCAGCTCCGTTTCCTTCTGCAAGCCTCTCTGCGTGACTCCGATCAGGTCCTCCTCCAGCTGGATCACCCGGGCCGTGGCCTCGTCCAGCCTCCTCTTGACCTCCTCCTTCTCCTCCAGCAGGGCCTGGGCTGAGCCCTGCGCCTCCTGGGGGGGGGAAATACTCCATTAAGACACCACTGTCTTTACTCTGGAGGGGAAATAAATTCTGGGCCCGGCTCAGATCTGGCTCACATCTGAAACCGATGGAGGACCGAGGGGCACTTATTCCCTCACAACTCTCCGTTCGGGTCCGACAGACTCCCTTCCGGCCTCCGCTGGTGTCCATGAGCTAATCTCTGTCCGGAGCACGCTGGGCATGGAACGCCTCACTTTTTTCTTTGGTTTTCTTTCCCGGTTCCGGCGCCCCGCCCGCTCACGCTGGGCCTCGGAGCGCCGAGCGGAGACCGGGAGAGCCAATCCACAGCCGGGAGGCCGAACAAAGAGCCGGCACCTGGCGAGAGGATCCGCACACACCGCGGACCCGTTTGGGTCCATCACCTGGGCCCGATTAGTCCTTGAAAGCCGGTTTATGCATCGCGATCCAATGAAGGCGTGTAAATTATTTACCCCAACACATTTGTGTTGAGCTGTAATGCATGAGCGGGATGTGAACTCCTCATTTGATCTGATCACACTTCATTTGTGCCGCCGCTTACAAGATGCGTTTAATGTCTCCATAAAAACACGGGATTCTTTTATTGATATTAGCGTCCCAATGTGTTTGACTGCAGCCCGAACAGAAACCCGAAACAGAGAGTCCAAGTAGAAAAGAGGAAAATCATTTCTTTATGGTTTGTTTATGGCCCGAGTTTTGGAGCCTTTACATTTGCAGCACATTAAAAAGAATCATATAAAAAGTATAGCCGTAAAATTAACAGCCGCAAAATCTGTAATCATGTGTTCATGGTGGATTTATGGACGGAGGGACGGGAAGATGATTTATGACAGACAACCTTTTTCAGATTTCGTGTAACGCCATTAAAAGTAGTGTTACGACGTTGAGACGTCGGTGTCCGTCAGGCGTGATTTATCCGCATCCGGACGGCCGTGGCTGCCGGACGGCCGTGGCTGCCGGCCCGCAGGCGGCCGCTCACTAGGGGGTGCTAACAGACTACCGGCCCCGAGGTGAACCTCTTCTGCACACAAGTCCAGAGCCCCATCCGGATCTGGACTTGTTTCTTTTAGAGAAGCGCCGGTGTCGCTGACTCTCCTGGGAGACCCGGCCTGCCCCGGGCCCCCCAGGACCCCCCAGGACCCCCCAGGACCCCCCGCTCACCTGGTTCTGTCTTTTGAGCTGAGCGCACGTCTCCCTCTCCTGCTCGCACTCCTTGTGCACGCGCTGCAGCTCGCCATCCAGACGCTCCTTCTCCTGCTGCAGCCCCGCCAGGCTCTTGGCCAGCTCCTCTTTCTCCCGCTGGGCTTCTTCTACTTTTTGCTGCACGGGAGAAGAAGACGTGAACGTCGGCTATCAAAAGCGCAGACGCGTAAATACTGAGCGGCCCGCTGCAGGGGGGAGACGCCCTCTCTGCGCTACCTCGAGGAAGCCGGCCTTGGTGGTGACCACCAGGATGTCCGAGTTGCATTCATCCTCCACCGCCAGCAGCTCGTCCTCCGACGGGCTCTTGGCGCGAAAGAGGAATGGCGTGCTGGCCCCCCGGATCTCTCCCTTGTGAGTCACGTAGCAGAACTGGTAGAACTCTCCATCGTCGTTGGGCACGTAATACCCTGGTGAGAGAGGACGCCGGAGTGAAACTCACTTTCCTTCCGCCGTCCTGCACCGAGTACCAAACCGGCGCGGTCGTATTCTCAGTATTCGCAGCATGTGAATACTGAGAATACGCAGCATGTGAGGAGGCCTCACGGTGAATTAGTCACGTCTTCCTCCCAATTCTACGACAAAAACGAGCTGCCGGCACCCCTGGCCTCCGAGCCGCGGAGGGATTACTGCCGACCAGTTCTGTGCCGGTCAGTGCGATGAGAGGGCGAGCGCCTCTTGTACGTTTCCTCTCTCAGACTATTAGACGACAGGCAAAAGGGCCGCCGGCGGCGCAGAGCTCCGCCGCCGTCACTCATCTTAACGAGCCTCGTGTCGCCAGGACTATCGGACGCGAGGAGAGGAATCACACTCCCATCTTACCCTGAAAGACCACGGTTCTGTTGACGGCGGTTCCTTCCACGTAGCTCTCAGGGAGCGGGGACCACAAGAATGTGTAATAGTCCCTCGCCGTGCTCCAGCCGACCTGTGAGTCAAGCAGACGTCAGAACCACATGAGTGCGGGAAGGTTTAACGGGGAGACTTCCTCCAATCCACAAAGTGCCGCTTCCAAAATATCTCAACCTGCTTTATCGCGGTAATGATGGGAGGTTTCAGCCCACCGAGGGAAAGCGGTGCCGACCTGAGGGACCGGGATATTCCATCTGTCCCGGCCACATCTGTGCACGGCGGCGCTCGTCGTGACCGAGTCTAACTCGGGAAGCGGCGCTACAACTCACTTCAAACGGGAAGTGGAAAATAGGTGTAAATTTTATACGTCGTCGACTTGAAAATGAAAACCAAAATGTAATGATATGTATTTTATGTGTTGTTAAGTGTCGGCTGACGGGGGAGGGGCTGAGAATACATCTGTAAGCCGTGCCGTAAAACTGTCAACCAAATCAGAGTCACATTGAGCTGGCTGGCGTTGGGCGTGCCCGGGTGCATCCACGGCCGGCCCTGTCGGACCCGCTCCGACGCCGCCGCTCCGACGCGCAACAATTGCTGTTCTTGCGGCGTGGCGTTTGGAACCGGCCCAGGTTTTTTTTTTTTGTTTTTTTTTTTTGAAATATGAACACAGAGGGACGGCGTGAAATTCCGCCGAAACAGATGTTGCCTCAGATGTAGGCAGGTGTTTTGCGCCGCCCCCCCCCCGACCCCATCTGTGTCAGTTTGTTTTCTCACCCTTACACAAACAGCCGAGCGGCTTCAATGCGGCGAGTGTTCATCAGAGCCAGAGATAGGAGGCTCCCGGACCCCGGACCCCTGCTTGTTACCAGCCGCGGCAGTAAAGGGCAGGAAGCAATTAAAAGGTGCACCTAGTTAGTGAGTGTCATTACTGCAGGCTGGCCCTGGGCAGTCCACTCATTAGGGCTGCAGAGGTGCCGCTGAGAGGGACTCTTTCACATCCAGCCGGCCCTCCACCGGCCCGAGCCGGAGCGCAGGAGCCGGAGGCTGAGGGGGCGTGAAGGCCGTTTCCTCAGAGAACGTCCGTCTGAAGTGTCGCTGCGGGAGGACGTCCGAGCGCGTCCACGCGGGACGGATAAAGTCGGAAGCCGCGAGTTCATTCATCACTGACGCGGTCGCTCTGGGAGACGGGTTAATTATAAACTGGCGCTCGTCTTCGCTGACGAGCCGTCCGGGCAGCATTCGCCCGTCGGCCCGGGAGCGCCGCGTGCCCCACACCGCGGTTGATGTTCCAACATCTAACCCCTGACAGGGAACAAGACGCCGCCATCAAACTGTGTGTCTTGAGCGGCGTGCCGGGCCGTGCTCAGACACGTCCGGGCTCGCTCCCAAGTCAGCCCCGCTTCGCTTTCATACGATTTCATCGGCGAATCCGATACGTCTATTATCTCGTCTTATTCCCTCTAACTTATTCCACCTGGGCTTTTCGGGGCCGAATGGCGCGGAGGCCGGGCGGAGGCCGGTTGGAGGCCGGGTGGATTCCGGCGCGGCATCTGCTTTGGTTGACTGGGAGCCGGCGGACTCGGTGTCACACTCGCTGATTCACCGCGGATCCAGCGATCGGTAATTAAGGTGCCGAGGCTCTTGACGCCAATCATCTCATCTGTCAGCGCTGTCAGGAACATTTACATGATTTATGGGCCTGTGCTCCGCTCCTTCTGTCTCCACTCTGTGTTTTAGACGCTGGAGAAATTAGAGATTCTCCGCCGTCATCCGCCGTGCCGGTAGGTGCCTACCTCGGGGCCAAACGGAGCAGGTACCGGCTAGGACAAGAGTGCCGAGTGCACGCTTTCAACAGCCTGCAGACAGGAACCCGGCCCACCTCCTCCAGACCGCTGAGCTCATTTCCCGGCGAGGTGGGGAAAACCCTGGGACTAACCCACACACGGTACCAGGAAGCCAGCACCGAGCCCAGTCCTCGCAATACTGTCGTACCTCCACCGACGAGTTGGAGACGTTCTGCGTCACTCAATTTGCTCGTATATCAACTTACGTTTCCCTGTTAGGTTTAATTGAAATACTATTGATCTGTTCCAGATCCCCGGCTTCTGTTAGGGGATTTTAAATAACAAACGATGTACTAAAAAATAATACCTCGTCAAAGATAATGTAAAGACATAGTGTTTATTCAGTGTATTTACCTTGAAGATGGGTTGAAGATGCCGGCGGCAGAGGAGATGGTTGGAGGAGGTTGGGGGAAGTTTTTCATTTGGTACTCTATCCTTAACTTACTGGCTTAACACTCAATGCTACAATGCTATTGCTAAATGTGCTAAACTTAAAACATTTTGATGTCATTAGGATCTTTAAAACCATCGAACCGTTCCCGACCGGCTTTGAAACGACTCTTGCGCCGCCTCGACCGTCCACGTTCCCGCCGTCCGCCGCACCGAATCCCTGTAAAATGTCTCTTGCCTTCTCACGGACGATGCTCTCCGTCGGCGTATCTCACCCATCACGACTTCTCCATCTCCTCACGGACTGGTCCACGACACGAACGCCTCGCTCGAGGTTTTCCGAGATCGTCTTTGGACTATCTAGCAGCAGGCGGTGTGTCCCGTCGTCCTTAAACGCCACTTCACGGGCGGCGGCGGCCACGCTCGTCCCGCTCACTCGTAACTCGGGTCCGGGCTCCGATCACAAAGCTAAACGTCCACGGAGCGACAGCTTGGATGTCAAAAAACTCCCGGGACGGTGCACTGGGTTGTCAAGGTTCCACCGTGTTCGTCTGAAAACATTCACCGGCACCGATGGGATGTTTAAGGTCGGTCTGAATGATCGGCACCGTCGTGGAATCGGAGCGATGAAACACGACCCGAAGCTTGCAGGTGTCATTACATACAAATTGAGCTCCCGTTAGGAAAACATACAACGGAACGCTGCGGGCAGAAAACCCCTCAGGGAGGACGTCTCCATGACTACGGCGCTCTGGGATCCCGGCGGGTTTACGGGGTTTAAATTGAAAGCCGCCGAGACGACGGCCAACCGCTTATCTCTGAAATCACATTTGAGACGAGCGCGCACAAAACGCAGCGGTCGGATTTTCTTGTTCGGGCCTGATTTACTCCCGACTCCCGACTCATCCCTGTGAAGTAGAAATGATGTCGGGGCAGAAAAGCCCCGACCATATGCTCCTGTCTCCGTCTATGCTTCGCTGCAGATGAGGATGAAGTAAATTACCGCCACTGTACTGGATTTAATGTCCCCCCATAACCAGATCCAGGTGGGACACGTAAGGCTGCGGCGCGGGTCAAAAAGCTCCCTTACATTTGCCGAGCTCGTTTTTCAAATCCGCGTGACAACGCCTTGCTAGCTGGCTCTCTCTGTCTTCTTTTAAAAAGTGCTAAATTTACACATCGTTCTGGTGTTTTGGTAGAAACCTCCCGATTGCCGTGTGAGGGAATTCCCATCCTCACCCCCCGGATGAACCCTCGCCGCGTCCTCGCGTCCTTTTGGCCATTAACGTGAAGGATTTTAAAAACTACAAACACCTGTGCGGCCGCGGGAGCAGGAATGAAAGTGTCTCGTGGTGATTAAAGCGACCCAAGATCATAGTTCCCCCCGAGGCCCGCGGTAAATAATGAACGGGTGGTTCACCTTGAAAATGCCGACCCAGTCCTTGGGATGGGGTTTGATGAACTGCGTGAGGGTGTAGTGGCACTCGAGCGCGGCGTGGGGCAGGTAGCTCTTCCCTACGTTCTGGAAGATGACATGGGCAAAGTTTGACGTGTCCATGGTGTTGCCGAATGAGGTCCCATCCAGGAACAGTTCCATGAATCGCTCAGCAGTGGCTACACAGACAGAGAGACGGCCATCACCACAGATGTCAGAAAAAGGTGAAAACAAGCACAGGCACAATTTCAACTCCGCCGCGACAAAGGAACCCGGCGCTTCGAGCGGGTCCCCGCCGGTGTCACTTTAATAGAAAGTGTTGCCGCACGTCCGGGCTGTGTTGCGGCGGCCGCCGCAGAGCCCGCATCAAAGTGCACTTCCTGGTTTCACACATCCAAGCTTCCCCTTCACAGAGCGGGGGGAGGCGGCGGGGGGGGGGGCTCCCCTGCGCCTTCATAGTTTCCCCCGTGACATCAGAGCTGGCCTCACAGTGCGAGGCAGGGCCCTGGACACGCCCCCTTCACAGCCCTCCCCGGGAGACTTCTCAGGCGGACGCGCCGGCCTGACCGGTCACTGTCAACTCCCCACGTGAAGCCGAACATCACAAACGCGGTCGCCTCCGGAGAGCCGACTCGGAGCCTCCGCGTCGCCGTCACCGGTGGAATCCGGATTCGTCTCTCACGTTCCACTTTCTGTATGCGTCAGGGGGGAAATAGATGACAGCTGACAGATTACTGGATATGGCACATAACACACATCACGACCTGTCATCCTGAGCCCAGATGACGCTCAAGCGTTTCCACGATAGTAAAGACCGCAAATGCACGAGCTGACGGTCTCTGCATTTCTGATGAGTTTCATTTGTCACCGTGACCTCAGACAGCAGCGCTCCTCATCCCTTTCTCGCCTCAAAGATTCTGTTCTCCTCTGCACCCACAGGTCAGAAGTCGGCGGCCCGCCCGGGGGGGGGGACCAGGCCAGGTCTGGTTTGAGGACGCCCCCGCTGGCCAGGAGAGAAATCATCTACAGGAGGAGTATGACCTCCTGGCTGATCACAGGGACTTTTCCCAGGAACTAGAACGCTTGAAGAAACTACAGCCTACATGTGAGTTCGGGTCAGCGATTTCCCGTCAGAGACGCTGCTGTGTCACAGACAGACTGTACTTTTCAAAGGCTGAGAGTTCACACGGATCACGGGTCTGCAGCCGGCAGCTCAGATGTCTCCCACAAGCATCGCAACGTGTCCAATGTCACATTCAGAATACACCGCCTTTTTCGGAGGACCTCAGATTTGTATTTATTTGTGTGTCGGTTTGTTTCCAATGACTGTTAGAAGGGAAAGCCGTGTTCAGAGCGAGTGTGAGGGAATTAGAATATGGGCCGCGTCCGTGAGCGGGCTGCCATGCGTAATCCCACAGGAATGTAGCGGGGGGGGAAAAGCAGACTACAAACATGTCACAGGAAACCCTTATTTCCTTAATGAGCACGTTCAGTCAAACGGCACCTAAAAAATGTCAGGAAGAAGTGAAATGACCTTCGGACGCTGACAGACAGAGTTGTAAGAGAGGCGTCTTTTCAAGTGAAAACGGTGAGGGTGCTCTGGGTTCCGATGGGTTTTATATTTCGGAAAGGTTCCCCGCACGTCGCCGAAATCAAGATGGCAGCCGCAGGATCATTTGTCCTCCCAAGCGCCTGGGAGTCCGGTCTCTGCGGAGCGGAGGCGTTGGGTTCAGCGTGCCCTGCTAATTTGTGAAAATGCAAATGAATGCTCGGTATAGACGTGCAAACTCGTGCCGAGAAGACGCTAAACTATTGATGAGCGAAAGAACGAATCAGAGCCGATCAAAGCACGACAACTCTTTGCATTTATGTTACTGAACATTTTAAAGGTTGATTTAACAGCCCGCTGCTGTGACACCCTCCTGTCTGCAAGGATGGGTCTGAATGGAAGTGCAGCGCCTGTCTGCATCTGTGTGAAAGGCCTGGGCTTTGGCGCCGTTCAAACAGACTGTCACAACACTGAGCTCAGTCAGGTGGTCGGGATGGGAAACGCTCGCATAAGCGGAGGCTGACGGCTGCGCTTTTGTAACTCTCAAGACATAAATGTGAAAACTCACTCATGACGGTATTTCATAAGCAAAAGAGGTTTGCGTCTGTTAACGGGGTGGGATAAATCCAAACGACATCCAAAGAAAACAAAAGGTATTGTGAGGCGGAGACCCCGAAAGAGTGATGGGAATGATTTAGCACAGTGCAGAGGCCAGAGATGACAGAGTTCAGCTATGCTTATCCTCACACTAAAAATCAAAATTCAATTGGAACTGACAAAGGGATCTGGGGAAAAAAAGGCAACCATGACAACCATTTACACAAATGTCTGTCTTTTTGTTGTGTTTACCATTAGGTGATCACAAATTGCAAAGCAAGTTTTAACAACAATCTGTCACATTTGCAATGATTCCTCCATTATTGGTCACAGGAGCCTGTTGACGAGGCAATGATGAAGACGTGCGCTGTAAAGAAATCAGAGATTGTTTAGATGCTGATAAAAGTAGCAAAATCAGATCTGGGCCATCACAAAGACACAGAGCAGAGTCTGTCCAGAGCAGTCAAGTGACAAGTTGACGTCATACTCAGATAATCTACGGACTTACGACACCGTCTGCTGCCATGTGAACATCTGGCTGGAAATTCTGCTCTTTAACAAGCACTCCAACACAACGGAACCCATTTCAGTTCCAAGAATATCTTCATTTGTATATGTCTACGGAGGTTGTCACGCGTCAAGGTCATGGTCATTTCGACAAAATGTTTTCCCTTCGAATCCGGCCTCTGATATTTTTATGCCCTCCAAGAATGTCAGGAACAGCAGCTCTTCAGCTGCGCATTTCTGATCAATCTTTAAATTGGTGTACCATTTCTGTTCTCTTGTGCTCTTCGTTCTTTCCTTTCGCCCTGCTGAGTTAATTTTACCATCTGAACGCTTCCCTCTGTACGCAGCACAATAACCCTCAGGGACGCACAGACTCTTATCTAATCTCGAGGAAATGACTTGCTGGGTTAGGTGGTGGTTCTGAGAGGGCGCGACACAGGAGTCAGCTTCACACCTTTTCCTTGAATCTACTTTGAATTACAAGAAATAACAATCTGCGTCACATAGGCTATAGAAGAAACACAGCGGAGGCTGAATTTAGTCTACGACTCTGGAGGCTTGAATTTCAAACGCTGTTCTGGTCATCCCTTATTTTGCAGCGGGCCCAGCGGACTGGGACATTATCTGGCAGCATCGGCTCTGAATGTCAAGTCACCTAAAAATAACAGCAAGTGTTCGACATGATGTAGGTGACCTGGGACTCAGGCAGGAGCCTCGGCAAGTCCCATTTCCAGCGGTGTGACTATGACCCGTAAGGCCTGTGACAGTCACAACATTTTCCCGAGCCCTGATCGGATTCTCTGAACCAGTAGTCGCTGGCAGTGTGGAGTGGAGACAAGACGGCGGCGTTTCACAGCTAATGCTCGTCGACTGAACTTTACTTGCCCTAAGCTGCGAGCTGCGAGGCAGGGCCTGCTGCGGGGATCAGACCTTAGCAGTCCGAGTTAGCGGCTAGCTGGCGTTAGCGTCGACACCGGACAGCGCGACAACGCGTTGGTCGTGCGGGGAGATATGTATCATGTATTTACTAGGAACATCTACGTGTACGGACAAACAGTATTGCTGTCACAACGCGGTGGAGGAAAACACCAACCGCAGACACGACATTAGCCGATGGTATCAGCGGGACGCCGACGTTAGCTAACGTAAACAGTTAGCAACACTCGAGCTAACCTTCGCTGAAACGGACGCTAACTCTCAGCATGACCTCCAAATAATGTATACTTTTTACTTTGAAATAATACACGTGAAACTCACCGGGCTGCCATGCTGATCAACGTCTGAAATCCGAATGTTTGATCATCGTAAGTGTTGACGCAGTTCGCCACTTTCCCGTGCCCACTTCCGGGAATAATAAAAACATAGCGTCACTTCCGGGACAGCAGAGTCGTGAAATATTCCACGGGACCGAAAACCCGTGACAGGAAACCAAAGCGGTTCTGAGTGTGAGGAGCTTTACTGCGGAATAAAAAGGAATTTTGAAATTACTTTTGTTTCCAAAAACCCTTAAAGCAATCAACACGTACAGCAGATAAGGTTATCCATAGGCAGAGCTGGAGGAACGACAGAGCTGTATACTTTTATATGCAAAATAACTCACATGACAATTTCATCGGTGACTTTTTTCTCCCTCTTTGACAGGAATATAACTTTATTTCATATTCGACTCGGGATGTTTACGTAAGTAGGGACAACCTGTCTGAGGAGCTTCTCAGTCACAACCAGGATATGCGATTCCATAAATACATTTCGTAATTTTTCCACATGATTCAGTTTGGTAACCACAGTGTCGGTAAATTTGTGTCAGCCTTTAATATTTCTATAATTTCATGTATTCTTTTTTCAAAACTAAACTGAGATTTGAAGACTGACATCACGGGGTGGTTATGTCACGGCATCGAGATATCCGATTTCACTTTCAATGTACATGCGAAAAAGTACAGGGCTTTTGGGCTAAAACTCAAAAATGGGTTAAAGACAAATTTCTATCGTCACCAGTTTCCGCCTCAAGAGATGATATAACATCTGGTTAACTTTTAAACAACAAAAGAGATAAATTATGTGTCAATGTTATTTTAGGCCTGGCCAAGTTCTTCATTCACAAAACCAGGATGCAAAAGTGTTCCCCCAATTTTACATTCTTTACAATCGATTTTGAATTGTATAAAAATTGCCAAAATCTTATGGAAAAATCCCAAACCCCAAAAATATACAGTTTGATGTCTGAGATTCCTTGTGGACCACTAAGTCAAATACATATTATATTCCCCTTGCAAGTTTTTTTTTAAATCTATTTATTTGCTTTTACTGTCTTTTTCGCCTGGCATTAAACATTACTCACAAACCTTTAACACTGTTAACGTGTACAGTTAAGTCATTATATACAGAGCGATTGTCCTTCTGTCCTTTGCTTCCTCATCCCCGGTTGATTCATTGACATTCGATCCTACCTCGCCATGTTTATTTGTAAATATGTATATAGAACGGAAAAAGAGAAGGAAAGAAAAAAAAGAAAAAGAAAAAAAAAGTTTCACTGTGCAGCGCCGCAAGCACCGCCCCCTTCCCTGATTGGCTGGCTTGAGGAGGTCGAGCTCCGCAGTGACGCTTCTTCATTGGACGAGAGCAAAGCCATTCAAGATTGACGTCACCGGTAAGGTCAGGAGGAAAGAAGTATGGCCGCCGTGCTGAGAGGGTCTCGACACCTAGTCGGGCGGTGTTGCAGGAATGTCCCCTTCGCTGTCGGTAAGGACCGCCCGCCGTGACGCCGCGCGTCGTGCACACAGCCGCCCGCGGGTCGAGCGGAGCTCCGGAGCCGCCGGGAGGCGAGCGGAGAGGCCGGAGACCCCGAAGCAGAAGTTTGGGGTTCTAATTCGCCAGTTCAGTTGTCCTGGCGCAGGAAGGGGGCGCTTCGGGGTTCAACCTGAAACTGCTGCGACTCGGAAACTTCCCTGCGTCCATAGACAACGTGACTGGGAACGTTGAGGCTTCTCTTTAGATCCAGGTGTGGGTGCAGGGACAGGGAGAGTTCCGTGCATGTGCTCTTGTGCGTCCCTGCGGCCAGATTTGATGGAGGGCATGTTGTGTAACGCCGGTGACAGCCGGTTACAGACCCTCTGCCTTCTGCAGGACCGAGCTAACTTGGTGCCTGAGCTTCTTCAAAGAACTTTTCAGGGTGTGTTTCCACTCCTCACTTTCAACCTCGTATCCATTTCCGCCGTTGCTGTCTAACGAATGGCGTCCTATCAAGACATTAAGTAAATATTGAATATTGCTTCGGGTGACTTTGGGCTGAAGGGCATTTGGATTCCAGGAGGTTCCTCCAACAGGGTAGTTAGACATTACCGGGGCCAGATTAGCCAGATAGGCTTCGGTCGAGCGTCCGGGGGGGTCTGGACAGGGGGGCGGCACCCGGCCATGAAGAGGCGGCGCAGGACTTTGAGATTATCCGTGAAGAAGTTTAGTTCATTCGCGTTCAGTTATTCTTGCGGCATAGCGTAAGTGAACTTTGACCTCCTCATCTCGCCCTTGTGGATGACCCGTTAGCGGCAGGCAGCTGCCGTGCAGTTAGGGGTTCGCGTCTCGCTCGGCGGCCTCGGAGGGACCCGGGAATCCGACCGGGAACGTTCGGTTCCAAGACCACGGCTCTTGGCGCCCGAGCCCTGCCCGCCCCGTCTCCATGGAAACACACCGGCCAGGAGAGGGGCTGAGTCGCAGGGATCGAGAATCCAAGATAGCGAGAGCCGCCGGCCGAACAACCTCTAACCACGTTCCAAGAAAACCCTGTGAAGAAGTAACGCATCATTTGTTTCTGTGCTGCGGAGAGCAGGAGGGAGGCTGGTAACCATGTGTTGATCCTCCTCAGTATTTATATTACTGACCTTATAATCTGCCTTAAAAAATGTGTGCAAATGCAAAACAGGTCTCAGCTTTTTCTGACATCCCTGGACGGACGTCATTTTATGCTGAAATGACTTCTTATCTGAATGCTCCTCCTGCCTGGGACTGTAGCGGCACAGTGTAGTTAATCCTCGCGTATCGTGCCCTCTGGGTCAAGCAGCGACCCCGTGACTCAAGAACCCTGGAGGCGCAATTCATGTAAAAATCATCTGAAGATGAGTTTTGTGTAATCGTGTAAACTCGAAGGCCAGGCCGGACGGTTCCCGTGTCAGAGCTTCTGGTTCCAACTGACGCCAAAACGTGGCGGTTGATTCAGGAGGAGGGATCTCGGTGTCTGAGCGTAACCGTGCCGCTCTCCGGGTTTCAGTCTCCACCAGGTCCCAGGCCTCCAAGACCCAGGTGGGCTTCGTCGGCTTGGGAAACATGGGGAACCCGATGGCCAAGAACCTGCTGAAGCACGGCTATCCGGTCATCGCCACAGACGTCTTCCCAGAGTCCTGCAAGGAGGTGCAGGAGCTGGGCGCCCAGGTGAGGACCGCCCGCCGCGCCCGAGCGTTGTTCCGATCCGGACCTTCTCCTAACAAGGCACGGCCTCCGCTCGTCCTCTCAGATCGTGGATAACCCCGCCGAGGTGGCCGACAAGGCCGACCGCATCATCACCATGCTTCCCTCCAGTCCCAACGTCGTGGACGTCTACACCGGACCCAACGGCATCCTCAAGTAGGCCTGGGCTTATTCTTCTCGGCAGACTGTCGCCGTCCTTGGGGATCCTTCCCACCTCTGCGTTTGTCCTCGCAGGAAAGTCAAGAAAGGCTCCCTGCTCATCGACTCCAGCACCATCGACCCGGCCGTGTCCAAAGAAATGGCCGCCGCCGCCGAGAAGATGGGAGCGGTCTTCATGGACGCGCCCGTCTCCGGAGGTGAGTGGAACCCGGGCTCGCCGTCAGATCCGCCGATCTTCGATGTTCTTCTGGAAGTTTGTGCTGAGCGGGGCTTGACTTTGCTCCTGCGTCGGAGAGGGTGATGGGAAGGCGTCACCGTCTGAGAGGACGCGCCAACTTTTCATCAACGTCCTGGAGAAACCCCAGGAGCCTCCAGAACAAAGGGGGGACGCCGTCCCGCGACCCCCACGGGGAGGCTGACGGACGGCGCTCCGACCCGACGCTCCGCGCACACACACACACACACACCGACACGTGTTGATTTCTATCGAAAGAACATGTGGCACGTGCAGGTGTGTGCGTGCAACGCCGCGCGGTCTGCCTCCTCGGCGGAATACACCGCCGGCAGCTGCTGCAAACATCTGGGTGCGACCCTGGCGAATGTGTGTGTGTGTGTGTGTGTGCGCACTTTGAGAAAAATACTTTGCGGGTGATTAATAGTCGATGGGCGCCAGATCCAATCACGAGGAAAGCCAGGCTCCCTTTTCCTCTGAGGAAGAACCACCCCTCCATATTGTGCACCCCCTCTTCAAGATGGATCCTGGGATTTTTCTCAGCGTGTCGATTGGGCCGGACGGCTGCCTGAGAGAGCCAATCTCAAGTGGCCTCTTCGTCTCTCGACCAATCGGCTCCGACCTCCGGGCCGGCGGCGACGGACCTTCCGCCATTTGGCTCTGCGCTAACGAAGCAGCGTGGAGGCCATGTCAGCCCACCCACCCCGGGCTTTCCAGGCTGGGTGGGTGAGTGGGGTCCACCTGGGGTGGTGGCTGTGGACCAGGAGCGGGAGAACCTCAGAGTTTCTACAGAGGCGGGTCATCATCGCTGTTTTTATGTGTTTAAGTTTGAAAGTGGGCGAAGGAGACGGCTCGCCGGCCCCTCGCCGCCTCACAGGAACCCGTGCGGGGAGAAGACTCCGGTCCCGCCTCCTCGGGAGCAGGGACGTCACAAACCGGTGCTTGAATTCCCGCCCTCTGCGCCTCGAACCCCGGCTGGACCCACTCGACTCGTCCGCCTGGATTCCATGTGGCAGGAAGCAATGCCGCCTGACGGCACGCCTCGGTGCCGCGGCGGCGGTCCACGCCGGCCGTGGCTTTTCGCGTCCACGCCGGCTGCTTTTCACCTGACGTCAACCCTCGGCTGCCGGCCTCGGTCAAAAACCGAGTAGAAGGAAAATCTGGCGAGCTGCGTTGGTGTTCCGGGAGCGGCCGTGGAGGACGGACGTGGGATCATCAGGCTCTGCGCCGCCCCTCCGGCACGTGATGGCTTTTACTGTTCACGCCCTCCCTTCTCCCACACCTGCTCCAGCTCTTCCTGCAAAGATCTTCTCATGCCCTGGAGTTTTGATTGGGACTGGAAATATTGATCCATTTAACGTCTCGCTCTCTTCTCATTAGGTTTGTCTCGTGGGTTGGTTTCTATCGGCGGGACGCCCACCTGTGGACGCTTCTGAACATCTACGCCATGATAGGTTCTCCTGGTCCCACAGGGAGCTGCAGATAGCATTAGCGGAAATAAACAGAATAGGAACGACACAGCTGTAGAATATATACAAATACAAAGAAGTGTGTGTGTGTGTGTGTGTGTGTGTGTGTGTGTGTGTGTGTGTGTGTGTGTGTGTGTGTGTGTGTGTGTGTGTGTGTGTGTGTGTGTGTGTGTGTGTGTGTTTGTGACATATGAATGAGAGGGTGATCAGGTTGTGTTGACGATGAGGGTGAATGCAGTTTGTGTCCCTGCGATGGATCCAAGGTGACCCCCCTCCCAGATGATCAGACAGAATCCGCCCCCCCGTCGCTCTGAGCCTCCATGTTCTCCTCTGGCCTCGGTGGAAAGCAGGGATTCTGTTTCCTGAATCCTTCCCTGGCGTGATAGCGACGGCTGAGCAGCTGCACGTGGCTGCTGGTTTGAATCCCCAGCACCCTGGGCTGCTTGTGTTTGGATTTCAAAGCGGAGCCTCAACACGCCGTGTCCCCCCACCCCACCCCACCCCCCCCACACACACTGCGCTGAGGTCCCCTCATGGTGTGGACCGGCGGTGTGGGCTCTGTGTGTGATGGCTCCCGTTGTGTGTGTGTCCCTCCCCCCAGGAGTGGGCGCCGCCAGTCTGGGCAAGCTGACCTTCATGGTGGGGGGAGCTGAGGAGGAGTTTACGGCGGCCAAGGAGCTGCTCAGCTGCATGGGGGCCAACGTGGTGTACTGCGGTCAGGTCGGGACCGGGCAGGTACGAGCGCCGCCCCCCCGAACCTCCCCTCTGTCACTTTGCTGCTGACCCCCCCCCCCCCCCCCCCCCTCCCGTCCCCCCATGCAGGCGGCCAAGATCTGCAACAACATGCTCCTGGCCATCGGAATGATCGGCACGTCGGAAACCATGAACCTGGGAATCAGGTGAGACCCAACACACACACACACACACACACACACACACACACACACACGGCGAAAAGACATCAGAAATCAGATGTAGAACTCTGGCTAACACGCCGCCTCTGCCCCCCCCAGGCTCGGCCTGGACCCCAAGCTGCTGGCCAAGATCCTGAACATGAGCTCGGGCCGCTGCTGGTCCAGTGACACCTACAACCCGGTGCCCGGGGTCATGGAGGGCGTGCCCTCGGGCAACAACTACCAGGGAGGCTTCGGCACCCAGCTCATGGCCAAGGTCAGTGTGGTGACCCCGAGGTGCGTCGGGGGACAGGACTGCTCAAATATCTGCTAGAACTTTACATGGGATCTCACCTGGATCCGGTTGCTGGGTGGGGGGGGGGGGGGAGTACACCTTCTGGTTGGACCTGAGCGTCTAAGTCCAGGTCTGCGTCGGTGGTCCTGCACCTGGAAGCAGCGGCGTCCATGGGGGGGCATTAGGTCAGAGAAGGAAAGGACACGAGTGGGTGATTAAGTCCATCTCCGCATGGATTTATTCTCCAAAAGCAGGTTCCATCAGCGACATGTTTACGTACCTTCTCAGCTCAGAGAGTCGCTCCAGAACGGCTGCAACTACGCCGTCAATAGGTTTGTGGGTGATAATGAACTAAATCTTTCTGACGCTGTGTGTTTCACACAGATTGTAATTGCATTTTCAGTGGCAACCTGGGAAAGGTCATTTTCTGAAGTGAAATGAGCAAACACAGCTGAGTCTCCTGCTCCTGGAGTGACCAGGCCTCCTGCTTTCAGAAGCACCCAGAGTTTCTCCCAGCTGATGATCAGTGACGGGAGGCATCATTCGGAGGAAATAACTTCACAAACTTCTTCTATGTTGGAATCAAATAGAGCGTTCATGTTTGATCTTTTCCAAATGTTTCACTGTATATGAGGCCTGAGACGGGAGCCTTCAGGGCAGAACCTCAGCAGACCTCGGAGAAAGCACTGCCATTCCTCCACAGCTGTGTGTTTTCTGTTTCCCTGCTGGTCTTGATGAGTGTGTGTGTGTGTGTGTGTGTGTGTGTGTGTGTGTGTGTTGACTCCAGGACCTGGGCTTGGCTCAGAACACGGCCACCAACACCAAGACCCCCGTCCCCCTGGGCTCGCTGGCCCACCAGATGTACCGTATGATGTGTGCGCGGGGCTACGCCAGCAAAGACTTCTCCTCCGTGTTCCAGTTCCTGCGTGAGGAGGAGGGCCAGTGATGTCGTCCTCCACCCGTCCACAGTCCCGGCCCGACCTCCGACCCCTCCTCCCCCCCCCCTCCCTCCCCCACCGTGGGGCTGATGTAGTGTAGTTCGGGGTGCGTTTGTCCTCCAGGACAGTACTGTTGTTTTGTTTTTTGTTTTTTTTGTTGTTTGTGACATTTCTGAAGGTCAAGGCGCCGCCGCCGAGGGAGGGGGGGGTGATGTGACCCCCACCCGCTGTGAAGTCACATCTAGCCTTCTTTCTTTTGAAACAATGCAACACTCCTTTGTGTCTCGGAGCCAGATGAGACCTGCCTGGGAGGTTTAGGGGGTCCGGGTGCAGCCGCGGGCCTGCGGGGGTCGCGGCTGGACTTCAGCCTCCGTGTATTTATCTGTGATGTTTGCGCCGCCGATCTGTTTCTCCTGCGAGCGGCGGAGGGCGGCAAACGCTGTCAGCTGAAATAAAGACCCACGGTGACGTCTGAGAGCAGCAGGAGCTCCTTGTGGGCGGGGGGGCGGGGAGGGGGAGGGGGCGGACCTGCTGTGCTGTTTTGTTGTTGTGCAGAAACCACCACCAAGCTGGCGCCGATTGGCCTCCACTCATTTCAGGAGGAACGTGAACGTGACGCCGTCCTCCTCCTCCTCCAGGAGCGCCCTCCCCTCTGGATGCACCGCTCAACCTCCTCGGCGATATCCAGTCAGAGGCGCTCCGAGAGCTCCAGAACCGCTCCGGGCCCGCGGGGAAGTTTCGTGCGGCTTCTCCGGGGTTTCCAGGACCCGCGCCCACGTTCTCCCCCCGCCCGGGTTCCTGCATGTTTCTGATCCGGCTCCTCGCGGAGCCTCCCGGGGGCCGCAGGTCAGGCCATCACAAGACGGGCCCATAAAAAGTCCATTAGGCGGCACAGACTCAGAGCCGTTGTCATCCACTCCATCCCAACTACAAACACAGCAGCACTTTGGGCTCAGGGCCTCCAGCACACACACACACACACACACACACACACACACGTCATCCCTTCCTGCTCAACACGTTTTAATAAGCCGTGCTCTGGACCCTGTGCCCTGCAGCCCTGCAGCTCCTCAGTGCTTCGGAAGCTCCGCTCTGCTGGAAAAAGAAAAGTCAACTCTACTCTTGAAATAATTACTTAATTCCAGTGGACGTTACAGGAGGCCGGATGTCCCGGCGGCCGGTCCACGCGGGGAAAAACAACCCTCGAACGGTGTTTTAATTCAGCCGCGGAGAGGAGGTGGCGTGGAGGCCCGCCTCCTGCCGTGGGAGCGGCGTGTCCGCGGCCCGGGGAGGCGAAATGCAGCCGACACGCCCGACCATCGAAATGTGGAATATTTTGTCCGGAAACACTTTCACACGCTGCTTTGCGTGGAGGAAAAAATACACTGTTCTGAACTCCGAACCCACAGCCGGGCCCGCGCGTGTGCGTGTGCGTGTGTCTTCCATCACAACACACTCAGGAGAAACTTATGCTGCAAACTTTCGACGGCTTTATATTTAACGATGCGCTCATATTAGGGCAAATATAGTATTCATAGATTTAATCTTTTTAAACATATATATTATTGGCGCTACACTGCAACAAAAATCAGTATTATTATTTTTACTCTTATTATTATTCCGTGCGATTTGCCCAGTATTTTATTGAGTTCAAAAGTAACTCAAATAAACCGATCCGGAGGACAGAAATAGAGGAAATAGAGGTTCAGACATCCGGAGGTTCGTTCTCAAGGAATCTGTGCCAGACCCGAGGCCGCATTCAGCCCTTCTCAGCGGGAACACACACACACACGCACACACACACACACACACACACACACACACACACGCCGTTCCGGCCGGACTGCACCTTTCAACTTGACCTTGGCCTCCAGCAGCACCCACCGCCCGTGTGTGCGTGTGTGTGTGTGTGTGTGTGTGTGTGTGTGTGTGTGTGTGTGTTCCTGACACTAACCCGGTTTTTGGAGCGAGTCTTTCCTATTACAAAATTATTACTGGATTATTAACCTGTGTGTGTTTGTGTGTGTGTGTGTGTGAACTTTCCTTCCTTCCTGGGTTTATATCTTTTCAAAACTTGGTGTTCAAATATTTGGGACACTTCGGGTGGGAGTGGGAGTGGGTGGGGGGGGGGGGGGGGGGGGGGCAAAACTAGGACGCGCATGGAGAAGCACGCACCCCGTTCCCATCCACGGTTCCTTGGATGAATCCCAGATGAAGCGCGCAGCCGCTGCGCAATTACGCACGGCCGTGCCTGCCGCGGTGTGCGTGTGCGCGCTCTTTTCCAGAGCGGATGATGCCCCCCCTCGACCCTCGGACCCGACGGCGGGCCGGTTCCGGCCCCTGACCCGGGGTGGGGGTGGGGGGTCGGTACGTCGGTGTGCTCCTTTGCATATCACGTGTTTGGCCCCGTCCAATACCCCGCCGGTGTTGTTGCGCGCCGGTGCCGCCGCCCCCCCCTCACCCCGCCACCCCCTCCACTCCCCCCTCCGCCCTCCTCCGCCCGCCGCCGTGCGCGCTCAGTCGCGGGGGTGTCTGCGGAGGTCGGACGTCTCCATGCCGGCCG
This sequence comes from Fistularia commersonii, assembly GCF_037954325.1. Taxonomy (NCBI): domain Eukaryota; kingdom Metazoa; phylum Chordata; class Actinopteri; order Syngnathiformes; family Fistulariidae; genus Fistularia; species Fistularia commersonii. Next base: position 13,437,758 of record NC_141294.1, on the reverse strand, counting down.
TGCTATGACCGCGTCGCTGCTGCTGCACTCGCACTGGGCCGCCGAGCCGCTCATGTTCCTGTACGACGGCGGCGCGGACGAGCGCGGCGCGGCCATGGACGCCTTCCCCGGCGGGAACTTCGCGGCCAGCCAGTGCCGGAACCTGCTGGCGCACCCGCCGTCGCTGGCGCCCGGGGAGCTTCCGGCGGCCGGCGCGGGGGAGGCGGGCCGGCAGTGCAGCCCCTGCTCGGCGGCGCAGAGCTCGCCCAACGCCTCGCTGCCCTACGGATACTTCGGCGGCGGGAGCGGCGGCGGCGGCGGCGGCGGGAGCGGCGGCGGAGGCTTCTACCCGTGCCGCCTGTCCCACGGCGGCGCGAAGCCGTGCGCCCCGCCGCCGCCGCCGCCGCCGCCGCTGCCCGCCGCCTACGGGGACAAGTACGCGGAGCCGCCCGCCGACGACTTCTCGGCCCGGGCCAAGGAGTTGGCCTTCTACCAGGGCTGCTACCCGCCGGCGCCGTACCCGCCCGCCTATCTGGACGCGGCCGACGCGCGCCACGACCCGCTGCTGCCCGCGGAGCCCGCCGTGTCCTACCAGCCGTGGGCCCTCGGGGGCCCGTGGGGCGGCCAGGCCTTCTGCGCCAAGGAGCAGCCGCCGGCCGGCGCGCCCTGGAAGTCCGCGCTGCCAGGTAGGCGTGCGGGGCGTGCGGGTCGGGACGCGGGGAGCGGGCACGACGCGCGGGTAACGTCTCCTCTTCTTCCTCCTCCTCCTCCCCGGCCCGCAGACGGAGGCCCCGGCGGGGACCCCGCGGCGCGCCGCGGCCGGAAGAAGCGCGTCCCCTACACCAAGGCGCAGCTGAAGGAGCTGGAGAAGGAGTACGCCGCCAACAAGTTCATCACCAAGGACAAGAGGAGGCGCATCTCCGGACACACCGGCCTCACCGAGCGCCAGGTCACCATCTGGTTCCAGAACCGGCGCGTCAAGGAGAAGAAGGTGGTCAGCAAGTTCAAGGGCTCCGGCACTTAGACGAGGAGAACACGCGTGGACCTCGTTCCGCTCAGGAACCACAAACTGCTGTTATTTATTTGGGCTCCGCGGCCTCCTTCTCCGAGAAGGTTCGCCTCCAGATCCCCCAAAGGTCACCTGGAGAGGATGAAGAGCAAGAAGAAGAGGTGACCGCAACTCCTTCTCATTCTGTCACACCGAGACCCGATTCTGCCTTGAGATTCTTTTTAAAAAGACAAACAGTTTGACAAACACACACACACACACGCACGGCTTCCATCCTTTTAAATATCACACTCTTTTTCTTTGGATTGTAAACCCGTCCCTTCTGGGACCGGAACCGGGCCTCTTCTCCATCCAGTTAACCGGATCACGGACGATCCGGTTCCCTGGATTCGAACCGGGGACCTTTTCAAACCTGTACAGTCTCTCCGGCGGCTGCTCTGCCTTTTTACCGCCGCAGCCGCGGCTTTTCAAATAAACGTCGCATCGAAGGCGCATCGAGCCTGAGCTCCTTTCTTTGCGTGACGCCTGCGACCCGCGGACACGGACGTCTGGACCCCACGCACACACACACACACACACACACACACACACACTCCTGGCGTGTAAATATCAATTTCATCATGTCAATAGCTGTTCTTCTCGCGGAGGCCGATGCGGGCTCTGCAGGCCCCGCAGGCCTGCGGGACCGACCCCCCCCCCCCCCCCCCCCGGCCCAGGCTCCCGCCTCTGGGAGTAGAGCGCCATCTAGTGGGCAAACACCGACAACGCGGCCTTTGCAGGCGTGCATGCATGTATATATTTGTATAGGTGTGTGTGTATGTATGTGTATGTATGTGTGTGTGTGTGTGTGTGTGTGTGTGTGTGTGTGTGTGCTCGCCTACCAAACCAGCTGTATCGTGCGTTCATGGTCTAATAGGTGCAGTGAGTGCCCTCATCCATGTCCGGCTCAAACATTGGCTCTTCTCTGCCACACGTCAGAGACGCCAGTGTTTCCTCGTCGGTTCTCGGCCTGGAAAGTAGCAACAATTAGCATGATAGCTTCTGTTTGTTACATCTGAGCCGTGCGCTTCTACAGTCCAGATATTACGCTCCGGCCTGATGTCGGGATCTGAAAGTTCCGGACTGGGAAAAGCCTCCCTGTTTGCATTCTGACTGGGTGGACGTCTAATCTGAGGATCTTCTCCGAGCCGAGGTGGAGACGGAGTGGGAAAGTGACGGGTGGCCTCCGCTGAGGGCCGACGTCCGAGCGCCGTGAGGTCACCGCTGAGGTCGCCGTGAGGGCGGCGGTACGACCGCGCTTTCGCAGCGCTCGCCTTTGCCCTCGACCCCTCAAATGCCCCCTCACCTTTCCACTGAGTCGGTGCGCCCCCCGCAGGCGGGGGAGGGAACTACGCCCCGGCCTCATCCACCCGCCACTCCTTAAAACCCTGGGGACGTTGGTGAGCGTGTGCAGGCCCGTGCACAGCCTCGGGTAGATGTTCACACACACACAGACGCCACGGCTCCACTTCTAATATGCACACTTTCAATATCAAGTCATTTCATGCGCGTGATGCGCCACTATCAGATGTCCAAGTGTCTAATCCCGCTGTTTCTGGACGCCACGCCGCACCGGAAGTGGCAGAGCGTCACCTGGCCCGCCTGGCGTGAGGTCACCAGGGTTCTGCAGGGTCACGGGGAGAACAACCATGAAGATGAAGAAGAAGAAGGTCCTCCTCTTCTCTTGCGCTCCTCCTCCCGCCCGCCGCCAGCCTCCTGATAAGGTGTGTGTGCTCACTTCCGGTGCGTCCTGCGTGTTCGTGTCCAGCCGTCAACGCGTCCCGCGTGGTTCCGCCGCCAGCTCCCGCGGTTTGCCGGCCGGACGCCTACGTCATCAGCCTGCGCGGGAAAACCCGTGAAGGAGGCTGGTGGGGGGAGTGGGGGGGCGATAGCGAAACAAACGTGACCGTGGAGGTCACATGATCGATACGTCATCTGCTTGACCCGCGTCCACTGACAGCCGCCGGATATAAACGTACCTGGAGAACACCGGAAGTTTGTTGATGTTTCCTCCCTCGACCCGGGGCCGCGCGGAGCAGCACGCCTCGCGCCTCTGCTCGTGAACCTTCGATACTCCGGAGCCGATCGATCGATCGATCGATCGCTGGATATCAGGAAAGTCAAGACGGATCCGGATGTAAAGCTGAACGACAAGGTTTGACTGAGCTGTCTTCACGCTGCTGTGTGTGTGTGTGTGTGTGTGTGTGTGTGTGTGTGTGTGTGTGTGTGTGTGTGTGTGTGTGTGTTTGCGGCCTCCAGGCTGAGATCACCTTTCTTACTTTCTTACTTTCTCACCTTTCTTTCGTTGAAAATTAGCCGTGCGTTATTAGAGAGTGTGTGTGCGTGTGTGTTATTGACAAGGCGAACAGGTGTGTGATTTCTATTGAGCGCAGGTTAAAATAGTGTATTTCAAAAAGAGTATAGAGTCCCCCCCGTCCCCCCCCCCCGTCAAATCCCGTCCTCCAGACCGGAGCGCGTTCATTTCCTGCAGTGAAGAAGTGACGAGCGGTCACCGCTCGTTGGATTAATTCGTTAGTTACCGTTTCGACGTCTGTTCAACTGCTTTTTTCATTTGTTTTTTTGTTTTTTTTTTATGTTTTTTTCTTTCCAGATAAAATAAAAACGTCGATCCGCCTTCACGGTTATAATTGAAGTCTCAAAAAAAACAACTTTAAGTTCGGTTTGAGTTATGCGTTTTTTTTCTCTCTGAGGAAAATAAATAAGTCTAGTGATCTGTAAAGTCAGACAACAAGAGGAATGTAAAAGTATTTGCAGGGAATGTTTTTCTCTTAGTTTGTGATCCGAACGGTCCGGTATTTAGATTTAAAGCGTTTATCCGCTCCAAGGCTGAGCTCTCATTATCTGCTCGTGTTACAATATCATTCAAGCACCTGGAGACGCTTGTCGGCTAAACGCGGCTCCTCGCGTGATCTAGTTTCTCTAATTGCTTTTTAAAGTGCTTTCTCAATAAAGTTGATTGATTGATTTAATAATTTAGATTAGCTTCGCTTGTCCGACATCTGACGCGGGAATCACAGAGTGAAACAAAACTCTCCGGTTGTTCAACATTGGTCCTGTTTATTCTTTCTAATAACGCAGAATTGTATTATGTTTTCACCAAGCAAAATCAGTAAATAAATGAATTAAATTAAAATAAAAGATATATATATATAAATTTAATTTATATATATATATTTATAGATTTAGATTTATATATATATATATTCTTATAAAATTATCTACTTAATCCAGTTGTGCTTCCGGCGCCCACCAAATTAAAACGCCTTCCGGTCCAATTACTGGTCGTTGCCACCTGTGTTCTATTGTGAAAATAGCGACCGGTCCACCGGGCCGGAACACCGGGATCATCTTCCCGTGTCACAGACGAGCTGGCGGGAACGGGCGTGTCTGCGGCTTCCCGGACCTGGACGCCGGGCGACGCCCCGGTCCGGACCCGGCCGGGGCCCGGGAACGGCGAGCTTAACCCGGGATACTTTCACCAAATGAAAGCCTTTAAATAACCAACTGGACCGCGAGACGTCCGGATGTCGCTATAATTCAAATGGAAAATGTTGTTACTCGAATTTCTTAATAAAGAGGAATTCAAATTTTAGATTCATTAAAAACTTTAGATTAGTCTAAATCAAATAAAAAAATAAAACCGGTAAATGAACCATAGTTGTCATGTTTGTAGCGAGAGGGGATTATTAAATGTTATGATGTGGCCATTTTGGATTGAAAACAGAAAAATGATGAAGTATTTATTTAATGTCTGCTCTCCTGGAGAACGGTGAGGTTTCCGGCCCGCCGGCGTCCCGTGTCGTTCCCCCGCATAAAACCACATCCGTCAGAGGCTATCATGTACATTTAAAGTAAAGTAAAAGCACTTTATGGCGTAACAGCGTGACTGAAACCATTTTCCTGCCGAGCCTCTCCAAATCCGTCCGTCTCTCCAACGTCAACGTCGTCGTCTCAGGAATCTTTGTGTTTCTTTTTCCTTACGGGGGAAATAAAAGTCAGCTCCCCGTCAGCTCTGTGACCGATGAGGAAGATCTTTGTGGCGCGGCCGAAGCTCGCCGTCTCGCCGAGGGCCTTATTTCCTGTGGTAGCCGCTCCGGAACAGCCTTTTTATTGTCCTCTGTTTTGACGGGGGATCCGACGGTTTGCTTGCAGCTTATAAAGCGGCTGAACTTTGACCCGCGCCGCTTCCACACGAACTTGGTGATTATCTGTCGCCTCTCCTTCCCCGTTCGCATTAGGGTTTGGAGGCGGCGGGTCGTGCCGGGTCGGACCAGGCCGGGTCGGGCCTGCCGCTATCAGAAGCAGCTCCGGCGGCCCGCCGCGCCCCCCCATGGGTTTCTGGACCTTGAGTGGCGCGGGCTAAATCCCGCATTTTCACGGAGGCTTCCGGCACCTTTGTGGCTCCCCGCGTGACCGGACCAACAAACGAGTAGCGTCGCGTTTTCCTTTGCGGAGCGTTAAGAAGGCGGCGGCGGCGTGTTTGTGCCGCTGTCACATCTCCGTTGGCCTTTCGTCTCGTGTCGTCTTTTCATACGAAACTAATCGGGATTACGTGGATCAAACGCACGGATTTGCCGTCCCCGGAAACCTTGCCGAAGGGGCTTTTTTGAACGGGGGTGTTTAAGAGCTCGACAAGTAGCCCTCTGGCCCTTCACCACCATCGTCTGACCGTAAAAGCCTCCCGCGCCTCGGTGTAATCCTCTATTTTGTCCCGCTTCCTCTGATATCATCGCCATGGCGACGCGTGGGCCTTTGATCCGTCCGTTGGCCGGGGCTCGTCGAGAGCAGAGGCTAAAGTAAAATAAAACATGAAAATGAGAGCGCGCTTTCCACCGGCCTCCTTCAGATCTACATCTGGGGGTCGAATCATCCAGGACGACCGGGCCGTGTTTTGTTCCTTCCCGCCCGTCGACGCTCGGCGCGCCTTGTTGCCAGATGTGAACATCATGTGGTCGTGTCTCTTCATGGGAGCTCGGAGACTGACATTTCCATTTTTATTTTCTCAATAACGCTTTCCTCCTGCCGCTCCTGGCCCGTACTTTTGACGTGCGTGTTCAGTATTTGCCGCACGCATCCGTCTTGGGAGATGCGTGAGAGCGCCTCCCTTCCCGCCGCCTGCACGAGCCAACATGGCGGCCGGGGATTCGGTCACCGCTTTGGGATTTTTTTTTTTTTTTTCCTTTCTTCTGCACGGCGGCGTCCGGAGAAACACTGCCCCCCCCTTCTCCCCCATCGCTGTTGAGCCGAGCCTTCAGCTCCGGGCCGAGCCCGAGACCCGGGACCTTCCTGACTTTGTCCGGAGGCCCGGCGTGCGCGTCGGCCTCCTGGCGCACGGCGCCGGCGTGGTGGGATGTTCGGTCACAGCCACGTCGCCTTCTTCAAATTCCTCCGGCGCGTCTGGATTACAGAGCTGCTCGGCCGGGCCGCTGTCGAGCGGCGCCCTGCTGAAACGCGCCCGCTAAGAGCTTCTCCAGCTGCGGGTGGAAGGTCTAGATGGTGGTCGGGAGGAGCGGCGCCGCGCCTTCCAGACGCATCCGGGACCCGAACGTGAATTGCCGGGTTTTCTTTTCCTCAGGAGCCCCCCGGCCGTGAAGCCGCGGCTCCTCCGCCGCCTCAGGTGGTTTTCCCGCTCCGAGCTGGACGTTTTCTTTTCCGCGCCGCGGGTTTTCCCCTCGGAGGAACTCCTCAGGCGCCGCAGAGGAGTGGTGGGCGGCGACGCCCCCCCGGCTCGCCGCCGACCCGAGAATCTAATCCGCTTTGAAACACCAACTGGCAAATCTTATTTTGGCTCCGGACGCGGACGCACTCTCAGTTTGATTGTGGGGTCCGGCCGCGGGCCGAGCTCCTCGGCTCCGCCGGAGCCCAAATGAGAAACACGTTTTATTGAAAGTCAAACATGATGGATAAGATCCGTAAATATCTGCAGGGTTCCGCTGGGAGGGAACCAAAACAACACGATACGAAACCCCGCTCAGAAACTAAATCACACCTGCAAGAGTCAAATGTTTTAGCTTCTTGTTTGTTTTTTTGTTGTTTTTCTGGAGCAAAAATTCCTAAATCTTTCCAATAAATGCATTCTTTATAATAAAACATAATATCTTCATTAGTTTTTTCTCCTTTGTCACAAAGGGCTTCTTGCTGTTGACATCGGTGTGGTTTGATTCGCCAGGCAGGAGTCTTTTCACGGTCCATTGGTGAGCTTTGAAAAAATAGTTGGTTTAGAGGTTCCTCTAAAGATCTAGATCTTCCAGAGGAGGCAGGAAGAAATATAATTCTAACTTTTCTTCACGTGAGGTTGAATCTCCTTTGTGTTCGTCTCGCCTCCCGCCGCCGCTTCCTTCATCTCGCTGGAAACTATTTATTGTAAAGGACGCAAACACACACTTCCTGTTTGAGCTGCACAGGGATTACGGACGGGATCATTTATAAACACACTGTGTGTGTGTGTGTGTGTGTGTGTGTGTGTGTGTGTGTGTGTGTGTGTGTGTGTGTGTGTGTGTGTGAGATTATATATATCCCATATATGTGTGTGTGTGTGCGCCTCATTTTCTGCTCTTTTCTCCGTAAAATGACAAACCTCGGGTCACGTCTCTACTCTCCTCCCAGATCCACACTCTCCGTGTAGGTTGCACGCAGTGCGTTCCACGCGTGGGGAAAAACCCTCAACACGTCTCCGGGTCATTTGTGATGATTTTTTTTTTAATTCGTGGGCTTAAACTAGAGGTGCAGCAGGGGTGCAGGGTGACCCCCTGCCTCGCCACGCGTGGAGCGGATTCATCCTTGGGCGGCTGCCCAGCCGGTGCGCCGAGGAGGAAAAAGAAAAAGAAAATAAAGTGTCAAAGTCACTTCCGGTTTTCCCCTGGCGGACACGAGAAAGCGTCGGTGTTTGTGTTTCCACGGGCCCGCGTGTCTTTCCACGGGGCTTCCCGGGGTTAAGGTGAGGTTGAAGGTGACGGCTGCCGGCCCGCGCGCCGCCGAGCCGCGGGTCCCGAGCAGATGCACGCATTTCTGCTTTTATTTTTTTCCTCGAAGAAAAAAAAAAAATGAATCGATGGTGAAAAGAAAAAAAAATCCCCTCTTCCTCCTCCTCCTCTTCCTCCTCCTCCTCCTCGGTATTTTTCCTTTTCCCACACGGCCGTGGGCCCACTTTATAAACTCATTGAATCATAGCCCACTCGAGGCGTAAGCGCCGTGTCACGCCGTGCCAGCGGTCACATGGCCCCGGCCCTCAGGAATGGACGGATCCCCACGTCAGCTCGTACGTCTAAGCGCCGCCGCGCCGCCGAGCTGCGCTCACAGTGAGTGGAGCGCGGCGCCGCGGAGGAACTATGCGCGGGTTATCCTAGGACGTCTGCAGCGCCGGAACATGGATTTCGACGAGCGGGTGTCCGGGGCCAACATGTACCTCCCCAGCTGCACCTACTACGTGTCCGGCGCCGACTTCCCCGCCCTGCCGCACTACCTGAGCCAGAGCCAGGCGTCGTGCGCCGTGGCGTACCCGTACCAGTCCGCGGCGCTGCCGCAGGTCCCCGCCGTGCGGGACGTGGCGCTCAGAGACTACGGCGTGGACGCGCCCGCCAAGTGGCACCCCGGCCGCGGGAGCCTGGCGCACTGCTACGCGGAGGACGCGGCGCACCGGGACGGCTGGACGAGCCCGGCGCCGCCGCGCCACGGGGACCCGCTGACCAAGGGCGGCCCCGCGGGGGGGCCCGGCGGCGGCGGCGGCGGCGGCGGCGCTGGCGGCGGCGGGGGCCCGGGAGGAGGCGGCCCGGGGCCGGGCTTCTACGGCGGCGTCGGCAGGAACGGCGTGCTGCCGCAGGCGTTCGACCAGTTCTTCGACACCGCCTGGGGGCCGGACGGCGGCGCGACGCAGGCGGCGGCAGCGGCGGCGGCGGCGGCGGCGGCAGCGGCGGCGGCGGCAGCGGCGGCCGCGGCGCACACGCACACGCACACGGACGCGGACAGACACGCGGCCAAAATCGTGAGCCCCGCGCCGGCGCATCCCGGCTCCGACACGGCGGACAGCTGCAGCCCCAAGTCCTCTCCCGGTCACGGCGAGGAGACCCCGAGCAAGAGCGGCGGTGAGTGCAGACCCAGACCCCCCCGCACCGCACCGGGCTGCTTTCACGCACCGAGGGGGAGAAGTAATCTCACTGTTAAACGCTTTTATTTGCGCTTTTATAAGCCGCTCGGTTTATGGAGCCCAGGGTTCGAACCGGCAACTACAACCGGCTCCGGTATTAACGACGGCATCACGTGCTTGCGGTTGAAATTGGCCGTGAAGAGTTTAGTTAGTAGTAAGACCCCCCCTCACACACACACCCCACACACACTCACAAACACACACACACACACCGCGAACAAACTCCATTTACAGACTGGATTACAGCGGATTTAGATTGTAAACAAACCAAACCGCCATGTTTAATCCGCGCGGACGATGTTTTTCATGTTTCCCAAATCCACGCCGGCGTGGAGAGGGATGTTTATGCTCTCCAAGGTGCCTGCGTGTGGGGGTGAAAGCCCGCAGCTGGCTCCCGCCACGGCCCAATCACACCGGAGAGCCGACGACGGTGTTTGCCCTCGGGATTCTTCTCGTATTCTTTGAGATTTGCCCCTACGGACCGTGACGTGAAATGCGTGTCAAGTCCACTGTTTGTTTACAAATGCGGGCCGCGGAGCGGAGGGGGACCCTTGAACCCCGGAGCCGCACTTCCGCCTCCGAGCGGCCTCTGAGCCGCCGTCCACATCCACATCCACGTCCACACCTCCATCACCCCCTCTCCCCCCCCCCACCCCCCACCCCCCCCTCTCGTCCCAGGCGGCCCGAGGACGCGCAAGAAGCGGTGTCCGTATTCCAAGTACCAGATCAGGGAGCTGGAGAGGGAATTCTTCTTCAGCGTCTACATCAACAAGGAGAAGCGGCTGCAGCTTTCACGCATGCTCAACCTGACGGACCGCCAGGTGAAGATCTGGTTCCAGAACCGCCGCATGAAGGAGAAGAAGCTCAACAGAGACCGTTTACAGTACTACGCCACCAACCCGCTGCTATAGAGCGGGAGGACTCACCGGGAACCGGGGCCCGGAGCCCGGGGCCCGCCGGGCCGCCCGCCGCTCACCTGGACGGAACACCTGCCGGTGCGTGCCGCCGGCGCCGCGGACGGATGTCAGCTCTCCGGCCATTTTATTATTATTATTATTATTATTATTATTATTATTATTATTATTATTACGAGCGTTTGTGTGAAGTGACGTCGTTGCGTGTCCAGTGCGCTCACACGGAAAACAATGGGAGCGCGAAAAACCCTCCTCCGGTTCTCAGCCTCAATAATAAGCTACTTTTGAAAAAAGGTTATATTTCTACGGTTTCCGCTGTTTGTTGTTGTTCTTTATTTTTCTTTAGCAACAGCAGCAGCAATAACAACAACTCCCCTACCCCAAAACAAATTAAATACACAATAAAAGTCTTAATAGTTCTGAAACTGTAAATGTTTTTCTCCCAGATCCACGCACGAACACGCAAAGTGACGCTAACGGATCTTCTTTACCTGCAAGTTTTAAACTCACAACGACGATTGTGTGTGTGTGTGTGTGTGTGTGTGTGTGTGTGTGTGTGTGTGTGTGTGTGTGTGTGTGTGTGTGTGTGTGTGTGTGTGTGTGTGTGTGTGTGTGTGTGTGCTGTGATCTCGTGTCACCAAATGTCGCCGTGTCGTTTTCGGGGTCGCGCCGTGGATGTGACGTGTATTTTTATTCTTATTTTATTTTTTAAACTTTTTTCTTATGATTGAACATGTGCGTTTGACGCGCCCCCAAAACCAGCGCGTAAAATAAAGTGGATTATTCCCCTGACCCCCCCGCCCCCCCAACCCACCACTTCATCCACCCCCACTCGTGAAACGGTGACAATAAAAGGAAAGAGAAAGAGCACAACCGAAACCCAATCCCATCTATTTGTTTTATCCGCCTGTGTGTGTGTGTGTGTGTGTGTGTGTGTGTGTGTGTGTGTGTGTGTGTGTGTGTGTGTGTGTGTGTGGGGGGGATTAGATGCATGACAGATCTGCCCCCCCCCCCCACTCCACCACTCCCCCCCTTCAGAAACCGGATCCGCAGCATATATAACCCAAACCGGGTCCAAAGGTCTCCGCGGTTTCCGGAGCGGATCCCGGTCCGCGCGCTCCTCCGGGGACCGGAAGCGGTTTTCCCGGTGCACGGGAGCGGGGCCTTCGCTGTCACCGCCGCGCTGCTTTCTAGCTTCTTCAATGGATCGACCACAAAAACAAGATGGGATCCGCGGCGCGGCCACTTCCGGCACCTTTGTCCGGCGGCTGCTTCCCGTCCCGCCGCCCCGCAATGCTTTATTGGCGCGGGGGGAGCGGGGGGGGGTCTGGAGGAGGAGGAGGGGGGGGGGGGGGGGGTTAGGGGGATCTAAGGGGGGGGGGGGGTGTCTGTGGCCGTGCGTCAAAGGCCGGGCTTCAGGCGGCGCGTCTCCCTTTCTTCCCGTTGTTTGGGACCCCCACAAACCCCCTGAATGGCCCGCCATAAGCGGCGATGGCCCCCGGCGGCGCGGCGCGTCCTGCGGCGTCTCCTCCCAGGAAGGCGCCTTTCAATGGACGCTCGTCCGCCCAGTTGCTCCAGTAACTCGGCCATAAACACGATTCACTGCGACCATAAAGGCTGCGCACCGACCGCCGCTCCGCTGCAGCAACGGCACCGGACCAGGCCCATGTGTGTGTGTGTGTGTTCGTGTGTGTGCGTGTGTGTTTGTGTGTGTCCGTTCACCCCACTGGGTGGCGCCACTCCGATCAATGTCATTGCCGTGAATTGAGATATGGAAGAAGTTGTCGGCGCGGCGCAGCTCATCCCGGACCGCCGCCGCCGCCTCTCCTGGCCCAGAGGTAGGAACACACACACACACACAGACACACACACGCACGCACGTCCGTCAGCCCGACCGCCCTCCGTGGACGAGCACCTCGCTGCAGGTGGAAGAACCTGGTGTTAAACTCGACCCACGCCGGGTGACCTGTTTACAGCACAGACGCCCTGCGGGTTCCTGCGGGTTCCTGCGGGATCAGCACACGACGGGAGGCTCCACCCGGGCTCGAACCCGCAAACTGATGAGAGGGAACCGCACACACCGCACAAGGGCCCCGGCGGCCTGCGCTTTGTCTCCCTGATAACGCTGTGTCTGTGTGTGTGTGTGTGTGTGTGTGTGTGTGTGTGTGTGTGTGTGTGTGTGTGTGTGTGTGTGTGTGTGTGTGTGTGTGTGTGTGTGTGTGTGTGTGTGGATCCATTGGATTTACAGAAAGAAGAAAAACACATTTTCCTCTTTTATCATTTGTTATATCTGATATTTTGATACTGTATCAAACAACTATTGTTATTCTCTGTGTGTGTGTGTGTGCACGCACGCACACAATTAATGTATGTGTGAAATTTAAAGTTATTGGGAGATTGAGTGTGTGTGTGTGTGTGTGTGTGTGTGTGTGTGTGTGTGTGTGTGTGTGTGTGTGTGTGTGTGTGTGTGTGTGTGTGCGTGCGATTTTCGCGATTACCATGGATAATATGACGAGTTCACCTCGTTTTAAAATAACAATAGCAATAATAACAATAATAATAATAATAATAATAACAATAATAGTAATTCCAACATCACTAGAAACAGCAACAATTTTAATAATATAACCCATACATTATAAATAACAGCACTAATAGTAGAAAAAAGAGAAACAATATCTGTAATAAAGCAATAACAACAGAAATATGACTAACAATTATAGAAATGAAAATAATGACAACACAACCGTAGAAACAAGAGCAACAATTGTAGGCATAACAACAATAGTAATAGTAATAACAGCAATCATAATTGTAATAAAAATCAGCCAAAGATAGCAAATGATAGTTATACCAGTAAAATAATTGTAAGAACGACAATAGTAAAAGGAAAGACGGCAACAATTATCATCGTAAAAACAATCATAATATCAATAATAATAGCAATAATAATAGTAATAACAGCAATAAAAAAAGGAACAACAACTAAAATAGTAATGCAATCGTAAAATAGTAAATAGTAAAAGAAACAACAGCTAATAATAGTTAGAAGACGTTCAATCATAGCAATCACAACAACAATTCAAGTCGCAACGCCAACATTATCTTAGCTTATCTTACAATTAGAGTCACGGAAGCAATAATTATAATAACAGCGGCAATTCAAGAAATAAACCTCACAATAATCACAGCAACAACTGCAGTGATATCCGCGGGAATAATATCGATAATAATTGTACAAGAATAATAATAGTAATAAGAGCATCTGTGAGGCGGTCGGTGTCGCTGGAAAGGTGTGTTCCGGGCAGAAATGATCAGAAACTCGGACGCGAGTCCGCCGGTCTGCAGCCCCGAGCCCGCGGACGGATGGGCGGGTCGAGACGATCCCCACGATCCCCACGGCCACTCCATCCGCGTCACCGACTAATTCCTGGAGACTCTCCTTCCAACCGGCACCTTTCTAGCAACATCGATTATCTGCAATGGTTTTTTTTCAAAACAGTTGTTGTTGTGTTTTGGGTTTTTTTCGTGTGTCCATCTCGCGCCTGCGCGTTTCTACGTCCGACATGACGTCATCCATTTATTTTCTTATTAAAAAAAAAACAACCGTTATATTTTATTTTTTCGCCTCCACTTTCAATAACCGGCCGTAAAGGAGGCTTAAAAATAACTTTAAAACAACCCGGGGGGGGGGGGGGGGGGTCCTGTAAATTTCCTTGCGTGAGCGTGGAAGATGGTGCGTTCACTGGCCTTTGCAGACGAAAACTGCGTGCTCGTGCGCGTCCATGAGCGCCTGGCGATTTAACAGGATGATAGAGATTAATAAACCTGCTTTTTTTACCCTTTATAATAAAATAAAATCAATTGTCGGTATCGGACGGCCGCCTTCTTCTGGTGTGTGTGTGTGTGTGTGTGTGTGTGTGTGTGTGGACGCAGTGTTCCCACCCGAGTCCCAATCCTGCAGTGTGTCGACGAGGTGTTGTTTCTTCTCCTGGTGGAAGTGACAGGAGAAAGAAGCCGCGCCGAGAATCACCGGCGGGGACACACAAAGACCCCACGCCCCCCCCCCCAACTCCACGAAACCCTCCATGTTTTTTACAGTGCAGTAAAAAGCGGCCGTAAAGCGCGGCGTCGTGCACGATGGTTATTGACGGCTTCCGGTGGCGTCCTGCGTCCTGCGTGGCGTGGCGTGGGTGTGGGTGTGGGTGAGGGTGAAGGTGAGGGTGAGGGTGAGGTTGAGGGGTCCACCTTCACCTTCTTTTGGAATTTTGGAGCAAGACAGACACACACACACACACACACAAGCCCCTTGTGTAGTTTTCTCGATTTAGCCTAGAAGTGTGTCCGTGTGTGTGTGAGAGAGAGAGAGAGACAGTGAGAGAGAGCGTGTGTGTGAGTGTGCCTGTATGATAATGTGTGTGTGTGTTTGTAATTGTCTGAGAGAGAGAGAGTATATGATAGTGTGTGTGTGTGTGTGTGTGTATGTGTGTGAATAATAGTGTGTGTTTGTGTGTGTGTGTCCAGTGTGAGGGGGCGGAGCCTGCAGCCGCCCGCGGTCCTAATTGGCTGCGTGCTGCGGGCAGGCGCGCGAGCCTCGGTAATTATTCCGCGATGCGTGCGCTCCGGAGATGTCCTCCGCGCACGGCAGCACGCACGGCTCCGCGCACCCGCCGGCACAGTGCGCCGCGACGATGACGTGCCCGGGCAACCAGGCGGGGAGCTCCTTCTTCGTGGACTCGCTGATCGGCGGCCGCGTGGACGGCGGGGCGTACTACCCCGGCGGGGGCGTCTACCTGCCGCCGCCGCCGCCGCCGCCGCCGCCACCACCGGCCGAGTACTCCTACGGGCCGCCCGCCGCCGCCGCCGCCGCCGCGGCCGCCGCCGCCGCCGCCGCCGCGGCCGGAGCCTGCTTCGCGGCCGCGGGCAAGCGCGGCGAGCCCGGCGGGCCGGGCGCGCTCCCGCCCGCCTCGCCGTACGGTCCCGCCGCGGAGACGTGGCCGGAGACGCCGAGGTCGTGCCGCGGCGCCGAGCCGCCCGGCGGCGCGCACATGGCGCCGTGCTCGTTCCCCCCCAGCGTGAAGGAGGAGAGCGGCTACTGCCTGTACGAGTCCGAGAAGTGCCCCAAGGCGGCGGCGGCGTCGATGGCGATGGACGACGCGCCCTTCGGGACCGCCGGCGGCACCGTGCCGGTGCCCGGCTACTTCCGCCTGTCCCAGACCTACGCCGCCTCCAGGCTGTACCACGACATCCCGCCCGCCGCCGCCGCCGCCGCCGGACCCTTCGCCCCGCCGCGGGCCCCGCGGCCGCCGGACGCCGCGGCGCGGGACTCCCTGGAGCCGCTGGAGCCGCTGGAGCCGCTGGAGCCCCTGGAGCCCCTGGAGCCGCGGGAGCCGAGGGAGCGGTGCCGCGAGGAGGCGCCCGTCCCCGGGGCGGCGGAGGACGACGGCCCGCTGTCCTCCGACGGCTCGTCGTCCCCGGAGCACGGAGAGAGCGGCGCGCTGGAGGCGCCGCACAAGCCCGCCAAAGGTGACGTGGACGCGCCGCCTCGCACATCCGCACTCCGCCACAACATCACGATCACGCGCGGCGCGTCTCAGGTGCGCCGCTCACCAAGCCGCCGGCCAATCAGCATTTCACGCCCAAAAACTACAAATGACGGCTGGGAACTACAAATATCGGCTAAACGCGACATTCCCCGGATAAAAACTACAAACGGAAGCTAAACCCTCCAGGTGACAGCTAAAAGCTACATAGCACCGCGAAAAGCTACAAACGGCAGCTAAAAGCTACCAAGACACCCAGAGCTCTTAATTAAAGCTAAAAACTATAAACGGTAGCACAAACCTGTAGACTACGGCTAAAAACAGCAAACAAAAAACTAAAAACTACAATGGAAAAAAATAATGCCGATAATAAGCGACGGCTAACGAGCACAAACATAAACTACAAACTACGGATAAACCCAGACCTTTAACTTACTGCTCATAACTACAAATGACAGCTTATCTTATTAAACTATGGCTGAATACCACAAACAAAAGCTTAAAGCTATGAATGACATCAAATGATAATAAATGACGACTAAATGCCACAAACGGCAGCTAAAAACTACGGAAACACCCAGACCCCTAACTTACTGCTAAAAACCACAAATGGCAGCTAAAAACTATACGCTACAGCTTAAAGTGCAAACGCCAGCTAGAAATGACAAATACACCCCAAAACTACAAATGACAGCAAAAAACTATAAATACACTCAAAGACTAGACATTTTAGCGCAAAACCGCAAATACACACCAAATGCCATATCACAGCTTAAACTACAAGTAACAGCTAAAAACTCCAAATACACCCACCCAAAAATGTAAATGTAGCCAAAAACTACTCGTAGATCCAAAAAGTACAAATCACAGCTAAAAACTACAAATGCACCCAAAAATGCAAATGGAAGCTAAAATGACAAATGACAGCTAAAAACAAGTAATACCTGCTAAAAACCTCAAAGGCACCAAAAAATCGAATGACACCTAGAACTGAAAAATGACAGCTAAAAACTAGTAATACCTTCTAAACACTACCAATACACTCAAAAGTACAAATGACAGTTAACAACCATAAAACACACCCGAAACTGAAAATGACAGCTAAAAACTTCAAATACCTGCTAATAACAACAACTAGAACCAAAAATACAAATGGAAGCCAAAACTACAAATGACGGCTAAAAAAATACAAATACCTGCTAAAAACCACAAATAGACCCAAAAATACAAATGAAAGCTAAAACTACAAATGACAGCTAAAAAATACAAATATATGCTTAAAACTACCAACAGACCCAAACGTACAAATGACAGTTAAAAACTATTCATACGCCCAAAATGCAAATGGCAGCTCAAACTACAAATGACAGCTAAAAAGTACAAATACACGAAAAACACAAATGACAGCTTAAACTACAAATGGCCGAATATTTGTGTAAAATCCAAACTCCAAAGGGCGCCCCCCCCACCCCCATCCTGCCGCCGTCCGGATAAATCAAACTCGCGTCTTTACGAGACTTGTGATTCGCTTTTTACGATGAACAGAAAAAGTGTCCGACGCCGGGCGACGCTTCGTCGCGACCTGCGCGTGCGTGTGCGTGCGTGTTTGACGTCTTATTAAAGATACATTTGGCCCGCGCTCGGAGCGGCGTAATGCGGCTCCAAAGCTTAATCACAGTGTGTGTGTGAGTGTGTGTGTGTGTGTGTGTGTGTTCCGGGTCCGCAGAGAAGCTGTTTGTGAGTTGTTTGGCTTCTTGCAAGATGTCTGAAAGATGTGGGTCGTCTCACCTGCTTCTCTCCCGTCCTCCACCACCTCCACCACCTCCTCCACCTGCAGGAGGCGGGAAGCTGGAGAGCACGGCCAACTGGCTGACGGCGAAGAGCGGGCGGAAGAAGCGCTGCCCGTACACCAAGCACCAGACCCTGGAGCTGGAGAAGGAGTTCCTCTTCAACATGTACCTGACGCGGGAGCGGCGGCTGGAGATCAGCCGCAGCGTGCACCTCACCGACCGCCAGGTGAAGATCTGGTTCCAGAACCGCAGGATGAAACTGAAAAAGATGAGCCGGGAGAGCCGGATCCGGGAGCTGTCCGGCGGCTTCGGCTTCTCCTGAGACTCGAGGCGTCCACGCGGGACGGGACCTTCCGCCCCCGCGTCCGTGCGTGTCGTCGTTGTGTCCCGTGTGACCGCCGCGTGCCGGAGCCCACGCGGCCTCCGCTGGAACCTGCATGCTGGACTGACCCCCCCCCCCCTTCCCTCGACCCCCGACCCCCGGACCCGGACCCGGACCCGGACCCGAGGTTCCCCGAGTATTTGCACACTTCTGGTCGGATTAATAAAAGCCATCCCTGCAACTGCGACCTTCTCACTTGTGTGTGCGAGCGAGCGTGCGTGTGTGCGTGTGTGCGTGTGTGTGTGGGTGTGTGTGTGTGTGATGTGGCGTGCTCCTCATCCTGTCTGACTATTTATTTGATTTCTATCTAATTTATTTCCACCGTCAGCGAATAAACACCAACGTGTCAAACACACACCGGAAGAGGTCGTTCTTGGCTTTTCACAATAAGAGCGTGGGTTGTTTACCGACGTGCGTGCGCCTCTTCGTTGTCTGTGTCTTTGTGTACGCACACGCACACGCACCCCCCCCCCCCTGCAGCAGAGCGGGCTGCGGGCTGGTCTAGGTAGTCTCATGTTGTTGGGCTTCCCGTTTCTCCTCCCGCAACAGGAAACTGCCTTGATCGCCTCGGTAAAAGTCGTCTGGAGAAAATCCTGGTACCGACCGGCGCGGAGGAGGAAGAGGAAGAAGAGGATGAAGGAGAGGAGGAGGAGGAGGAGGAGGAGGAGGAGGAGGAGGAGGAGGTCCCGGTCATTCCACTGTGCTTTGTTTTGAAATCCTGTTTTAAATACATCATTTTTGTCGTGCGTAAAACCATTTTTTAATTCTAAATTTGACAGGAAATAGAGATCATTTAATCTTAAAAACCTGATCCTTGCTCCCCCCCACCCCCAAAAAAACAACAAAAAAGATACACACGTAACCCGGACCAGGAAGTTCTGGGAAATCAATGGCTTTGTCTTTTTAGGGCTTGTTTTTACATTCATGACAGGGAGGGGGGCAGACAAGGCCTCGGTTATGATCATTGCAGTCCGCCATGTTGCCCCCCCGCCCCCCCTACACACACACACACACACACACACACACACACACACACACATACCGGATGCGTCTGCAGCGGCGGAAAAGGACACAAAGGCCGAGGTTTATGGCAGATATTCAGGCTGTAACTCTGAGAAAACAACTCAATTGCCCCGAAATAAAAAGGGCTGTTAAAGCAGATACGCGTCTCCTCCAGGCTCCTCCAGGCTCTTCCAGGCTGCTCCAGGCTCTTCCAGGCTGCTCCAGGGTGCTGGAAATGTTATATTTATAAAAGTACCGGAGGTAAAAGGCGGGAGTAGCTTTTGTTCTGAAGGGCTCTTCCGGTTGGGCAGAATTGGTGATAAAATAGAAATAAATATTTTTCTCCTTTTTAATAAACACACACATATATATATATGTAAGGCTTTTTTACGGCGTTGAGATAAATGTGAAAGGGTTGTCAGCGTCCTGGGCGTCATGAAATAATAAATTATCCTTGGACAAAATTCAGATATATGTAAGATATATATATTTTATAATATTTTCCGAGCGAACAGAGTAGAAATAAAAGGCCCACCGGAAGAGAAGACCCCCCCCCCCTGGACGCGTCCCTTTGGCCGCAGACACAAGAAAAGAAAATCATAAGGTTTATTGCTTATAAACCCGACCCCCCCCAGTAAAGCGCAGGGTGGGGGGGCGGGAGGGGGGGGGGTGCTATTAAAATATGGTGGTGAAAATGGAGGCCGTTTAGCGGCGGCGGATGATTTACTGCGGATTGTTGTGTCCCACGGTCACGTGTTCCGGGGCGCCCTATCCGCTTCCGGACGCGCTCCGAGCCGCGGGACGCGTCGCGCCGCTCGCCGGCGCAAACCCCGCGCCGCCGCCGCCGCCGCCGCCGCCGCCGCCGCCACCGCCGCCGCGCTGCGGGAGTCTGACGCGTCTTCTGGCGGCGCGGCCATGGCGACGCTGGGCACGAGCTTCTACGCCGACACGCGTGCGCTGGGCGAGCACGAAGACGCGGAATATGGCGGCCACGACCGCGACCCGCCGCAGGCCAAGGCGTCCATCTTCGGACAGTGGCCCCCCCCCGCGGGCCCCGCGCCGCCCGCAGCCTACGCGCACCTCCACGAGCACGTCCACGACGCCCCCCACCCGCAGCATTACGCGGACGCGGACGGCGCCTTCTCGCGCTCCTGGGCGTTGGAGCCGCTGTCCGCGTCCCTGTGCCTGGCGGGGCTTCCGGCCGCCGCCGCCGCCGCCGCCGCGCACTACCAGGTCAAACCCGAGCCGCTGATTGGCGGCGGCCAGTGCGCGACGCTGGAGACGCACGCGCCCCTCCTGTCGGCGGCGGCCATGGCGGACGTCGAGGCGACGTGCACGTCCGCGCCCATGGAGGACAGCCGAGCCGCGGCGGAGCGGCGGGACGCAGACGCCGGTAAGGAGTTCGGTCGTCACCCGGAGCGGCTCGGGGAGGCTCGGGGAGGCTCGGCGTCCCGCAGCGGCCCCGCAGCGGCCCCGCAGCGGCCCCGCAAAGAGAGAAACGCGTCGTGGACCGGAATCCCCGAGATTCCCTCCACATGCAAGCCGCGGCTCCCGGGCTTTTCTCCCGGCGTCCCTTAACCCGTCGCTTCCCGTCCGTCCGTCCGTGTCCGCAGGAAACCCGTCCTCCGGGTGGCTGCGCGCCAAGGCCAGCCGGAAGAAGCGCTGCCCGTACTCCAAGCAGCAGATCCTGGAGCTGGAGAAGGAGTTCCTCTTCAACATGTACCTCCCCCGGGACCGCAGGTTCGAGGTGGCGCGGCTCCTCAACCTCAGCGAGAGGCAGGTGAAGATCTGGTTCCAGAACCGCAGGATGAAGATGAAGAAGGACAAGAGAGACCGCAGGAGAGACAGTGAGCACGGCGGAGGGCCGAGGACGTGAGGAGGCTCCTCTTCCACCTCCTTCTTCTCATTCTTCTTCTTCTTCTTCTTCTCCTTCGTCTTCGTCCTCGTCGTCTTCTACTTCTACTTCTACTTCTTCTTCTTCTTCTGCTGCTTCTTCCTCTCCATGTGGTGCGTCAGTGCTTCCCACAAGGCTGGATGTTCTTCGGTATTTTTTTTATTATTATTACTATAACCATTATTTATTATAAGTATTATTTTATTTTTTTACTCTTGTTATTATTATTATTATTGTTAGAGAGGTATTTGACGCAGAGGTCGGTCACGTCTGTCTGTCCTTTTTATTTTCCTTTCAAATGTTATTTTTGTACATGAGAGTTGTTTTGTAGAATTACGCCGCCGCCCGTTTGTTTCCTTCCCTCCCAAATAAAAGGGAGTCGCACCCGCGGCGCGCACGGGATCCTATCTTTTGTTTTTCATTTTACATTTATTATTTATACTTTTTCTAAATTTGACGGCCAATTTTGTTTTTGTCAAACGCGAATTTTTCATGGTTGAATTTGTTTTGTTTCTTTATATTCCGGGCCGCGCGGCCGATTCTCTGCCTTCAACATTAAAACAGAGCATGACATCGAGGAGGCTCCTGTTTTGAAAAATACAAAAAATATAAAACCGACAGAATTAATTCAATGTTCACTTCATTTGAGAATTTCAGTGAAATTAAAACTCGGGTTGAAGCGTTTTAACCGCGACGACGAACGAAAAGCTGAGCGCGGCCCGGCGGGAGGCGGGAGGGACGAGCACGGCCGCCGAGACGAGCACGTTTCACTGGAAATACCGGAGAAAAATTGGAATCCATATTGATTCAATCGATCTGCACTGATCAGGAAATATCGAACATTTGTAGATGGAAAAAAAACTGTGTGAAGACAAAATTATTTTCATTTTTTTTGCTATTTGACTGTGTTTTCTCTTTCTGTTTCTCTAAAGGAAAAATGTGTGTGTGTGTGTGTGTGTGTGTGTGTGTGTGTGTGTGTGTGTGTGTGTGTGTGTGTGTGTGTGTGTGTTTGAGCTCCAGAGGCTGGTCGTGTCTTTGTGAGGCTGCTCAAGTATGTGATATTTGTTGCTGCGACACACACACACACACACACACACACACACACACACACACACACTCAGACACACAGACGGGTGGGGGGGTGAGGACGTCGGAGGCTGTGTTTTAAAACCTCTTTATGACTTTACGACCCCCCCGCCCCCCCGTCCCGCCGCAGAAACATCCGTTGAGTTTTTGTCGCCGCGAAGAAAAAGGGACGCGCTTCCTGTAAATTGGAGGTGCGCACGCACACGCACACGCACAGGCCCCATGTTTTCTGATGGGATGTAAAGTGTTCAGACATTCATCTCCTCCGCAGTGAATTGAAGTCTAGTAAATGTGTGTGTGTGTTTGCGTGTGTGTGTGTGTGTTGTGGGGGTTCTTTGGGGCTCTTTGTTCGGTGTCCCGGGTCCCGCGGCCGCCAGCAGGGGGCGCCAGCGGCTCGCCGGAGCCGCGGCCGCCATGATGCCTTCACGGACCCGTCTCTTGTGTCCGGAGCCGCTGGAAGAGGCGGTGGTTTGTCTGCTGGGCGTCCGAGTCAGAGGAGTCACATGTCGGCCTCCTCCTCTCCGCTCCACACGTCTTCCTCCTGGACGCCTGGAAGAGGCTTCCGGAAGAGCGCTGTGGATTTTCCGTCCCGGTTTCCGCTCCTTTCGCGGCCGCTCGGCTCGGATCGACTCGGAGGGCTTCGACCGCGGGACCCGGTCCAGATACATATGTGGGCTCCCCCATACCCGGCCCCCCGGGCCCTCCCGCAGGCCCTCCCTCTCCTCCCGCCTTCCCTCGGCTCCCTCCTTGGCCCTACAAGGTAATCCGGCCACGTTTGCTTTATGAGGCTCCTCTGCTTCCCAGGGAGGAGAACATGGAGGAACCCTGGAGAGGGAGGGCATGAAGAAAGGAAAGGAAAGGAAAGGAAAGGAAAGGAAAGGAAAGGAAAAGAAAGGAAAGGAAAGGAAAGGAAAGGAAAGGAAAGGAAAGGAAAGGAAAGGAAAGGAAAGGAAAGGAAAGGAAAGGAAAGGAAAGGAAGGGAAGGGAAGGGAAAGAATAGGAGGCAGTTGCTCAGTCCTGGATTTTTTTGGCCAGGTGACCTTGTTGACCCCTATTCATCAAACCTGGTGACGCACTTGCCGAGTGTGTGTGTGTGTGTGTGTGTGTGTGTGTGTGTGTGACCTCACTGAATTCCTCGATGGAAATAATGATGTTTTTAACATTTTTGGTGATATTTGAGCAACAACACGCAGGGTTTTATTTTGCAGCAATTGGAAATATTGATCATTATTTTTTAATTGAATTTAATTTAATCAACGTCTCAACCAGGCTTGGCTGATGTTGGTGTAGATGTTGATGATGTGAAGTCAGAGGAGGCTCTGACCCATGGGGGGGGAAACACTCCCAGTACGAATCAGCTCAAAGCAGGAATCATCCAGACCTCCATCACCCGATCAATCACATTGATCCTTTTGCTCTCTATTGCTGTTCCTACTGTCACGGGAGCTGGTACTCGTAAGTCTTACACACACACACACACACACACACACTCACACACACACACACACACACACACACACGCACACCCACACACAAAACACACACACACACATATATGCGCAAACACACACACACACACACTCACACCCAGACGCACTCAAATAGACAGATATAGATACATTGAATATATTCATTTGTTTCTGTCTATCTATCTATCTATCTATCTATCTATCTATCTATCTATCTATCTATCTATCTATCTATCTATCTATCATCTGTATAGATTACACACACACACACATTCAACCTCACAATAATAGATAGAATGATATGTTTTCATATCTGACTGTATGTGCAAAAATATATATACATCTTTATCTACAGATTCTCACTCATTGATGCATGAACAAACACAAATATTTATGTAGCTTTCTGTATCTATATAACTTCATTAACTTCATGTATCTCTTTATAGATATAATAAAAATGTACACACACACACACATAGACGGATAGCATAGACACACATAGACACATAGACGGATAACACACTAACACACACAACACACACACACACATTCCAAGTGTATACCAAAGATGAAATATAGGTGGGTAGGACATTATATTACATTAGATACATATTACATTATACAATTTAATACACACACACACACATATATATATATATGTATATATATATATGTGTGTGTGTGTGTATTGTCACCTTCCTAAAATAAGTATTTTTCAGAAAGCATAAAAAGGAGCCATATGTTCAAAAAGGAGTTAATTTTTGTAGTAAAAAACTGATATTGGTGATTATTTTAAGAAAGTGATGATACATACATACACTAAACACACCCTCTCTCTCACACACAAACACACACACATACACACACTATATATATATATTCTATACATACACACAGATGTACATTTATACTGAGATCAAATATGTGTGTGTGAGTGTGTGTATGTGTGTGTTTGTGTGTGAGAAAGAGTGTGTGTTTAGTCTCAGTGTTTCCCAGTAAAGTGTTGTTTCCTATCAGATCTGGAAACATCTGACTCTTCAGCAGGCCATGCAGGAGGTCTGGAGTCTCCACATGCCTGAGGGGTTTGATTTACACCATCCAGAGTTAAACACACACACACACACACACATTCCCAGGCCTCCGCTATCTGCCCTCATACATGGATGATTTGCTCAGCGTTATCTGTCACATCTCTTCATGAAGCAAAGGACTCGGTAAATAAACACACACGCACGCGAGCACGCACACGCGCGCGGGAACGTGAAATACGATATTTGGGCGTTGAAATCTCGTCCCATAAACGCACCAACAGACCATAATATCCGGGAGAAATACACGCTCGCCTTCTCCTCCCATTTGTTATCATTGTCTCTGAATTCCACGCCCCCCCCACACCCACGGGGGGGGGTCATACTGCCTCGTCACGCCACCGGGACGCCACCTTGACGTAAACGAATTAGTTAATTCATCGACTTATTGATCTGAAGGTGCAGCTTTGACCAGCACATCTATCACTTTTACTTTTTAAACATTTCACACACACTTTATTTATTTTTGGTTTCGTCCACACACTCATTCTTTTTGCAACAAAACTCATCCGAAGCGAGTAAAAGTTCAGTATCAACGGTAGGGTAAGATTATTATTATTATTATTATTATTAGTGGAATTATTATTATAAGTATTATTATTAATATAATTGCCATTAATATCATTATCGAAAATATCACTGGTATTATTGTCGTTATTATTGTTGTTATTGTTATTACAGGGATAATTATTTAATCTTTTTGTTGTTGTTTTTATTTTTATTATGACGTGGATTATTGTTTATTATTATTATTCGGATTGTTCTAATTGTGCTCGGGATGGCAGGAGTGTACACCTCAATGAAATAAATGGAATGACACAGGTGTGTGTGTGTGTGTGTGTGTGTGTGTGTGTGTGGTGTGTGTGTGTGTGTGTGCTTGAATATTCACAACCCACTGTGTGTCTTTCATGGACTGGATAGAAAATATTTCGCCAAAACGGAGTAAATGGCGCACGATTTCACAAGAGTATATCGATACGCACACACGCACACGCTGCAGCGTGAGTGTGTGTGGGGGAGGGTCCGAGCACGTCTGGTGCGGCTCTGGGAGGAAGAGGAGGACGCTCGGTGGCGCGCAGGCGCACAATGACACGGAAACGCGACGCCAAACAAAGGCTCTTTTTTTCCCGGCTGCACAAACCAGCTAGAAAATGTGAAATGTACACACACACATACACACACACACGGGGGCCGGGGCTCCCCGGCTCTGCCGGTCATGGGTGTGTGTGGGGGTGCAGTGTGTTCCCCTAATTGAAGCAGAAGCTGAGCTGTGATTGGCCGGGGGAGGTCATGTGACGGAGCGTCTCCTCCAGGAAGTAGACGGATCCCCCGTGCATGGACGGATCCATTTCTTCTTTCCAATGGCGTCTCACTGGAGACTCCTGGAGACTCTGGAGCAGCAGGAGATCCAGCAGGAGGTCCAGCAGGAGGTCCGGCAGGAGGTCCGGCAGGAGATCCGGCAGGAGGTCCAGCAG
The DNA here is from genome assembly GCF_037954325.1 of Fistularia commersonii. Lineage (NCBI taxonomy): Eukaryota > Metazoa > Chordata > Actinopteri > Syngnathiformes > Fistulariidae > Fistularia > Fistularia commersonii. The sequence continues at coordinate 13,411,924 of NC_141294.1, read as the reverse complement.
GAGGTCCGACCCGCAGGCAGCTGCGGCTGCGGGATGAAGCACAAGCGGGAGCCGCTCCTCTGCAGGACCTCCACGGATCCTCCTCTCCGGGACTCGGACCGAGCCGAACCGAGCTCCTCTCCGCAGAACCCGGACCTCGGAACCGCGTCCCGCTGCGCAGCGACGGTCCACTTCTCAGCGCGGAGGAGCACAGGTGAGTCACCGTCCGGACGCAGGACGAGGATTTTTATTATTTGGATACAAAGACAACTATTTATATTAACCTATATAAATATAGATATACCAAATTAGTGCACACAAATACATTTATTTATATTAACCTGTATAAAAACTTATATTATATTCATGTTTTAAAAAGACATCTATTTCTCTCAACGTATATAAATATAGATGTGTAAAATTAATGTACACAAAGACATTTATTATATTAACGTATATAAGTATTTATATTATATTCATGTTTGCAGAGACATCTTTTTATATGAACGTATATAAATACGTATATTTATATTCATGTTTACAAAGACATCTATTTCTCTCAACGTATATAAATATGGATATATAAAATTAATGTACACAAAGACATTTATTTATATTAACGTCTGTAAATATGTATATTTATATTCATGTTTACAAAGAAATATAGTAAGCCCTATTATAGTAAGGCATACAAATACATATATATTTATATAGATGTAAAAAAATGAATCGATTTAGATTAATGCATACAAATATATATATATAGAATGTATACCAACCTATACATTTGCATTACTGTATATAAATGTATATTTATATAAATGTATACAAATGCATTTATTTATATTAATGTATACAAATATATATATGTTTATATTAACATATGTAAATGTATATTTATATTAATGTATATAAATATATAGATTTAGATTAACATATATAACATACGCATATATATTTGTATGAACATTCTTAAAGTGTATATTTATTGTAATGTAGACAAATATGGATTTATACTAATGTATATAATATATATGTTTATATTAACATATATATATATATATATATATATATTAACATGTACAAATGTGAAATTACAATAAAATACAAATATATGTATAATATGAACATATAGAAATGTATACAAAGGAGTGTGTCTGAGCACAATATTTGATTTCTTGTCAATAAAAGTTTTGGAATTTGGTCTGTTGGTCTTATTTCAGCGGATTCAGTGTTTGATTTGATTTTGTTTCTAAAAGTGTTCTCTGGAAGTTCTGTGTCACTTGAAGAGCAGAAAGTAAAAGAAGAAGAGAATTATTTTTAGCAGTGGCGAAAAAGAAGAAGAGAAAAGGAGAAGTGTGGACTTTCTTCTCTCCTCTAATTAAACTTTATTGCCAATAAAACCCAGAGAGCTGTGTGTGTGTGTGTGTGTGTGTGTGTGTGTGTGTGTGTGTGTGTGTGTGTGTGTGTGTGTGTTTGGGGGGTTTATAGCCTGATCTGCAGTGTAATACAACCTCTGTCTGTTAGAGCCCCGTCTTCTTCATCTTCTTCTTCTTCTCATTTATCTTTACCTTTCAATGCTCTAATATCCTTCTAATCTTCATCTTGAAGGCCACAGTCTGAACCTCCTAGTGGATAAAGTCTTCTTCTCACCGTGGAGGAGAGACATGTTGCCCTCCGGCGCCGTCCTGCAGGCCTGGATCTTCCCCTCCGGTTCCGTCTCGACATGAACACGTCTTCCAAACTCCGTCCCAACCAGATGTTCGCACAAAACAAGGGGGTCGTCTCGGCCCGATCTGGACCACCGGAACACTGGCCTGATGGTCCACAGGCCCGCCGACCTACTGAACCGCCGGCCCGCCCGCTTGCCCGGATCACACGGCTGCTGATTGGTTCTCCTCCAGACGGTTGGCGGCGATGAGAGGACGGGGAACCCGCCAGGATCTTTACGAGGCCAGGCCGCCAGATGAGGCTCCTCCCCCTGCCAGGGGTCAGAGGTCAGCCGGCTCGCCTTTCCTCTCCAAACTGAGGAACTGCTGGCGGGTCAGGAGGGGGCGGGGTGTCTGGCGTTGGAGACCGAGGCCCCGCCCACTACTTACTGCGCGCCCATCGCCGTCCTCTGATTGGACGTCGCCGCCTGTCAGAGGGCGAGTGACAGGAGAGCGAGGATCCTCTGCCGGTTGGCTCCAAGAGGGTTAGTAGCTGGCGACCTTTGACCCCCTTCCCAGGAGCCACCTCCGGGGGCCAACGCGCTCTCGCCCCATTGGTCTGGACAGCGCCTGTCAATCATCTGGAGCTCTCAACCGTCACCACACCTGGATGACACCCACGGAGGACACGCACGGAGGAAGCCTGGAGGGGTTCATCACTGCCATGACCGCAGCTACACCCCGGATTTACGAGTTTCCTTGAACGCATCACACACACACACACACACACACACACACACACACACACACACACACACACACACACACACACACTCAAAGCGAACTAACGCTGATGGACTGACAAACGTCAGTGGACGTCTGACTTGCAAGAGGATGCGTGCGCGTGCGCGTGCGTACATTTGCCTCCTCCCCGGAAGTCCGTGTTGTCCAATAAATAACCAGCGAACCAACTTCCGCTTCTGTCTCTGCTTGAATTCGCGTGCGCGTTCGTTTGTTGACATGCGCGTGCGCGTGTAGCCGGACGCACGCACGCACGCCCCGCCGTAACTTCCGCGTGCAGCACCTTCGGTGGCCTTCTGCCTGCAGACGACGGACACGCACCGCCATGCGCGCGATCCCGGAGGAGGTCACGGCTCTCGTGGCAGGTGAGGTTGCGAACACCCGCCGCTTCCGCTTCCGCTCCGGCGGCCGGTCCGCGCGTCCGAACTGGAGGTGTGGACGCGGCCCGGATGGCCGAGTTTGTGTGTGTGTGTGTGTGTGTGTGTGTGTGTGTGTGTGTGTGTGTGTGTGTGTGTGTGTGTGTGTGTGTGTGTGTGTGTGTGTGTGAGAGAGAGAGAGAACCTGCTGGAGTTCTCTGGAGCTCCATCCAGGTCTTCTTTTCTCCTGGTTCTGCCGAGCTTCTTCACCCCCCCAACCCCCACTCTGCAGATCTGGAGAACTTCCTCTCTGACGGCCTGAAAGGGGAAGCGCTGAGCAAGAAGGCCAAGGAGAGGAAGGAGGCCTTCATCAGGAGGATCAGAGAGCTGAGGTCCAGGTAGGTCTCCTGCCCCCCCAGGCTCTGCGTGAAGCTCTCTGAACCTGTGTTTCCTCCACAGCTTCCCACACGACTTCAAGGACAAGAGTGAGTAGATGCTCCTCTTCCCTCCTGCGGCCACCAAACATCTCTACGTGGACCTCCGTGGTCCGCAGGTCCAACAGCTTCTCATGTGTCACATGTCTGTGTGTGTGTGTGTGTGTGTGTGTGTGTGTGTGTGTGTCCAGGTGAAGATGAGTCTGAGGACGAGGAGGACGTGGACAGCAGCAACAACGACGGCGGCTCGCTGCAGTCTGAACGCACCGACAAGGATGAGGAGGCCCTGGAAGGTGAGGACCCGCTAACGGCTAACGGCTAACTAGCTGCAGCTCCAGCAGATGGGGGGGGCGGCACCCCCCGAGGAAGGTGACTTTGAGTGCTCCAATAAAACAGACACTCCAGCTGTAACTTGGCAACATACTTGGGGAGCAATTTGGGGGGGTAACTGGGTTTTACAGCGGGGCCGTCAGGCGGCCTGTGATCTGAGACGTCTGGAGGGGCTTCGGCTTCACCCGCCGAGGAGGAGGCATCGGGGGGGCCGGGTTTTACGGCCACCAGCTGGCGGCTCCGCAGCGCCTCGCTCACGCAAAGCAGCTTTGACACAGCAGTTGAACATTTGCAATGAAGTTGCGTGTTGACAAGCCCCCCCCCCCCTGCGCATCAGGCGGGAGCCAATCAGAGGCCGGCTTTCATTTCTAACTGGCGTCGGGTTTTAAAGCTCTCGAGATGCTCCTGGAACACCTTCTCGCTCCAGCCGCGTGTCACGGCCAGAGGATTAGCACTGGCTAAAGCTAACAATGGTCACACCAGTGTAGAGGAGCAGGGGGTCACCAGGGGTCACCAGGTGACATCAGGGGTCACCAGGTGACATCAGGGGTCACCAGGTGACATCAGGGGTCACAGGGTGACATCAGGGGTCACCAGGTGAGAGCTGGAGTGACACCATAACAGCGGTCGGTTTGAGTTCATTCACGCTTTCAGCAAGGTTAGCATTCGCAGCGACGCCGCCACCCTGGAGGTTGGTGTGACGGGGTCATGTGACTCCCTCAGACGGCCTCCACCGGACCAGGTGACCCCGTGAAGGTCTGCTAGCAGAGCAGATGGTCCTCCATCCAGGACATCAGCTTGGTTCAAAGAGGCCTCTTGGTTTGCGTCCTCCAGGGTCCCAGCAGGCCCCGCCGGTGGCAGCTCAGGACCTGACCTCCGTCTTCAAGGCGGGGTACCTTGAAAAACGCAGGAAGGGTGTGTATTCCTCTGTGTGTTTGTGTGTGTGTGTGTGAGAAATTCATTCTGACAGGAAGTGACAGCGTCTGATTTACGACACACACACACACACACGCACACACGCTTGAGCTCCAGCTGCAGATGTTTTCCGTCCACAGATCACAGCTTCTTCGGCACGGAGTGGCAGCGGCGCTGGTGCGCCCTCAGCCATCACACCTTCTACTACTACGGACACGAGAGAGGTACCGCGCCCGTGCGGTGAGTAGTTGTTGTGTGTGTACGTGCACTCCGCTCCCACGTGCGTGTCCTGGGCCTCAGACAAGCAGCAGAAGGGCGAGTTCAGCATCAGCGGCTACAACGTCAAGATCAACACCAGCCTGAGGAGGGACTCCAAGAAGGACTGCTGCTTCGAGATCTCCGCTCCAGACAAGCGGGTCTACCAGGTGAGGTGGACCCCCCCCCCCCCCAACACACACACACACACACACCACACACACCTGGAGAAGGTGCCAGGTTTAAAGCCTGGCGAGGCGCGTCATTAAGTCTTTATGGAGGAAACCCGTCACTCACTGATGGAGCCGGTGCCCACGCTGGACAGGCCTGCCAGGAGTTTATGGACAGAGACGCCTACACACACACACACACACACACACAGGACTATTTGTTTATGTTAATGGATCCTGGGGCCGGAGCTCAGACCTCACCGCTCTGCTCCTCCTCCATTCCAGTTCTGTGCGTCATCAGCAAAGGAGGCGGAGGAATGGGTGAAGCAGATCGACTTTATTATGAGAGGTGTGTCTCACACATACACACACACACACACACACACACACAGTCAGTGCTTGCTCTGAATATGACTAGCCCAATGATTGGAGACCCTCCCTGTTTATGGGAACAAACAAGACCGAGTTTTAATTTAGCAGATTATTGACGGGATTAGTAATCCCAAATGAGAGGTCAGATCCAGATATTTATTGAGAATAAAGTAATAGAGTAACATTTACAATCATTCTAATACATGTATTAAAAGTAAGGATAGTGTACACTGTAAGGGTTATGTAATGATGTGTTTGTGTATCTGTGTGTGTGTGTGTGTGTGTGTTCCTAGACATGACCGGCATAATTCCTGAAGAGGAGGATCAGGAAATGTACGACAACGTGGGCGACCCGTCGGAGGCCGACGCCCTCGGCCCGATGGATGACGAGATCTACGAAGAGCTTCCAGGTTTCTTCTCCTTCTTCTCCATCTTGGTTCTCCACCGGCTGCCGAGCAGACCTTTCACGCTACCCCTTCTTTATTCGTCCTCAGACGAGGACTGTCCCTCTCCACCCAACCCTGCGGCCACCGGCAACCCACCCAGCAAACCCACTCCAGGTACGGAAGTCACAAACACACACACACACACACATACAAACGGCATCCCTGTCACAATGTCCGGCCGTGAGGAAGCTGCATTTCTTCCCTCCGTGACATGTGGAGAGGAAGTTGTCCACATGCTAGCAGAGCGTTAGCGGGGCGCAGCGAGTATCTCCTCGGCCCAGTCGCCCCACTTCCTCCTTCCAACAAGTGGCGTGTCATTGTTCCTCCGGTAGCGGCAGACCGCCGCAGATGATTTACTCCTTTACTCCGACCCCGTTTGCCCGCTGCCCCTCCGGACCGGCTCTCCGGCGCCCCCTGCAGGCTCTGCCGGGCGACCGCGGGAAACGCAAAGCTAACTTCTGCTGGTCTCCCTTGCAGACAAGAGCGTGGACTACCCTTCCTTCTACCAGGGCCTGTGGGACTGCACCGCCGACCACGAGGACGAGCTGTCCTTCAAACGTGGAGACACCATCTACATTCTGAGCAAGGTTCGCCCGCTGCCGCCGCCCGGGTGGAGCTGCAGGGGGCGGGGGGGCGGTCTGGAGGACCGGCGGGGTCTGTTTGTAGATCCGCCCGCAGAGAAGCTGCTGGTTGAAATCCTCCGTGGCGGCGGCGGCGTGACGGGGATCACTTGTGTCACAGCGGAAATGTTTTAGTGCTGCTGGCGAGGGGCCGGGCAACCCTGGCGCTCCACGCCATTCCATCACCTCCATCTGGGCTTTTTGGACACACTCCTGCTGCTGCCACGCCAGGCGGAGAGCGGCCCACACACACACACACACACACACACACACACACACACACACACACCTCTGGTCTCTAAATAGGCAAGCATGTTCTCCGGAAGGGGTGAGGACGTGTGCTGGACGAGCTGTTTCCGATGGCTGTCAGCTTGAGGGCCGGGAGCTGGCGCTGGTGGCTGGTGGCCGGGGTGGGGGCCGGGGGCCAGGGGCCGGGGCGGGGGCCGGGGGGCCAGGGGCCGGCCTACTAAGTTACAAAAAGGAGCCTTTTTTTTTTGTCTTCTCTGGGCCGGGTTCTGCTCGGGCCGGCGTCGGGGCCCGCGGCTGGCCTGTAGCCTCCGGTCCCCGTCTGCTCCGGTCCTGCCCCGGCCCCCCCGCCCGCTGCTTGGCAAAGACAAGCCTGCCATCTAGTGGCGTGCGGCTGTAAGGCCCCCGGAGCTCCCGGGCGGAGGATGAGCAGCGGCACCGGGACCGCAGGTTACTCCTGCACACATTTGACATCCACTTTTCTCTCGTATTCATTCCGCCGGTATTTTGTTTGTGCGAGCGGCGTTCGTGTAAATCCCCATGACGGCCGGGACGGGGGTGGGGGGGGTGGGGGGGGTGGGGGTGGGGGCGGTGGAGGTGAGAACCCCCCCGATCCCTCCCGCCCCTCCGTCTCGGTGCAAATGGGCCCGAAATGAATTGTTTTTGCCATCGGTAAATCCCGGTGATGAATCCCGGGGTTTACAGGTTGTGAGGGATGTCGGCGTCCGCCGGCCAAATGTGGTGACTTTCAATTAAGACGGATATAAAACACACATTTTTCCAGCTCCGACCCGTAAATGTTTATTGAATAATGGATTATTCAATCTCCCCGCCGCTCGGCTAAGTGAATAAAAGGTTGGGCGCTGGCGTGACGAAACAAACGCACAAAGCAGACGAGCCTCGGCGGCCAAATGCTTGTTTATTGCTCTCTTTGTGCTCGCAGAGGAGCTCGGCTCAAGTTGCCCTTTCACTCGGACGCCAGCGCCATTAGCTGGAACCTTGGTGTTGGGGGTTGCGGCCCGCTGCAGGGGCAATGACCATAAAAGCTGTCTGGACTGCAGCGGCCAGCTGCAGCTGGGGGGGCGAGGGGGGGCTCTTCCCCCCCATTCTCCTTTCTGTCGCTTCCAGCCTCCCTCCCCCATCCCACCGCTCAGGAATAGCTGCGGCGCTACAGCTGGGAGACCCCCCAGTCAGGCCCTGGGTGTTGATTATAGGGGCTGGGCGGGTGTGTGTGTGTGTGTGTGTGTGTGTGTGTGCGCAGTGTCCAGATATGCCCCCCCGACCCCCCCGCTGCAAGTAACAGCACATAAAACTAATGGAGAGATGTAACTTCTCACTTTCATTAAGTGATTAGTTGATAAAATGTGTCCAAACAGGAACCCCCCCCAACACACACACACACACACACACATACATACACACACAAACACACACATACACTCACACTCCAATCACAGAGTGTGCCGCGGCTATTTGCTGCTAATGTGCATGTTGTCATTGAATGCATCATTTTGCAGCCCTACTGTGTGTGTGTGTGTGTGTGTGTGAGCGTTATGTCCCACGCCCACTCAACCGTGACCTATTTGTCAGCCAGAACTGCACAATGAGGTGTTGCTGCTTTCAAAGGCCTGCTGCAGGAAGTCATAATGTGACACACACACACACACACACACACACACACACAGCTCGTGTCAGTCAGCCCTCCCCCCCCCCCCCCCAGTGGTGGGGTCTTGTGATGAAATGTCATTTTCATCATTTTCCTCCTTAATGGAATGGATGTGACATTTCCCCGCAGCCGCCTGCTGTTTAATTTGCTGCTAATAATTTAGCCGCTAATTACCTTCTCCTGGAGACCCTGGTCCTTCTGCTGGAACTTCTGCTGCCGTGATGAATGGCCCGTCAGCTCGGACCGGCCGCGGCGGCGGAGGGATGGTGCGACCACGTGAGCACTTAGTCCCCCCTCCCCCCCCGGGACCTAACCCGACACAGATGTGTTCTCCTGGTTCCTCGGGCCGGGCCTCCAAACGGTTCTGGCCGCGGCCCGTCGCTGATTCATGTCCGGGGGAGACTTTGATGTGAGGTCAGGCCGCTGGTCAGGGGGGGTCTTCTCCTCGGGCTCAGATCTCCTGGACGTGTCCTCCTCACATCTGGGCGGGCCGACCGCCGTCTGGAGCTCTAAGTTGTCAGGCCGGGACAGATTTACGCAGCCAGAGCTCGGTGTGCGCTCGGGGTCCGGGGTCTGGGGGTCCGGGGTCTGGGGGTCCGGGGTCTGGGGTCTGGGGGTGCGGGCGGACGGGGAAGCGTGTTTAGTCTCAAAACAGGGCTGGGGGCCGGTGGAAGAGAGGAACAATAACAGAAGAAGAAAGTTCTTCATCGACTTGGACAGGCGGCACAGCATCCCCGACCTTTGACCTCTGCTCACGTGAACCCCGAGCTGCCGTCCGGCTCGACGGCACTCGGGCGGTCCAGGGGCCCTAAGGAGCGATCGGTTCAAAGATAGCCGCGCTCACCGGCTGAGCCGCGCCCCGTCATGTTGGCTCCGCCCCTGGACACACTGACCCTCCCCCGCCGTCTTAACCCCGCCCCCAGCGGCATTTCTGCAGGTTCCAGGTGAAAGGCTTCTTTGTCAGCTTGTCACCAAATCAATATTATTATGGGTATCATCGGGTCGCTCCTCTGTCGCTCCACTTCCAAACACACCTCCGTCTCTTCTGCCAGCTTTGCTTCGTCACCGTTATGATGGAAGATTGGGTTTACCTGGAGATACGTGTGTGTGTGTGTGTGTGTGTGTGTGTGTGTGTGTGTGTGTGTGTGTGTGTGTGTGTGTGTGTGTGTGTGTGTGTGTGTGTGTGTGTGTTTGCTCAGCGATGTGGATGTCCTCCTCCTCCTCACGTGCGTCCTGTCTCCTGCTGCCTCCAGGAGTACCAGAGCTTTGGCTGGTGGGTTGGCGAGAAGAACGGAGACGTGGGTATCGTCCCGAAGGACTACCTGATGGAGCTCTACGCCTGCTGACTGCGGCGGCTCCTCGCTCCTCCGAGCCCGGCCAGCTGATCCACACGTCCTCTGAGAAAGAAGACCTGAGCGAAAGGCCAGATGTCGGAGGTCTTCCTTCTGCTTGTTGATGTGTGTGTGTGTCCTCCTGCTGTCCCCCCCCTTGTGAGGCGCTAATAAAGCTCAGGTGTGTTGAGAAGCAGCTGTGCTTATTTGAGGCCACCGGCTGGGCGGGGCGTCTCCACGGAAACGGGGCGTCCTGTTTCTGGCGGGGCGGCGGGAAGCGGCCCGGCTTTGGGTTGGGGCGGCGGCGGCTGGCGTTTCCCCGCCGGGGAGACGCGTACGTTTGCGGCAGAGGGTGAGTTCTTCTGGTCAGCACTTTCTGCCCGGGGTTTTCAGGAGGGACTGTTTTACGGCGCCTGCGAGACGGCGGCGGGCAGATGGTCGGCGGAACGGCCGAGGCCTCCAATAAGACGAGCACCCTCTCCGGCGGCGGCGGCGCTTATCGCCCTCCGAGGGGCCGTTTGACAGCCGGCGCCGTGGCGTCGGCCCGCCGCGCTCTGCCAAAGTTACAGCTGGTCCGGCTCCTCGCCCGGACCCGGGACCGCAGCCCCCCCCCCCCGCTGAAAGGGACGCCTCGTCAAGGTTCCCTCAAGGTTGGGAGAAAATGGCGAGGAAAGCACCTCGGTCGACCCAGAAGTCAGCTGGCTCCGCCCCCCGCACGTCCCGGCGCCGAGCGGCTTGTCCGTCCTCTGGGTGACATTCGCTGCCTCGTAAATCTGGCTCCTTACCGTGCGCCGCGCAGCCTCTCTGCTAATTGGAGCTGTAATCAATTACCATAATCAGTTATTGAATATGGCTGCGGAAAAGAGCTCCGGGATCCGGGGCAGGAAGTGGAGGAACACGCCGCCGCCCGGGTGGGGGGGTCAATTTAACGCCTTATCAGGTGCGTTTCTGAGGCCCGGCGCCCCCCGAGCACCGTCGTCATAACGACGGGCGAGGGCTCACGGACTGCCAAAGGCGAGGCGGGCTAAATATTGCCTTTCATTTTTATGTGGCAATAATGGATTCCCTTAATGGATGTCAAACCCCCCCCCGACCCACGCCGGAGACGGACAGCCAGACCCCCCCGGAAGGGAACGCTTTTTATTGCAATTTAACATCAAGATAAAATGTTTCGCAGATAAATGCCACGGCGGCGGTAATTTAGCGGCGGTTAAATTACGCTAATGATAGCACAATATCACCGATTAATACCAAGAACCATAAAGATGCACCTTCTGCAGGCAAATATAGAAAGACGGGGCCGTAAATAACCTCAGATCCCAGAAAAATTATCTCGGAGAACCCCCCCCCCCCAGCGAGGCCTGCGTGCACGTACGCCGCCTCCACCTGCCACACTTTGGCGGCCGTTAGCTTCACCAGGAGGGGAATCAACACCCCCCCCCCCCACCAGGGATCCAATGGGAGTCACCCTGGTGTGTGATGGCCGGGCCGCCCGCTCCGCCCTCACTTCCTGTCAGGACTAACACCGCCTTATTTATGGGCCTTCCTGCTGCCCCCCCCCCCCCCCCGGCCTTTGTCGGGGTTCCATTAACCCCCCCCCCTTAAATCTGGGCTGAAGAGACGCTTTTTAAATGCAAGCCTGTTAATTGAGGTCATTTGTGTTGACATAACTCAGCCGTGAGTTAGAGCTCCATCAGCGAGCCGCGGGCCGGAACATTCATATTTTTGGGGTATCTAACCCCCCCCCCCCCTTCCCTCCATTCACACCCCCCACCTCCATTATCTTGTGTAATATTATGAGCTCCAGGCAGGAAGTAAAGTATTGCTCTGGATGTGTCATTTATTACCCCCCCCATCTTGGTCACATGATCCCAATTTCCTTCTGAGAGCTGCCCCCCCCCCCCCCCCCCCCCATCTTCTGAGGACCTGTATATCTTCAGGGGGGAGAGCAGAGTCTGGAGCCAGCCGCCAGCCGCCAGCCGCCAGCAGCGGCGGCTCCACTGTCTGGGGAAGATCTAGCAGAGCGGCTGGCGTGGCTGGCCGCGGCCCCCCGGGTCCGGCCGGGACCCTGAACGCACCGCGGCCCGGACACTATTTTAACCCGATGAAGCGGTGATGGCCGGGGGGGGGGCTTGTCATCTCCCCGCATGCCGCCGTGCGTGTTATTGTTAGCGGCCCGGCGGCGGCGGGGGGGCGTCACACCTGGGAGCTGCGAGCGTTGCGGCGGCGCCCGGATAAATCAGGCTTATCAGGTGTTTGTCAGGCCGGTATAAACATCTTGCCGGGTTATTTACAAGCGCCCCCCCCCCCCGGCTCTAATATCAGCTCACCGCTCTGATTTACTCCACTAGTTAGGGGGGTGAGTAATGGCGGGGGGGGGGTCAGGGATGCAATTGATGCTCTAACTGTAATTACAACCCCCTCCGGACGGAGCATCTCACACCTGCCCGTCGCTCTTCCCCTGGCCGACCCCTTGACCCCCCCGGGTCGGCGGCGCTCAGGCGACGCTCGCAGGTGAGGCCTCCTCCTCTGGCTGTCAGATCTTTTTATAGTGGCTCTCGCCGCCGCCGCCGCCATCGCCAGGGAAAGTAAAGGCTTGAGTTACAGGGGTGGGGGGGGCTAACGGAGTCACCGGATAGCAGATTGCTGCCATTACTCCCATTTAGTGTCAGCTCTGGTGTGGATCCAAGAGCCGGCCCTGCCAAGCGTCCCGCCGCTAATTTAGTGTGGCGGGACGTCGGCGAGCGGCGCGGAGTGACCGTGCATATGTAACGCAGTCACTTCATAAAAAACACCCGCCGTAAATCTCACCTTCGAGGACGAGCGGCGGCCAGCGCCATTATGGCGCCCGCGCCGTGTCTATATTTCCTTTCACCGCTTTATCGCTCGGGTTATCGCTCTTATCGCTGCAGTTTTTCTGCCGTGCACTTTATTGACGCTCTTTCTGCGCACGTTTCTTTTCTTTGTGTTTCCACCCCCCCCACAACCCAGAACCCTCAGATCCACCCCAAACTCAGATGTTAAATCTCAAGCGTCAAGCCTTCTCTTGTATGCTATGCTAATGGTTGAACCTGTGTTTTGTGTCAATGGATGCCCCCCCCCCCCCAACCAGGAATGGTTTAACCCGTTCACAAACCATGGCAGCCATGTTTGTTTCTCGTGCAGCCACTGCGTCTTCTTTAAATTGCTTAAATCTCTGGATTCCCCGTCATATCAGTGCTTTGACCCCCCTACACATGCACACGCACACACACACACACACACACACGCGCACACACACACACACACACACACACAGACACACACTTGTGCAGCTGTGAAGCAGTCTTGAAGGAACTTTAGTTCTTCATTCTCAGCAGGAAGCATCCATGGGACCAACTGGATCTCCACGGAGAGACGCTCCCAGATCCCATCGTGTGTGTGTGTGTGTGTGTGTGCGTGCGTGCGTGCGTGCGTGCGTGCGTGCGTGCGTGCGTGTGTGTGTGTGTGTGTGTGTGTGTGTGTGTATGTGTGTGTCCATCATCTCCCTGAAGCCTGCTTGCAGTGCTGCTATTCTTGATGTGACAGTAAGTATCTCAGTCTTTTTGAAATGATACCTGTTCCGCCGGTGGGTGTGACAAAGGAATTTCCCCTCTGGAATAGATACAGTTTTATTTTATCTTCGTTTCTTCTCATGTTGTTAGCAGGTGTTTAGGGATCATGAAGTGCTTTCCTGTTTTACTGCAGAGAGTTCTGTCTGCTGGCATTTCCAGTTACTTCCAGTGACGGCGGTCACTTACCTCAGGATTGGCGTGAAGCCCTGCGCGGTCCGTGGACGCTCCGCACGCCAGAGGACGGGGCTGAGACCCATCAGCATCCTGCATTATGCAGGTATTACAGGTGTATGACATACAGTACGGCTGGCGGCGCGTCAGGTGGGCGCTGGGGCTGATTTGTGGCTGTGAGCAAACACGGCGATGATGGACGGCGTCTTTAGAAGACAAGCCGCGCCGGACGGCGGATCTACTGCAGAGTAAGGAGAATTTAGGCTCGTCATAAAAGAATTCTCTTCGCCTCCTATTTCACCCGGACGTTTTTATGTTTTTTTTATTTTCTAGCTCATTGCCGCCGTGAGCTGCCTGCTGATTTATACGCCGGGCAGCGACGCGGCGAGGCCTCCAGAGATGGTGCCCTCTACCCCCCCGTCCCACGCCGTCCGCTCCCTGCCACCGCCGGGCGTCTGGATGTTTGCAGAGCCGGTCTGACCCCCCCCCCCCCCCCCCCCCCCACACACACACACACACACACTCATTCTTCATTTCTAACAAGACAGTCGTCTGCAGGGGCCGGGAGTCACATGACAAGATGACACAGCGGGGGGGCAGTGGGGGGGCGTTCCCTGGTGTCAGGACCAATATGGACGAGTGCAGAACCCATATTTCATCCTGGGGCAATGGCGGCGTCTGTTCGTGAGCAGAACCTTTGTGTTTGGGAGTAATCACAAATCCTCCATCCACCTCCTTCTCCTCCACCATCTTCATCCTCCATCTTCATCCTCCTCTGACTTGCTCAGCGCTCCGTCTGACTCTGCCCGCATTATGATTTCAGGATGTGGCAGGAGGTTTGGGGTTCAAACCGGCCGTAGCTCTGGTGAGGAGGAGCTGCTGCTCTGCCCACCTGGACCAGGTGATCTCTGCACCTGGACCGGGTGATCTCTGCACGTGGACCAGGTGATCTCTGCACGTGGACCAGGTGATCTCTGCACCTGGACCAGGGTTTGAAGAATTATTGGAGCTGAAGTCCAGAGAGATACATCCCAGTCTGCAGAAGCGACTGGGAACAATGCCCCCCCCAGGTTGTGTCTTGAAGGTCACGTGTGTGTGTGTGTGTGTGTGTGTGTGTGTGTGTGTCGCAGAGATGCAGTCAGGGGTTGAATATCCGAGCGGTGCAGGATTGCTGCTAATGGGTTGGAGGTAATGCGGTACTTAAAATGCATGAGCAGAGTTTGGTCTACCAGACGTTCTCCTGCACCAGGACCTCGGCGCCTCCGTCCGTCCCGTCACGCCGGGGTTCCGTCCTTCCGGTCTTTTCCGGGACGAGGAATGCGGCGTTTAGTGGGACGTGGCGCCGGGGCGCCGGGGCAAGACGGCATGCTGACTCAGCCGGGGCAGATGGGCGTCTCCCAGGAGGCCGTTGGCTCTTACCTCCACGCTTCAAGCGTCCGATGGCGAGGCGGCGGCGGCGTTCTGGGCCGGCACTTAACGGCGTTTCCTGTATTTACTGCCGAGCTCCAGCACGCCGAGAAGCGGAGCGCCGCCTCTCCACTGCGATCATACATGGCAGACGTTAGCAGGACACAGGAACCTCTAGGAGATCTGCTGGAGGAGGGGGTCTACTGAAGTCCAGAGGTGGCCCTGCAGGCCCTGGTCCAGGAGGCTAAGCTAGCTGGAGGGTTGGTGGTTCAATACCCGGTTCTGACACCGTGTGTGTGTGTGTGTGTGTGTGTGTGTGTGTGTTTTAATGTAGTATATTAGTGGCCTGTTTTGCATCTTTAGTGATGCTAAACGTGCTCAGCATTGAGGTGCGGTCTTGCCAGACGTGATGGAGCGGTGGTCCATCCGTGGTCCATCCGTGGTCCATCCGTGGTCCAGGAACAGCCAGATGTTGGACACCCCCCCGCCTGCCGGAGCAGACGGGCTGGAAGCTGACTCTGCAGAGCCTCTGAGAAGGTCCTGCTGGAGCAGGAGATCTGCACGGAGGATCGGCGGTGTGGGCGTGGGGGGGCGATCTTCTCACACTTTCACACCTGCGTTGGCACAAGCGGTCGCTCCCCCGGCTCTCCGACGGAGGAACATCTCGTCACTCCGTTCGCCTCATTAGCATCACGCCGACGGCGCTCTGCTCGGCGCCATTACCTCCGCGAGAGCAGGAGGGACCTTCCTGCCGCTTCCTCCCTCCTCTGCTCGCCAGGTGAGCGTCGCAGGGAAACGTATGGCAACGCTGCCCCCTTCAGGCAGGTGTCTGCGCCCCCCCGCCCGGCTGAAGGCCGCGGAGAAAGACCACATCTTCTGCTGTCAGTTCAAGTCTTTTATTTACAGGAAGCATCGGTTATTTACAGAAATCACCCAGAGGTGAGTCACGGATCATGGTGGTGCTGCACCTTCTGACACAGAGCTCCTGCACTCCGAACTGGAAGGAGAGGAGGACACAGAAGAAGAGACAGAAGAAGAGACAGAAGAAGATGACAGCTCAGTGGCCTCCTACCTCCTATCTCCTACCCCCTTCCCCCCAGCTCCTACTTCCTACCTCCTACCTCCTATCTCCTACCTCCAACATCCTGCCTCCTACCTCCTTCATCCTACCTCCTACCTCCTACATCCTGCCTCCTACCACCTACCTCCTATCTCTTATCTCCTGCCTCCTTCCTTGTTCCTTGCTCCTTGTCCCCTGCCTGTGTGTGTGTGTGTCCTGACCTGTCTGCGTGGTGGTCTCCACAGATGCTGTCCAGCGAGTGTTCCTGGAAGTGGAACCTCCTGAGGCTGCAGCTCTGCACGGCCTGGGCCACTGAGAGTTGGCCGCGGCCGGCGGCGCAGGCCTCCATCTTGGACGCGGTGAGCTGCGTCTGCAGGAAGAGGTGCAGGTGGCTGTCGGACAGCAGCAGAGGGCTCTGCAGGATCCTGGACACACACACACACACACACACACACACACACACACACACACACACACATGTTACTACATTTAGCTCTTCTTCTCAGCAGGAGCGAACGACAGGTGTCAAAGTTCGTCGTCGATCCCCGAGCAGGTGCTTACTCTTCTAGAAACCTCTGCAGGCCCATCATGCGCTCAGAGACCTGCCGGGCGTTGTTCAGGCTGAAGAAGGGGTTCTTCGGGGGCAGCTCGGGCAACTTCAACCTGCTCGGACGCACGGACGGACGGGTCAGCGGGGGTCGGCCGGGGTGGCGTTGGACACGGCGGCGTGGGGAGGAAACACTCACAGGAGCAGGGAGCTCTCCTGAAGCTTCTCCCGAAGCCACACGAACTCGCTGTACCTCCTCCGAACCCTGGACAGCTTCCTGGTGAAGAACACGCTGTCGGCCTGGAAGGACACGGGCAGACGTTGGCGGACGCCGACCCTCGGAGACAGAGAAGACGGCCGGCTCACTCACGTGGAGGCAGATCTCATAGTCTATGAAGGCGTGCCAGAAGTCGTTCTTCTGAATCCGCGGGTCTCGTACCCAGACGCTGGCGGCCTTCATGGAGAACGCCTAGAAACCTGGACGGGCGCCGTGAAGTCTGACGTCCAAATGGAAAGGGGAAGCTTCGGCGGCAGGCGGGGGAAGCAGAAGTATGAAAAAAACCCGACTTCCACTCAGAAACCACAGCAGGCGGTCGCTGGCTGAGACTGAAACAGACAACAGGAAGCAGAAAAGACCCGCTGTCCTTAAATGTTCTTAAAAGCAGAAGCTCTGCCCCCTGTCCGACAGGCTCCGCCCCCCGCCTCAGCTCCATCCAAATAACAGCGCTGACCCGGCGTGACACGGGGACGGCCGCTCTTACATCATCTATGCTCCGTCTCAGTCTCACTTCCTGTTCTCTGCTACAACCCCCCCGACACACACACACGCACACACACACACACACACACACACACACACACACTTTAAGCGGTCACGGGTGGGAACACGTGAACTCGCTTCTTGCATATTGTACTTTTATACCCGCCTCAATCCCTCCTTTAGTTGTATCTGTTTACTAACTAGTTGTTACAAGGCCGCCTTTTCTCTCTGCCTTGAACGGTCACGGACTCGTCTCTGGCTCGGGAGCGTCGTCACGGAAACCGATGCTTTTAACACGCCGGCTCCAGGTAGAGGTCAAATGTGGCGTCAAAGAATAACCCCAGTATCTCCAGGTTAACTGTGGCCACCTGTCAGTCGTGCAGATGTTATTATTGGTATAATCTGGTGATAATAATGTCAGTAATGATTAGATTCCACAAACAGCTGGAATCCAGAGATGATTCAGGTTTTTTTCCAACTTCCTCCAGCTGGCTTTCACCCTTGTGAACTGGTTTGATTTCTGCCGCTCCGAGTCCAGACTGTTCCGGTTTCCATGTCGACGTTCTGTCCCCATTTGAGCCTCCGGTCAGACATTGTGACGCCAGGCTAGCTTAGCCGCAGCGCTAGCGGGGATGCGACAAAGACGGGGGGCGGAGGTTGACCAAGACAATCCTTTATTTACCAGAACATCACAGATCAACGGTCGACAGTCAGAAGAACTCAGTAATGGGTACGTCTGAGGAGCCGCGGGGTCACAGCGAGGTCACAGCGAGGTCACAGCGGGGTCACAGCGGGGTCACAGTGGGGTCACACCAGGCCCGGCCGAACGCCTGGAAAACCATGCCTGCGGCCCCGGCTCCAGGACTGCTACATTTCACACAGCCGAAGCCTGCAAAATTAAGGGGCGGCTCGGGGGGGGGTCCTCTGAGGGCATCTTCTTGGGGGGGGGGGGGGTCCTCTGAGGCCTCCTTGTTGTGTATGAAGATTCAGAGGAAAGGTTTGGTGAAGAGAAGATGATCAGAAACATGGTGAACAGTTTAGCACCTTCCACAAGATGGGGGGTCACACACAGTGGATGGTCCAGGACCTTCAGCTCGAAGGTGAGAAGGTCCAGAAGGTCTGCTGGACGCTCACCGGACAACAACACCCTCAATAACCCCCCCGCCCGGGGCGGGTCAACAGTACGAGCAATATTAAATTACAACACACAGGAAAGGATCTCCTCTTCATCAGTGGGGGCGTGCATCATGGGGGGGCTCGCTGGGAGGGAGCACGAGCCCCGCCTCCATGCACATCACACACACACACACACACACACACCCGACTGCCGTCACTCCGCCTCCTCCCTGGCGTGCCAGGTCAGTCTCTGTTCGTAGAAGTCGATGACCACCTGAGGGCAGCGAGCGCTGGCCTCCGCCGCCGACAGCAGGGCCACGTCGCCCGAGTGCTTCCTGCGGAGAGACGGAGGTTAGAGGCGGGCGGCGGCCCGTCACCCTGGAGGCGCCTCGGGAGCGGCCACAGGTTAGAACCGTTAGAACGTTTTCCTGTGCATCGTGTATTTGCAAGTGTATTTGCAGTCCTTATGTCCTCTATTGTAAGTCGCTTTGGATAAAAGCGTCTGCCAAATGTAATGCAATGTAATGTAAAGAACCGGTTCGTTCAGGGTCGCCATTCTACTGTTACTGTGCTGAGACACACTGACCATCCGTGCACTGCAAACATCAGCAAAACCAGAAGTGACTCTTCATAACGGTTTACATCAAGGAAATAGGATCTGCAGTAAAATATATGTGTGTGTGTTCTATCTGGCAGGGCCTCTGAGGACCAGCCACTGACCACTTGACCAGGAACATGAGTTCTCCTCTGCGGTCGGTGGAGCCGATGATGCACTCGGGCTCGGGGGGGGCGTCCGGGTCGGGGGGGGCTTCCAGCTCCAGGCCTTCGTCCAGGTGGTCCAGGCCCTGCAGGGGGAGGGGGCACGACTGCAAGGAGACACACACACACACACACACACACACACACACACACACGTTCAACAAGAGGAACTGACCGCTGACACGAGGACGGCGCGTCTCAAGCTAAACTCCGCTAGTCGTCCTAGTTTGTGCTAGTCTATGCTAAGTTGAGGAGTCTGCGCTGGCCTTAACTAATCTGAGCCGTTCATGTCCCGTCATCGGTTATTGATCTCATCGATCGGAACGGAGTTCGGCTTTGGAGGCAAACAAAGAAATGATGGCTCACGATCTGGGTCTCCTGCTCCGTCAGTTCTTCTTTGAGGACCAGCTCCGGTTCCTGGTGCGGCTCCGAGGACCCGTCCTCCTCCCGCTCCTCCTCCTGGTCCTCCTGGCCGGGGGGCCTGGTCCTCAGGAACTCCTCGATGAGCTCCGGACAGTCCAGGTTGTCCTCGGGTTCCCAGGTGTTTTCGGCACTGGGGGGGACAGGCGAGGGTCAGAGGCACCGGCGTGCACGCGCACGCTCGGGGAGCATCTGGTTACCCACTCGGTGAAGCCCTTCCACTTGAGGTAGTACTCCACGCGGCCCTGGAACAGCCTCCTGCGCAGGATCTTCTCCACCACGAACTCCTGGACCACGGTGGGCTCCTCAGCCTTCCTCTGCTTGGCCGTCTGCTTCTTCCTCATCCTCAGGACGGCATCGGACCAGGCTGACCTGCGGAAACCTGCGGACACACGCACACGCAATGCTGGGGTCGTGCACGCGACACCTGCTGTTTCCGGAAGTGCCCCTTCCAATCCCACGCGTGTTTTGGACGCGACGTGTTTTGTGACACGGCTCGCCTGCAGCCGATCGCGCGCTTGTATTTGTGTGTGTGTGTGTGTATATGAGTGTGTGTGTCCCGTTACGCGACACGTTGCGATGAACCACTCGCACGTACGCTTCGGTCGCTCCTCGGCTCGCCGGGGACGCGCACCCTCGCCCGGACCCGCACGTACACGCACGCCGCGTCCTCGGCGCCTCCCGGCTTGTTGACAACTCGGAGAATCAAAGATGGCCGTGGCCGCGCAGGAAGTGCTTGCCAAGGGAAAATGTCGTGCCAGGAAAAGAGGGCGGGGACGCGCACGGCGGCCGACCAATCAGAAGGCAGTGCGCTCCTCCGCGGGAGAGGAGAATCCAAACAAAGGTGACGTCAGAAGCCGCCGTCCATGTTGGCCGCGCGTTAAACTCGACTCTTTGTCGGTGCTTCTTTTATAAGTTCTCTCTTTCTGACCGGCCGTCCTGCATCCTGAAGGTTGCGGGTTCTACTCCTCCTCCTCGACGCACCGCGGGCTGCGATTGGGCTACGTCGCCGGTGCCGTGACGTCATCTGCCGTGACGCGAGCGGCCGTGACGGCGCTCCGCCGCAGCCGCTCCCGTTACAGTCCCGCCGGGCGCCGCCGGAGGGCGCCGCCGCCCCAGAGTCGCTCTGGAAGCTCCGGGAACAAAGAACCGGATGTGGCGCCTGAATGCGAGGCGGGATGATCACACACACACACACACACACACACACACACACACACACACACAGCCTGGAAGTGAGGCCGGGCCTCTCAGAAGTGCAGCGGCGGCAGCGGCGATGGGAACCCAGGGGAGGTGATTAGTGTTTTCAGGAGGAAGACGAATGTGTTGTTGTATCAGGAGGAGGATCAATGGCCGAGCAGAAGGTTCAGTCCAGAGCTCCTCTGGGTCCAAACATCAGGAACCGCCGGGCGCCTCTTTGTCTCTTTGAGTAATTATTCATAAGTTCCTCTCCACATCTGAGATCCCCGTCTTCCTCCTCCTTCTCCTTCTTCCCTCCCGCTCGCCGTGCTTTGTTTCCCCGGACGGACGTGTTTGCGCCGCCTCGAAGGTCACGAGAAGCCCGGTGGATTCTAACGAGGCGCCGATCTCAGGGGGTCTTCCTATCAATTATTCGGCGCCACCAGGTCCTTCCGGAACTCTCCTGTGCAGCGGCGACGGCGCCGTAACCGGGCTGGAGACGGGTTTGCTTTAGCCGAGCGGCCGACCGCCACGTGTCGGTGATCTGCCGCGTGACCTTCTGACGCCCTCTGACGCTCTTTGGGGATTCTCACGTCGCCATAGTAACTCAGCATCCGGCGGCCAGGATTTACGGCGGCGCGGAGCCGTGCGGGTCTGCGCCGCCCGGAGAGCTCCGCTGAGGGACCTGGACGGCGGAGGCCTTCTCTGGGGCCGCCCGGAGGGAAGAGTGTTGTAGCTGCTTTATAAATATTGTTTGTGGCTCGGTTAATTCAGGGGCAGGTAGCGGCGGATCGATGGCCCGGTTCCGCCCGGAGCCCCGCGGATCGAGCCGGACCGACCGGGGCCGTAAAAATGAAGTACGGCCGTTGATGAAATGACGCGCTCCGGTTTACATGCCGGGAAGAAATACGGTCGGGTTACGCCGACACTAAATCTGCTGAGCCCGCCGCATTCCTGGGGCCCGCTGTGAGCCGGCCGGCCCCTCGCAGAACCCGGGCCAGATGGCTCGCGGCGCCAGGGGCCGATGAGGTCTGCGGAGCTCCGGCCGAGCCTGACTGGACCTTCTTCGGGGCGCTGCTGTTCTGACCAGAGGAAGAACAAAGAGAGACCCTCAGGCCTGGCAAGGCGACCGGGCCGGTCTCGTGATCCCATGTGTGACCTCCCGCTGAGGGGCTCGGTGAGAGGTTCAGTGAGGGGCCCGATGGGGGGCCAGCTGAGGGGCCTGGGGGACCGCCTTGGTTCATCTCCTGTTTCACAGCAGTCACAGAGCCACCGGTTACCTTCTCCTCTGTCACCCCACACCTCGCCCTGGGTTTATGGCGAGCAGACAGTTCCTGCTCATCGAGCGCCACAACAGTGGAGCTTGTGTTTCTTTGATCCTGCAGCTCCAGGTCATGTGACGTCTTGGCACGCAGGATTCCTCGGGCTCGGATCCGCCCGAACTCGGAATCCAAAACGGAGGGAAGGTGCTAAAACTGTTAGCCCGCTAGCTCCGGGTGCAGCGAAGAAGTCAGAGTGCAGGCGGGCGAACTGTTGAGACGTCTGGATGTCAAAATATGGCGTCCTCATACGAGGGCTTGAACTTGGCGGCCCTAGGGCCCGTCCCATTGCGGGGCCAACGCCCCGATACTCCTCACCATCTCTTCCTCCTCCACTCCAAGGGCGGCCTTGCGCCGCAGACTCCTGCAGAAAACCTTCGCCCGAGCCTCGGCCGCCGGCCGCCCTGCTCCATTATTTTCTGTGTGTGTGTGTGTGTGTGTGTGTGTGTCTGTGAGGGACATGGATGTTGACAGGTGTGTTGATGTGT
Organism: Fistularia commersonii; assembly: GCF_037954325.1. Classification (NCBI taxonomy): domain Eukaryota; kingdom Metazoa; phylum Chordata; class Actinopteri; order Syngnathiformes; family Fistulariidae; genus Fistularia; species Fistularia commersonii. The sequence goes on along the minus strand of NC_141294.1, from coordinate 13,389,535 downwards.
ATTGATGGTTTTCTGTCTTTGTCCCCTGACAGAGCGTCTTCCAGTTCTTCCCTCCTCATGACTGAGACCGTGACTGAGGCTGATCGATATTAGATTCCAGAGGATCAGGACGCTGCGGCGTCTTTCATCTGGACGGGGATGTTCTGGCCCAGAGACAGGAAATAGTCCCGTGATCCTCTGACCCTCGGAGATGTGTCTGCAGGCCTCGGGTCCTTCATCATCTGTGGACGGGGAGTCCACCCGCTCCGGTACAAAAGCTGATCACAAGTCAACGGGAAGTCCCTCTGCGGGTCGGGCGCGAGGAGGCGGACCTTCGTCCAGATGTGGCTCTGAAGGTCCTGGACCGAGTGGTATTCCCTGTCTGCGGCTCGCGGCTCAGGCCCGCCTCTTGGAAAGATCTCCGTCCAGAAGGAAAGATCTCCGTCCAGATGCCGCCCCTGCGGACCATCCTCCGCCGTCGCTCCCCCGCAGATTTACGAGGAACATTCTCCCTGGACGTGAAGCTCTCACGTGGAACTGGACGCCCGTGAATCATCAGGAGAGCCGGGCCGTGATTTCCGGGAAGAAACACTTCTGTTTTTAAAATCACAGCGAGCCGTTCGAGGCGTCCGGGAGGCTGGAGCTAAGCTAACGTCGCTTCTCTGAGGCTCTGCCTTCATTCTCCTGCGTCCCTCTCCATCTGCTTGGAGAAAGGTTAGGAGTTGGCCGTCAGCGGTCCTGCCGGGCCGGCTCCGGTGGCGTTGGGACGGAGCACCGGGCGTCCATCGGCCCGAAGGAGCGAACATCCGTCCGAAGGTCGGAGCTCCCGCCAGCAATTTGGAGAGCCTTTCGGAGAAGAGGGACGCGTCCCCGGTCGGTCACGGGGTTCCGGCTGGCAGCAGATGCTCCTCTGCTTTCACAGCTTCTGCTCAAATCCACGGTGTGGTCAGGGGCACATCTCCTCCGTCCCTCAACCATCTCCATCTTCAAGAAGAGCGTCGGCCTTGACTTAAAGACGCTGGGCTTTACTTCTGGGGGATCCGGGCGTCCCCGGCGAAAGCATCCGGGTCTCCTCCCCGGCTGCCGATCCGCTGGGGTTTCCAGTCATTCCAACATTTGGATTCAGTCAGTTTTTCTGGATCCCTTCGTCCCTGACCTTTTGTCACCAGAAGATAAATCGGCCTACCGCCGATCTGATCTTCAGAAGGGACAAATGAGAAGTTTCATGTGAGCCCGCCGGTATTCACGTCCAATTATGAGCCGGTGAATTCAACACCGCCCGGCTCGATCTCCTCAGTCCTCTGGTCCACCACTAGAGGGACCGGCCAGGCCGAGGAGCTGAGAAGTTACCTCGGAGATGTCCCAACACCCCGACGGTCCTTTCGGCCTTTTCTCCCTGGGTCTCCTTGAGACGTGGAGCTGCTGTCAGTTCCCACCATGTTTAATCTGCACTGTAATCCCACTAAACTGACAGACGCTGATGTTTGTAGAAGAAGAGACCTGCTGCACCCGCTGCTGTGGACCTCCGGGGTCGAAAGGCGACCGGATCATCGAGACGCTTCCGCGTGATCTGAGTCTTTGTCCCGCGCTCTCAGGTTAAAATCCGAGGTTCCTGATGACGGTTTCACTCGGGTCAATGTTTGGCCGCTTCTGTGCGGCCTGTAGAAATCTCAGACGTTATGCTGATGATACAGCGTGTTACTCGGACGCCGAGTCACGAGTAACGAGTAACGAGTAACGAGTAACGAGTCTCCCCCGGAGACCTCGCTCGCTCCGCCGCAGGAACGAACGGCCGGTACCTCTTTCCCCGACGCTGATGAGATTTTCAGACAGTTGTTTTATGGCGGCGTTACAAATCATCCGACAGAACCGATGCAGGTCGTCCAAATAGGATGAGGAACTGCTGACACATAGCAGGAGAACCCGGCCCGAGCTCCAACTTCCTGGGATCACGCCGGCGGTTCGGTTAGCATGTTCTCTGGAAACGTGACAGGAACGTGAAATCAGTATTCCCACCTCGACGGGAGCGGCTCCGAACTGTACGGGTTTGACTACTGAAAGCCAAAGTGCTCCTGAAACACAAAGCCAGAAGTCGACAATTGGATTGGAGTAGAAAACGGGACGCCATGATGTGCTTCACGTTCAGTCGCGGCCGCTAGAAATGGAAACACGAGAGAGTTGGAATCGACAGCCGAGCTGCCTCAGGGCGCTGAAAACATGGAGCCCATGGACGTGCCTCTTACGGTCCGCCATTATTCTGAGCTGCGTTCAACCGTTACGACGCCGTATTCCAAACGTCGGGTTCCTGTGAGCGTATCCGACGGAGACGGAGGACAATCCACCTCACTTTCAACATCCCTCACACGAGGGGATGTTTTCTGCCTGAAAACGCGACAGCTGAGGTGTTTTTATCGTCCTCCGGGTTTCTCCTAGAACTGTCGCTAATTTTTGTCTGCAAAGTTAAAACCCTGAAAGTCATTGTGTTTTTCTTTTAAACCCCATAATAGACTGCCAGTGTGGTGTCATGAAAAAAAAATATGGCCATCATAAAATAAATAACCGGGAGGCGAGAGCAGAGCTATTCCTGGTACATTACCATTAGTATCGGGAGCATGTATTAATATTTATAGTCTACTTCACATTATTACGTACATTTGCATGGCTTTGCTCGCCTCATTCTCTTTTCTAAAAATACACATCCTCTATTTGGAGGTGGCAGCAAAGGCTGCTTTAATTCCTGCAGTGATGTTTGCACATCCAGGGTCCCCAGGCGTCGAGGTCCCCGGGTGTCAGGGCGTGGGGCTACCCAGGCGTCGGGGCGTCACGTTCCCCAGGTGTCGGGGCATCAGGTTCCCCAGACGTCGGGGTGTCAGGATCCCGGGGCGTCAGCGCGTTCGCCCGGCGGCCGAGCGCCGCGCTGGTTGGCCAGGGGAGGCGAGGGCAGCTCCGTCCATCGGCGCCAGGTTGGAGGTGAAAACAAAAACAGAGAAATCTGCAGAAAAGGAGGGCGCGAGACGGAGGGGAAAAAACAGGGGACGGATCCGAATCAGAGAGGATTCTGGAGGGCTGGCTCCGTCCTTCGCTGATCATCAGCCCCGAGGAGAATTAAACTCGGTCCGTGTTGAATTATAGATTAAGGCCCGGCTTTGGCTACGGCTCGGCAGCTGGCGGCGGCCGTACGCGTCAAACGGCAAGGAGTTTTACATGAAGCGGCGCCGCTACTGTTGCCTCACCTCGGCGCCTGATTAAAACCAACATCAAACACCCCCGGCAGATGAGCGGGGGGGGTTGAAAGAGACTGCATGAATATGTTCATGGCTTCCCGGTGACGTCCTCACCGCCAGCCTGCGTTCGGTTGGTCTCGTTCACGCATTAACCTCTGCTTTTCGGGTCGGGAGTGTTTATCCTCACAGCCGAGCTCATATCAGAGCCGTTTCGGAGCGGCGTCGGCCTCTCGAAGCGCCGTAAGGGATCATTCCGGAAACGGCTTATTACAATCCTACCAACGCCGCAAAAAGATTTTTAAGCTTCGCTTTGTGATACAGCTTAAACAGGCGGAGGTTTGTCTCAGGCGTGAAAAAATTCTCCTTCACCTTTGTCAAAACTAAAAGCCTTTTGAACCTGGCAAACAGTGATTCTGACGCGCCAAACTCCCAACCTTATTCGCTTCCCCTCTCGACACATTTCGCTCCACCATTATCCACGGATGTGAGCGAATAAAAGGACGCGTGCAGAAAAACACGACGCGGCAAATAAGGCAAACCTTTCTATTACGTTGTACAGATACTTGTACCTTCTTATCAAGAGACCTCTGATCTTAATGGGACTTTCCGGTTAAATCAATACTAAAGAATAACGTGCGTGAAAGAAAGTGACAATAACGAGGTTAGAACAAGAACAGCATCGTTTCAAATGTGGATTATCTACATGACGTGCAAAAACGTGAAACGTGAAAAAGTATAAGCGGTTATCAAAGATAACGGTGGAATGATTGGCAGTCAGGTGACCGTCCGAGACCACACACAATGACGTCATGGGTAGAAAGATACCCGCGAACGGAAATATTGGCAATTTATTTGTTTATTTACCTATAAATCTGGCTTGTTGATATGTGAGAGAGAGACAATCAAAATACGTTTTACGTTTTGTTTTGTTTTTATTTCTCGTCTCTGCCCAGTGACAGTGTCAGCCAATCAGCGGCGGAGTTCGGGCCCCTCGGTTACCTGGACGGAGGGTCTCCGGAGGCCGATACTACGACACACAACTTTTGCACTTTTTCGCTTCTCCTGCTCCCGCAGAACTAAATATCCGCAAGCAAAGAACTGGGTCCGGTTTCCACGTCACGAAATGCAACTGGACTGTAAAATCCTGGCAAAACTCCACCAGTGTTTCGCCCGTTTACCCACCAAACAGCTAAGTAAACAAACAAACAAACTATTAGCAGCTAACTATTAGCAGTGACTGGCTGTTGAGAGCCGCTAGCTGTTCGGAGTGGCTAACCGTCCGCAGTCGAGTGTTTGTGTGTTTCGTGCTGCGGGAAGTGTTTGATAAATGAAGGACGCAATTGTTTGTCGGGTCGAATGAAAAGTGTGTTTTATCGTGTTGGAAGTTAAAAAGAAAGGTTAACCTTTCTTTTTAACTCCCACCTGTTGGCTAACCGGCCAGAGAACGCTGGCGGGGCGCTCAGCCAATCGCCGTTGTTCTTAATGTGACGTCAGCTGTCTCTGCCTGGTACGAGTTCATCGAAATGAACGGTCTCCCCTGTTATTTCTAACAGAAATAAAACCGGTACGTTTCAATGTTTCACATCTACATTTTTTTTATTTGTCACCAATAACTCTAATAGCTTTAAAAGCATATCAACTGTTTTTTTTGGATCGGGGTCCTGAATTCTGAGGCTGTGTGACACTTTTACTCTGGCTGGGTTTAGCAATATCACTGTGTAAACAAACAGCTGGAGGATTTCTGGTATTTGGGTTCAACAGTCCAGAGTATCGGAGAGTGTGGAAAAGAGGTGAAGAGACGGGTTCAAACAGGTTGGAATGGGTGGAGAAAAGTGTCAGGGGTACTATGTGATAGAAGATTATTGGCCAGAATAAAAGGCATTGTGTACAAGACAGTGGTGAGACCAGCCATGCTGTATGGACTAGAATCCGTTGCAATGACGACAAGACAGCAGGCAAAACTAGATGTTGCAGAGATGAAGATGTTGAGGTTCTCTTTGGGAGTGACCAGGATGGAGAGGATCAGGAATGAGTCTATCAGAGGAACAGCACATGTTAGATGTTTTGGAGAGAAGGTCAGAGAAGCCAGACTGAGATGGTTGGGTCATGGACAGAGGAGGGATAGAGAATATATTGGTAGACGGATGCTGGAATTGGAGCTGCCAGGCAAGAGGTCTGGAGGAAGACCAAAGAGAAGATTTATTAATTTTAAAGAAGACTTTTTAATTCCTCTTCCCTCAGCCGCAGGGAATCTTCAATCTTTGTAGTTACTGCTAACAGCTAAGACAATTTATATTTCATTATATTTCTTATTCTTCCTCCTTTCCACTATTGTCTATTACTGTTATGTTTTTACTTGAAACTCTGGCACAACAATTTCCTTCGGGATTAATAAAGTTGTTCTCATCTCATCTTATGGACATAGTGAGGGAGGATATGAAGGTAGTTGGTGTGAGAGAGGAGGATACAGAGAATAGGGTTAAATGGAGAAAGTTGACTTGCTGTGGCGACCCTTGGAGGTAAAAACCGAAAGAAGAAGAAGAAGAAGATCGTGTAAACTAACAAACCTGTTCCGATGGAACAGCATTTTAATCCACTAATTCAGTGACCGAGTCCTCTGTTACATCTGAAACTCTTACAATGCATTTTACCGGATGGTCTATAAATAGCATGAGAAATAGCCAACCATAAATCCCAGTGGAGTATGAAAAAAAGAAGATATATTCTCCTCATATAATCAGAGAGCATCTGAAAATAGACTTGTTTTGTCTGTTCTCGATTGTAGTGCAGCGGCAACATTTATCACAACTATGAATTTAGGAATTTTCATGCAAAGCAAAATCTCATCGGGCAGTCAAAGGCATCGAGATCGACTTGCGGTACCAACACCAAACAGGTCCATGCGTCATTATGACCATGATCAACGTAATCCGCATGCAGTGGAGTCTTTACCACAAAGTACAGTGACGAAACATCTCAAAAGCAAACATAAACACACTTATGACCTCCATTTTTGAGGTTTCAAGGTGCAGCTGATGCAATTGTAGGTCAAGTTTCAGAAAATAGTTAACATTTTTCATCAGACGTACACACTTAGCCTGCTAGCGATCTGTGTGTGTGTGTGTGTGTGTGTGTGCGTGCGCGTGCGCTGTTTACCAGATCAGTTTAAAATTTGATCAAGGGACCTTTGACACGATCACCCTGAGAACTTCCTGTGTGTACATTTTACCCAATATAAAGTAGCCTGTCAACTGAAAGACAAGGTAGATCAGGCCATGGATTAAAGATACATATTTACAGGCAGTTGTAAACACAGATCATTCCAGAAAATACTGTTCCTTTATGCTCATTCTCCAAGAATGACCCTGAGATCACACACACACACACACACACACACACACACACATACAAACATGCTTTTCATGCTTGCTTGAATGGTGCTGTTGCCCCGACTCACCATGCCCTGCACCCTGGTCCTGCAGCTCTGCTGCTACGATGCACACATGCGGTTCACAGAACACGTCGATACCATGCAGCTAATGAGGCAAGACATTCAGGAACAAGACCACGCTCCGGGTTAACATTCACGGCGGCAAATTTATGGTACGTCAGACGCGCGCTAATATCACAGTGGCTCTGTTGAGTTAAGTAAAGGCATTCAGAGGGGTTCTCGTCTTCAGAGCTGTTCACGTCAAGGGGGCCCTCTTTGGTTTCAGCTTAGCTTTCTACTCTGGTAAACACTGTTGCCTCCAGGCGTACAGTTGGACGGGCAGAGAAGACCAACTGCCCTTCTTTGCTTTGTTTCTTTGCTGTCCTGAGTTTTACACAGTGACACTCAGCAGGTGGAGTCGGATGCAGTCCAATCACCCCGATCCTTCGCCAGAATTTCTGGGCAGTGCATATTTCGTGAAATAGCCGGGTCTGGGTAGAACCCCGTGAAGCTAACTTGACAGATGATCCTTTTGTTTTACTTCCTCTTGTCAGCAGATGTGGTCAAACATTGTGGGACGCGTCGTTTTCTTCAACTCTCAGGTCTTGACTGTCACCAGACTTCGACCCGGACGCCGCTTTTTCATCCGTCTCCGCCGAGTCCGGCCGTATGCGTGTCTCCGGGGACTCGGGCTCCGGGCCCGGCTCTGGGCCCCGATAGGACACGCAGGCCGAGCCCGCGTGCTGATTGGACGAGCTCAGCTCCTGCCACCTCATCCGATTAGCATCTATCCCCTCCGCCATCGGCTGCAGTTTCCTGTTGAGCTTCAGGAGCGCCTGGAAGAGACGGCGGAGAGGATCTCCTGAACTGTCTGCTGCTAGAATGAGAGCAAAGGGCACAAAGTGTGTGATGAATGAGAAGTACCTGGTAAAGAGGCTTGCAGATCCCATCTATCCACTCCAGCTGCAGGGCCGGTAGTTCATCTTTGCGATTGCGGTCGAATATGGCCTACAGACAGGGGATAGACACTGTGACGTCTCCACCTTCAGACATTTACCATCACACCTTCGGCGGAACCCGGTCTCATTAAGAACATGGGCCGCACTATCTTAACAGAAGATTGAACGACAGTCCACGGTCTCGCTGCAGAGCAACAGCAAGCTGGCGCGAGCATCGAGAAGGTCGTCAGATGCAGCAGAACCCGGCGGGACGATGGTCCTTTAACTGGCCGAGGCTGCGAATGTGAGCGTTGTGTCCACAGCGCAGGAGAGCGCTGCCCCCCCGTGGAGGAGCAGATGGAGGCTCCCCCGGCCACGCAGAGCTCCACTGAGTGGAAAAACACACCTTTCTCCAAACCGCCGGACCTGTTTCTGAACTCCCCTGTAAGATTTATCCTTCGGAGAGCTGGGGGACATTTTCTGCTGAAGACATTGAATCTTTTCTCTTGTACAATGCAGGTGTTTCACCATGACCTGTGTGTTCTCAGAGGCTGTGAGACACACACACACCAGCAGTAGGGCGGCAGAAATTACACCTCAGTAAGCTCTGGTCTTTTCAACCGCGCACCATCGCAGAAAGTCACCGACGACAGAAGAAGACTTCCTGAGAACACTCTTCCAAAAGCGAAGCTCTAACTCAGACTAAATTAAGAAAAACACAAGTTAAGAACTCCAACAAACAGTCGGTGTGAAGAATTCAAAGATGGCCGCTCTTACCGCCGGGGTCAGCTTCAGCTCGGACCGCTCCCGGTCTCCTTGTTCGAAGAACTCGCTCGTCACCAGCTCCGCCACCTGGACACATGGATGGAAACTTTGATTGTCTCTTCCATCAGATGAAACCCCTCGCCTGGGCTCGGGCCGGCTAGCGTTCAGAGTTCATCCGTCTCTATACTTTGTGCAGAAGGTGGCCCAGGAGGAGCGGGCGTCTGCGGCCGGACCCATTCCAGACGGAGACGGCGGCCAAGCAAGACCACCGGGGGGCTTTACAAACATCCCTCCCTGCATTTTGGAAGTGGTGAGTAAACGCACGGACGAATACAGATGTTGGTGCCGGAGGAACTCACGTAAAAGTGATGGGATTGTAAATTTGTCAATGAATGGAGAATCACAGCTGCAGACACCGCTCACTTCCCGATTAGCTTGCCGGTGCCCGTTAAATAAACATCAGCTACTAGAGATCATAATTTGGGACAATGAATGCAGTCCTCTGTGAAGATCAGCCCTCGGATGCTCCAGGGCTTGGGTGGCACAAAGTCTCATCTCCCGATGCTAACGTTTAGGCCTCATTCTTTGTACTCTTGCACTGCCCTTTCAGTTCCAGGGGGGTTAAAACATCCCTGCTGTGGCTGAGCTCAGGCTCTGGCCATTTATAACTTTGAATTTGGAAGGAGGCCATGGCGGGTGGAACCGGGGGCCCCTGAGATCCCGCTCACGTCCGTGCGGTCTGTGCACACTCCACTTACAAAAGGCCTGTTTTCTTTGCAGCTGAAAATGCTGGCGTGTTTTCTCCAAGACCAGGACTGCTATGGCTGGGTGGAACTGTGGCCTTTAAACACAGCACGGTGTTTAAACGGTGTGTGACCGTGGGGGCGGCCGGCGTAGCTGCCAAAATGTTGTATTTGGTGGAGGATCAAACAGCACATCCCAGCATGCTTTGCCCGGAGGGTCGGCGGCGTGCGAGCCTGTCTGCGGGGAAGCGGCCCGTGCTTTTAAACACACGGCGGCCGTATTTCCCGGCCTCGTCTCCCTGCGCCCCACAGAACGGACGGCCGGAGCCCTGCTGGCGTGCCGCACCTGCTTGGAGATCTTCCAAGGACGAGTGACGGCGCCGAGGTCGCAGGCTGTCATCAGCATAGATCTGTGGAGGAGAACGCTCAAGATGTTTCTGTCTTCCTGCCTGGCTGGATATTTGGACGGCGTAGAGAGGAGAAGACAACCTGAGCACTTCTCTGTGGCCGTCGTCCGTCCAGCTAAAGTCTCCGGAAAGAACGCACTCGAAGAATTTGCTCCGGCGCCTTTTCGACACAGAGAGACAGTCAGGGGAGCGGGGGGTCGGGCCGGAGGCCGGCTCCAGACGCTCCACTCCGGCCCGACATCCAGCTCAGCCAAGGTGGACTCACTCAAAGTGCAGGGTGAGGTCTGTGGAGAGGATGGCCTGCTTCAGCAGCTGCATCATGTTGCTGTACTCCTTGGACGATAGACTGGCAAAGATGTTGTGTCCCTGGGAAAACACACACACACACACACACACACACAGGTAAAGAGGAGTCTCAATATCTGAAAACACAAAAATAACTGTAGCCCCTCCCTTCACTCTCTCGTTAGCAAAGTCGGTTAGTAACTGCTTTTGTGGTGGTTTGAAGGTTTGGAGTAAAAGTCCATATGTGTGTGTGTGTGTGTGTGTGTGTGTGTGTGTGTGTGTGTGTGTGTGTGTGTGTGTGTGTGTGTGTGGCCTATTCCCCCAGCGTGCTGTGCATGCTCGTCCTGTTGAAGGTGTGAGTTGTGAGGGTGAGATGTTTGTGCCGCTCACCTCTGACGTGCACGGACGGGGGCGGGGCTACAGTAGCTTTATTAACCAGTAACTGCAGCAGGGACATGAGTTGACTCTTAATGACAAGTCCAGCTATCCACACGGGAACAAGGGAGTCATTTACATGTAACCAAAAATGATTTTGATATTAACATGATATTGATCACTGATTAAGTATTTTGCTGATTCCCTATTTTAGGGCTCTAATTTTGAAGACTTCATTGATTGGATCACAGTTTTTAATCATGATATTCTTAAAGTACACAAATATCACAAGAAAACACGTTCATAATAATGATTTCCGCTGAAGTTAATTTTAGATTTATAAATAGTTATTGCAGTGGAAATGAACCTGTCAACTCGGCGTTGAGTTAAAGATTATTTTTATTCCATTCAGATGAAGCACAGGGAGAAAGTCCTCCTGGGTCCTGACCTGGAGTAGGGAAGTACCATCAAGTACTGCGGGTACAAGCGCTCACGTCTCCCTCCCGTCACTCAGCAGGCCTCCAGCAGAGGGCGGTGTCTCCGCACACCCTCCAGAACCTCCTGAGAGCTGTGGGTCCACCTACCTCGCTCTGCAGTATCATGACGGCGTGGTTGAAGTGGTGGTGCTCCAGGGTCGCCGACGTGCCATAGAGCAAAGCCAGGGCGGAGCCCGTCCTGCGGCGACAAACGGTACTTTTTTGACGCGTCCCGGGTTCCTGGACTCGGGGAGCGGCTCACCTACTTGGCCTGGAAGGCGTTGTTGGTGCCTCGGTGGTCCAGGTCGTGGCAGAGACAGCCGACCATCAGCGCCAGGATCTCCGCCTCAGACAAGACGTCCTGGAAGCCTGCCGTCTGCACGCAGATCACAAGCGCAGATGTTAAGAGAGGTCAGCTCCCTCAGACCGAGAAGAAGCGCGAGGGTCGGCGTGACTACGTCTTCCCTCGCCAAGGTCAGTTATCACCCGAGGACATGGACAGTGGTATCGCACCGCCTTCACCCAGCTTTCACAGGGACGGCTCTCCAGTTGTCTTATTGTGTGTGTGTGTGTGTGTGTGTGTGTGTGTGTGTGTGTGTGTGTGTGTGTGTGTGTGTGTGTGTGTGTGTGTGTGTGTGTGTGTGTGTGTGTGTGTGTGTGTGTGTGTGTGTGTGTGTGTGTGTGTGTGGACTGAAAACCTACCGTGATCATAACAAACATGCACTGTGACACATTGAAGGCGTGTCTCCAGTTGTGATAGGCCACGGTGCGATAGTTCTTCCTCACGGTCAGGAGCCAGCGGCAGAGAACCTTAGGGGACAGGACACACACACACACACACACACACACATACACACACACACACGCTTGGTGTTGTTACTCGTGTGTGTTTAATGACTCTGTGTTGATACAGCTAAAAAGTTAGCGTTTGGTTGTTAACTGCAGTTGTGTGTCAGTGTGTCCTGGCCGACGTTGCTAGGCAACAGGGATAAAAAGTAACCAGTAACTCGGCACTCGTAGTTTTTCGGATCCATGACTTGTTGAAATGATGGAGATCTTTCCCGGGATCTGCTTCTGCCCCTCACCTCGTAGTCGATCTTGAAGGTCTGCACGACGCCCAGCTCCAGGAACATCCGCAGCGAGGCGGTGATCATAGCATCGTTGTCCAGAGAGAAGTCGTTGAAGTAAAACTCGTCGATGCCCAGCTCGCCGCTCAGGGGGATCTTCGCTGCCTGGGGGGGGCAGAGCTGTCAATCTCACCGAGGAGGAGGAGGAGGAGGAGGACACAGAAGGCCACTGGTTCCAAGGTGATCAGCTTGGAATTACCTTGAGTCTGTCCACTTCCGCCTTGGAGCAGGTTGCATGGTAGGACAACATCTGGGGAACAAGAAGGAGAAGAGGACATCAGGCCATGGGTCGTGTCTGCGGCGGGTGTCAGGCTGAAGGTGTGGAGCAGACAGGCGGTCTGCGTGCAGCCGGCCGGCTCATGGATCCCTTCTGCATTATTGAGAGCAGCTGAAATATTCATGGAGGCGAGGACGACGCTGCCGCGCTGCTCTGTTTACCAGAGCCGGAGGAGAACACGGAACGTGGTTTACACCAGGAGCTCCTCTCACTTCACCCCGAGTCTGAGGTCACACCTCAGGAGAGGAGCGAGTACGGTCTACCGAGAAGAAGGGGACGTCTCGGTGATCGAAGGAGAGCTCCATCATGGAGTCCACGTTCCATCGTGGTCCTCTCGTTCTCGGGGTTTGGACTCTGAGGTTTTGTCTTCTCCACAAAAATGCTCCAAAAATGAACCTCGAAACGCAGAGGAGCCGTACGTTATCAGGTGACGCTTACTGCCGTGTGCTCATGAAAGGTTACTGATGGCGGGGACGGCGCCTCGGTCAGTGTGGACTCTGTGGGTTCACAGAAGGAACCTGAGGAGACGTGAGGTCACGGCGACCAAACTGATGAGAGACAGATCTTTCTGGAGATGATCGTTTCATCCGGATTTACTTCACTACTTCCTGTTTGTGACTTAGAGGGCACCCGAGGTTTTGAGGGTCTGAGGGGGTTATGGAGGTGACAGAGGAGGCGCGCGGTCCTGGCGGCCCTCACATCCAGAGCCACCGACTGCTTGGCCCACGTCTTCTTCACTTGGTTGTACATCATGGTGTTGTTGATCCCGAGGCCGCAGAAGATGACGAAGGCCTGCGTGCAGAGGAGAGGACACCGAGGCGTGAGAGCGGTGCTTCCTGACGGTCGCGGCGCGTCGCAGATGTTCCTCTACCTCGAAGAGCCTTTGATCGGCGTCGTCGAAGGTCTTCCTGTCCAGGCGGTTGAGGATCTGCGCCACCCCTGCGGAGAAACACCGGCACGTCACGTCTGCGGCCGCCGGGTCCGGAGCTGCGGCGAGGAGGTCAACGCACCGATTATCTGGTGGGTGCGGTTCCAGATGGGGACGCACAGCACCGACCTGATGTGGAAGCCCGAGGCCTGGTCCGCCTGCACCGGGGAGACAGCAGTGAGTCACCGCGGGAGGCAGCGCTCGACGGGACAGGGTTCCCGGCTGACCTCGGCGTCAAAGCGAGGGTCCTGGCACACGTCGCTGATGTTGACTGGAAGCCCGGTGGAGGCCACCAGCTCCGCGATGCTGTTATTGATCAGCCAGTCGGAGCAGGACAGCTTCTCCATGCTGCCGGGAGAACACAAACACATCAGAGGGAGGAAGGGTCACCGCAGAAGGATGGAGACCTCATCCTCTTCCTCCTCATACTCCCCCCCCGCTGCCTGGCCGGCACAAGGAGACTCAAATGTTCTAATCGCTAACATCCTCATCATATCTCTGACCAACAGAGAACCGTCCTCTCCGCCCAAGAAGTCCAGCCTGCCTCGAGCCGCCGGTCCAGTTCTTCACCCCACCTCCAAACCGGACTGTCAGGACTGTGGAGAATCACAGGGACCAGACTGCCCTCTCTCGGGACCTCCGCTCCTCCAGACTCGGCGACCAGGCCGTGAACATCTCTGCTGACCCGTCACATCCAGGAGACCACCCCTTCCCACCCGCTAGGAGGTACGGCACCAGCAGACACCGCAGCAGGTTCCTCCCAGGAGCCATCGCTGTGATGAACACATGAATCCCAACAACAGCTGCACCTGACCATCCCTGAAGTTATATTATCATGAAGGGGCTTCCGATCGCCATGTGAGTGAAGTCAGCAATGTATCGTGAGAGATGTCGGGAAGTCTCAATAAATGAGTTATTGATGAGATAATGAACCGAAAGCCCGGTGTCGCATTTTTCACCCGAAGTCCCGATCCACGTTGCACAGGGGAGACATCAGCTCGAAGGTCTTGGAGAACTTCACCACCTGTGGGACGCAAACCTCTGTTCAGGGCGGGCGTGCATCAGGGCGGACGCCAGCAGAGGGAGGAGGCCTCACCGGGGAGTCGATGTCCTCCAGGAGGAGCACGGAGCAGCGCTCGCATTGCAGGAGCGTCAGCGCACGCTGCATGATCTTCCTGACGATCTTCTCCAGGTCGGTCTGCTCCTCGAATAGGTCATTGACCACCTCCAGAAGAGCCTGCGGCGGAAACACGCGGTGAGTAGCGCTTTGGGTTTGTGTGTTCACCCCGAATCCCCTGAGGAGCTGACCTCTGGCAGGGTGCAGACACCTTCTCCACTCGTCCTGATCCGGATCTCCATTGTCAGTGCATGACATTGTACCGTGTGTGTGTGTGTGTGTGTGTGTGTGTGTGTGTGTGTGTGCATGCAGTCTCTCACCCTGCTCCTCTCGTACTCCTTGCGAGACTCGGAAAATAACTTGGCATTGGAAATCGATATTCCACAGAACGGCAGATACATCTGCAGCACCTGGGCAGAAGAAAACAGAATAAAGGGGAGGTAGAGGGTGGGAGGGGGCTGGAGATCTTCTCTGCAGAGCAGAGCATTGATTTGAGAAGAAAGCCCTCAGTCCTGGGTCCTCCTTTGGCTGAGGGTTGTGGTTCTTCACATCTGACCAGCTGTAGACTCACGACTCTGTCTCAGGTTGTTGTCCTCTGCAGATGGAGCCAGGACACACACACACACACACACACACACACACACACACACACACACTTCCATCACTGTATCCTGCCATCTTGTGGACAAACGCCACCCCGGCCTGGATCAGACTCCTGCCAGTTGAGAGAAACCTAAAAGGCGGTGATTGTAGGGGATGTACTGGCAGGTGTGTTTGTCTCACTCTCAGGGTGACTCAACCATGCACCTTCTTGCTGTTTCACGCCGGAGAGATGCATCTTGCATGGCTGTACAGCAGGCAAGGAGGAGGCTCTCTGAGAAGCCATCACCCTGGAGAGTACCTTCTCAGGATGCTCTGCCTGAGTGGCCCCGTTACTCCTCGTCCAGCAGATTCAGCACACCGTCTTTTCCACTTTGTGGCCCCGGGGCAATAGCTGTGTGTGTGTGTGTGTGTGTAGACCTCCAGAGCCCCCACCTTCTCATCGTCCTCGGTGAAGGGGGTGCCCATGGGGTTCTTGTTGATGGCCTGCACCACGCCGATGACCTCGGCGTCGCTGTTGCAGATGGCCATGCACAGGATGGACTGGGTCTTGTAGCCCGTCAGCTTGTCAATCTCGTCGCTGAAGCGGTGGTCCTGCAGGACAGGCACGCACACACACACACACACACACACACACACACGCACGCACACACGCGCGCGCACGCAGTTGCACGTCTGTGTATCTGCCATCCATTATATCCCGCTGACACACAGCTCCTGTATCCCCCCGGGGACCCGCGCCGAGCAGCCCGGGGCGGTTAGATAATGACGCCTTGGAGCTGCAGAGGGACGAGGACCCGGACCCCGCCGAGACCGGGTGATCACCCGCACAGCTTCGCACACACGCGCCTGGGTCGGCTGTGACGCGCGCTCTCCCGTGCGCCACGGTGCCGCCGTGCGTCGCCTCCCTCGTCCCGGCTTCGCGCTTACCTCGTAGGCGTTGGAGATGTTGACGGTCTCCCCGTGCTCCGCCACGTAGCCGATGATGCCCTTCCCCCACGGGACCTGCACCTCGTTGGAGTTGAGGGTGCTGGAGGAGGGCCGCACCGTGGTCCCCGAGTGCACGTCGAAGAACTTGGACACCAGGGTCCGCTTGTGCGCCGGGCCCTCGACCAGGAAGAGCGAGCACCTGTCCGCGTCCACCAGGATGCACGCGTTGATGAGGATCTTGTAGCTCAGATTGGTGAGGTCCAGGTCGTTGGAGATGTCCTTCACCAGCTCCAGGAAGAACTCCCTCTCGTTGGTCTCCTTCAGCGTGTACTTGTAGTCGATGGCGCTGGACGCGTACTGGGGCACGCTGACGCGGGACTCGAGCAGCGCGCTGAGGATGTGCGCGGTGGTCGGCGGCAGCGAGCTGGCTTTGCGCAGCAGCGCGCGGCGCCGCACGCTGGAGCGGGCTTCGTGCTCGTCGTAGGTGCGGTGCGCCGTGGAGGCTTTGGAGCGGGCGAAGCTGCGCCGCAGCTCCATGTGGGACGAGCGGCGGCGCAGGCCGTCCTGGCCGCCGGCGCACGGCGGCTCCCGCGCCGCGCTGGCGGCGGCGGGCGCCTTGGACGGCCGGTGCTCCTTCAGCCACCTGCTGATCTGGTCGCAGCGCGCCTTCCGCACCAGGTACTCCTCGAAGAGCTCCGGGTGGCGGTCCAGGAACGCCTCCACGTCCGAGAAGTCCGCCGTCGCCATGGCGAGGAGCGGCGCGCTCAGGCGCTCCGGAACGGGCTGCTTCTCCTCGCGGCTGCCGCTCACCGCCTCCCCAGCGTCTCCATCGACCCCCGCACCTGCGGGAGAGACGAGGGGCGGAGGAGGAGGAGGAGGAGGACCGGCTGAGACCCGGGGCTCGATCTTGGACTCCTATGGAGAGGCGAAGACAGACTGCGCCTACCGGAGGGCAGGATGTCGACACCCCCTATATGTTGGAGCGCACCGTCCAATCACAGCTTCCCGCGCCTCTTTCGCGCAACAATCAGACGTGTTCCTGCTGACATGGAGCGCAGAAGGTCTCCGTGTGAGCGGGGCTGCTGCAGGTTCCTCCCGGAGATGGACGCCGAGAGGTGGGCAGACCCTCCCGGTCCCCGGAGCAACCGGTCAGCCGATGCGGCTGCGCGGACACGAGGGTGAGCTCCTCACCTCCACCTGTGCGCCACGTTCAGTACGAAACATCTGAAGCGTCCCGCTCCTCCGCACGGCGCCGCGGCCTTCAGGAGCTCCACCTGCGGGCTGGGCAGAGGTGTGCGCGGTTCTCAGGGACGGTCATCATTGTCCCGGTGCAGACCCGAGGACGTGCGGGAGCCCGGGAGCCTCCGAGCGTGTTTCGCAGCGCTGAATAATTCACACCGAGCTGTCGGAGTGAAATACGCAGATGTTCTCGGAGCGGCTCCTCCTCCAGCCCCCCTCGCTTGTACTTCTAGGAGACCGAAGCCCCGGCTCTCCACAAATCCTTCCGCGTTTCTCTCTTCCTTCTTCCACCTCTTGCTCTTGTCCTCAGCCACGCCGGGCCCGCAGCACCGGGACCCGACGGCCGACCTGCGGCGCCAGGGTTTGACCCGCCCGAGGAGGCGGAGGGCCGGCCGGAGCCGCCGCAGAGGGGACGCGGGCGGCGTGGCCTTCGGAGCTCGCCAAGGCCGAGCCGTCAATCGAGAAGGTCTGGTTAATGGAGACTCGAAGGCGCGCTCCTGTCGCCTAGCAACGTGAGCGGCAGCAGGAGACAAATCAAACCTTGTTCTGATGACATCTTTCCGGAGCTTTTCATAATCCTCATGATTTTTTCAGAGCCTTCTTGCCGGCGTCACGGTGCTTTTATTTTGGACGTGGCTTCCACGGACGCTCCCCCTTCCTCAAACCAACGCCACCGACCCGAGGCAAGAGGCTCTCGGGGTTCTCCACATCTCCTGCAATCCCAAAACCGATGCGCCTCAACAGGTGAACGGAACGTCTGTGTGATTGACAGGTGCCCCTCCCAGGTTAGACCCCCCTCCACCCGGTGTCAGCCCGGATGGACACCTGTCAGATGGGGAGGGGGTTTGGAGAATCAACGGACTGCAGCCAGTCTAACCTTGAGAAGGACTCAAGGTCTCTGAGCTGGAGGGAGGAAGAGAGAGGATGTTATTTCATCACCGTGTTTACAGTCTTGCTTTCTTTCTGCATCTGCCTTTGTTTTACCTGAGGTTTCACACAAGTAGAAAACACACACACACACACACACACACACAATGGCACGAACGGCATCTTTATGGCTTCTTTCACGATTTTTCTCTGAAACATGAAATGAATGAAATATTTGTTCAGCGCTGTGTGCTTTGAGCTACGAGTTCAGGTTCATCTTTTATTCTTTCATTCTCTGAATGCTCGCACACACACACACACACACACACACACACACACACACACACATACTCCCTACAGTAGCAGAAAGCTGGTGGGGGACGGGCGAGGCAGGGGCTGAATGCAGGAGTGTGTTTCCGTCCTGACTCTTGTGGAAACGCTGAATGATTGTGCTCCTAAAAGAGCCGAAATGTTTTCCTGCCTGTCTCCTGGGGTGTCCGAGCCAGCCGGCCCGAGCCCTGATCTTCACGGAGCTCTGAGCTGCTTTATCACGGCCCAACCAACATCCAGCGCTGTGTTTGTTCTGTGTGTCGTGATTATTCCGCGCTCCTTATTCACGTTGCCGGCCCGCTGCCTCCGCCGCCAGTCTGGCAAATCAAATTAGCCGACGCACCCGGAACCCAGGAGGGTCTGAAAGCCAGTTTTGCTCCAGTAATCCCTCCGTCAAACGAGGCCCGCAATTTGCGCTCCGCAGGAAATGACTCCCTCCCAGGGGGGTAAATGAGCTCCTCCGGGGCGGCTCAAGGAGCCCGAGACGCTCGGCCGTGCGGCCCCGCCGAATCCACGCCAGAACACCGTGTGAGGAGGGAAGGCAGAGCAGGGTAATTGCTCAGCGCACCAGGACACGACGGCTCTGCCCGGGACCCCCGGGACCCCAATTAGAGAGGGGAATGCAGGAGGGCACTGTCTTTGGAGGAACACGCCGCATTTATTAGAAGACCAACCGGAGCTAACGCCACCTCTTCTGACCATCTAAACACACAGCTCTTATTCTAATACACACACACACACACACACTCCAACTGCTCCCAAAAACAGTGTTTATGTAACAGATTCTGAATTAGCAGCCCTATGTCCCAGAAGGTCCTAGAAGGTCTTAGAAGGTCCTGTCCTGTCCTGGACTCTCCGGTGGCCGTCCCTCCTCTGCGTGGTGTCGGTGAAACCAGACCCCGTCACCAAACACCGCCCGTGTCTGGTGTCAGCTGGCCACCCGGCTCAGTCCTCCCGCTTACGGGTTATGGGATGTTGTTAGGTGGCTGGTGGGTGTCAGCGGCGATGAACCTGTCAGCGCTGAGAACATTGACATGATCTGAGTTAGCGTCTGCGTCTGGTCCTCCAGGATCTGGGCGTTGGCCATCAAGCCGTGCGGGAGAGTCGGGCGTCGCTCGGCCGATCCCGTCGTTCACCGCGACGCTGTTGCCGGGACGACTCGTGGATCCAGGGACCGACCCTGGCCTCTGCGGCTCGGAGCCTCCTCGGGTTGAAGGTGTGGCGAGGACCTCGGTGGATACCGTTCTTAGACCTCCTGGACATCTCCGAGCCTCAGCACCCGCCTTCCGTCCAACTGAACCCGGGAGAACGTGATGAAGACCTCTTTTCCAAAGGAGCATCCCTACACCTCCCACATGTCACGCTTTGCCGTGTTTCCTTCCTCGCGGCCTCCCGATGACCCTCACGCCTCCTCCGGGGCCTCCTGGGCCCCCAGGGCCCCCAGCGTCAGGCTGCTCAGCAAGACGAAAGGTGAGGAACCGTCACTCCTGGGTGGAGCAGAGACGAGGGGGGTGTTGAAGAAGCATCTCTGCTGGCAGGAGGCCCTCACAGGCATGAGGTCCTTGAGACGTCCTGGAGGAAGGCTGTGAGCTGCAGAGGAGCCCAGGGCCTCTCTCAGGTGGAGGACCACGCCTCCCTGGCGGGGTCTCCCCGGAGGTCTGATGTCCCTTTCAGCTTTGACCCCTTCTCAGGGTGCGGGGCCAGCAGGGGGAGGGAGCCCCCCGGGGAGCAGCAGAACACCAGCAGCATGCTGAGGGATCTGGAGAGGGCCTGCTGGATCACCTCCTATCAAACACACTACACAGGTCAGAGCTTCCACGGTGGAGCAGGTCCCCCTTCAAACACCATGTTGCCATGGAAACAGCGAGTGGAAATATTTGAAAGGTCCCGTCCTGACTTCTAACTAATTCTTATCACTGTGCACCAAACGTCGGTCCGCGGTGGACCTCGTCCTCTGCAGACACAGCGGCTGGATCTCCAGGCTTAGGGACCTTCAGGGCCGTGTGCTCTGATGTTCCAGGGTCCTTCCTCCTCAACCCTCTGGAACCGGACGGCCTCAGGAGGAAGACGAGGGCGTCTCCTGGGACGCCGCGGTTCGCCACACCGCTGGTAACACATCTGAGAATGTCACGCAGCTACAGGCAGCGCGAGGCCCTCACAGCTTCCTGTCCTTCCAGAAGGGGAGGTCCCTCCCCGAACCCGGACCGGGACCGAGGACCGGGCCGTCCCGCGGCGCCACGGAGGCCCCGCCCCCAAAGTCAGCTCCGCCTCCGCAGCGAGCCGCCACGCAAAGCCACGCTCACGGCGGGACCAAGGCGGGCCGGTCGGAGAACGGCGGCGGATCCTCGAACCTTCTGGGAGCAGAGGGCAGATGGACGGGAAACCCCAAAGACCAGAATGAGAAGCTCCCGCAGGCCGAGGCTGACCGGAGAGCGGGCCGCCCTCCTCCTCGGGGAGACGGAGAGGAGGCCCCGCCTGGGCCCGGGGCCCAGAAGGAGGTCCTGGGGCCTGCAGGTTCAGGAGCTGGGATCCAGAGGAGGCTCAGAGTACTGCCTGGCCCTCCTCCAGGAGAAGCCCCAGCAGCTTCTCCGGACGCCCGCCGCCTTCGGGGTCTTCGGACCTCGTTCAGCAAGTCGGAGGCGAATCGCCGCTTCAACGCGTCGGTCACCCGGGCGACCGCCAACCTCCAGGACAACGTGCGGACCGGGAGGAGACACACCTTCTACGGGGTCAACGGCTACTTCTTCCATGGGTAGAACCTCCTCTGAGGCTCCTCGCAGGTTTCCAGACCAAGGCTCGCCAGTGCTGGGGGGTGTCAGGAGGCATGGGTGTGTGTGTGTGTGTGTGTGTGTGTGTGTGTGTGTGTGTGTGTGTGTGTGTGTGTGTGCGTGCGTGTGTGTCTGTGTGTGTGTGTGTGTGTGTGTGTGTGTGTGTGTGTGCGTGCGTGTGTGTGTCTGTGTGTGTGTGTGTGTGTGTGTGTGTGTGTGGAGGGGGGTCTAAACTGACCCACAACCTCTCAAGAACAATCGGTGTGTCCTGCTTTTCAAAATAATAGTAGGCAGTATTGACATTACAAAGTTTGTGTGTGTGTGTCTTTATATCTATCTATATATACATATATATATACACACACACACACATATATATATATACATAAATGTGTGTGTGTGTATCAGCAGCTGATTGTTTTTGATCTTTAACTAGCTGTTAACATCCAAAGCTCCATTAAAACACTTATTGAAACATGAACATGTATACAGGGTATATATATACACACACACACACACCAACATGTTCTGTGGTGTCTCTGTCTGTCTGGTGATCAGATGTTCCTCTGAAAGTCTTTCTCAAGTATCTTTTCCAGCTCCTGCGACCTTGAGTTCTTCACACAGCTGAAGAATGGGCGCCGCTCTGGTTCCTGCACTGCTGCTCTTCTGTTCTTACATCTGGAGAGGTGGAGGTGGAGGAGATGGAGGAGATGGAGGAGGAGGAGGAGGAGGGTGAAGGTCAGTTGCAGCAGGACACTATCCATGGGTGTGGATGAGAGGAACCCCAGAGGAACATTGAAGCTTCAAGGGGTGGAGGATTCAAAGGGCAGATGGCCAGCAGTCCAGAGTGGTGGAGAGGAGCTGGAGGAACGAGGGCAGGCCAGTTGGTTCGGAGCAAGAAGTGGCGTGTCTGGTTTGGAGACACTGAGGAGAAGACAGGAGGCGGCGGAGATGAGGATGTGGAGATTCCTCTTTGGGAGTGAGGAGGATGGAGAAGGTCTGGGTAGAAGGATGCTGAATTTGGAGCTGTCAGACAGGAGGTCTGGAGAAAGACCCGAGAGGAGCTTTATGGATGGAGGAGAAGTTCGATGGAGGCAGATGAATGATTGACTAAAGCGAGCAGCTGGAAGAGCCTCCTAAAGCGGGTCTAAAAGACCGTGAGGACGAGGTCTGTAGGAGGAGGACCAGGAGCAGGAGCAGGAGCAGTCCCCGCTCCGTCCGGCGGAGGGCAGTCCACCTCCGGGTTTGACGCCCCGTTCGGTGGAGAGGCGGAGGAGAGGCAGCCCACGCAGCCGGACCTCCTCCCGGCGCTCCGTCTCAGGAACAGCCGACGACTTTCCGCGCTCCTCGTCCTTGCTGGGGGGGGTGACGTCACCGAGAGCCGCTCGGAGATGCCACAGGCCCCGCCCACCGAGGTGACGCAGCGCTTTGCTCCTCACGCTGATTGGCTGCCCCTCCCACCCTCCCGGAGCCGGGCGGACACTCCGCTCCTCCTGGCCGCGTCCGGACCTCCACCCAGATCCTCCACACCTCCGTCTCAGCCTCCTCTTCTGTCGTCTGACCACCTGAAGCTGCTCATGTAAGCTGCTCCGGCGAGGTCAGTGGTAACCCTCTCCACCCTCTCCACCTTCTCCTCCTCCTTCTCCACCTTCTCCTCCTTCCTCTTCTCCTCCACCTTCTCCTCCTCCTCCCTGCTGAGCTGAGTAGTGACTTTTGAAGTGGACTCTGGTTCTTCTCCTCCTCTCCTCTCCTCCGGTTCCGATGGACGGGAAGTTCTGGTTTCCGTATCCATGGTAACGCGAAGTCTCCTTCCTGCTTCTCCTGCGTGTCTCCTCCCCGGGGAGCTCGTGTCTGAATCAGTAAAATCAACATTACTAAGAGTAGCACTACTAATGATGACAACGATATGCTTCCGGGCGCTTTGCCGTGCGTGTGCGCACTCCCGCGGGATTTGACGCAAAGTCAGGAAAAGGCGTGACTTCCGGCCCCCGTGCGCGGTGCGGTGGTCGTCTGGACCCGCGAGCGGCATGTCTTCACTTCTCAGAGGATTTCCGGAAAGCCAAACGTCCGGGGACGGCTCACCGGAAGTTGTAGTTTCGTGACGAGCTCCGTGTGTGTGTGTGTGTGTGTGTGTGTGTGTGTGTGTGTGTGTGTGTGTGTGTGTGTGTGCACCATCATGTGGACGCAGGTGTCCGTCCTCTCCAGGCGGTGTCTCTCTGCCTGCTGAAGGTGAAGGTTCCTCCTCAGGAGGCGGCTGAGGTGGGCTTCTCTCCAGCAGAAAGTCCTTTGGATCTTCACACCTCCACCCTCATCCCACCTTCTCCCAGCTCCTCCTCCTCTGCAGTTGTCCAGGTCACCTGTGTCTCCTCCACCTGGATGTGCTGATAAACATCTGCATGTGCACAGACTTCTTCTTCTGACTTCAACTAAAAAGTCCTGAAATGTTGAAGGACTCGGTGCGTGGTGATCTTTTATCAGACGTGGAGGACCGCGTTGTCTTCACGCTTAATAATGCAGGGGGTGGAGGAGAAGCTGCAGGCGACCGGAGCTCCTCGTGGCAGGTTCTCCTCGAGCATGTCCAGCTCGGACCTCCTCCGTATCCACTCGGAGGTTCACACCTCCTCTCCGGTGGACAAGCAGCTGAGCCATCATGAGGAGTGACGGCTGCGTCCACCTGACGGGACGCCTCCTCGGTCTGGACCTGCAGCAGGTCCCTCTGGGCGCCAGGATCACCTCCTGCTTCTGCTCCATTCTCCTGAGCGCGCTGAAGATGGCGGGCGGCTCCTTCCATGAAGCCATCTTTGAATTACTTTGCCGCTGTCTTTGGTCCGGACAGAGGATCAGCGGGCGAGGAGATGTTCTCTCTGCACAGGAGGTGAGGCTGTGTGAAGAACCAGGAGAAGGGAGACCCCAAGTGTCCGGCCGCGGGGTGTCTGGAGACCTCCTCCTACCTGTAGGTGGACTTGGACGGCTCCTCCCGCAGCTTCGCCAGAAGCCCTCAGAGACCCGTGTCACGGCGAGCAGCTCCGTCGGCTGGAGGTAACGGTTACCGTGGCGACAAATATCACAGACCCAAGATAGGAGTCCCTTGGGGGTCGGTGGGACTGACGGAGGAGGACCTGGTCCTTCTTCTCTGCCGTCCAGCGGAGACAACAGTGGACAGGATCTGCACCCTTGGGACGTGGAGATCAGATCCTCCACGAGGCCACTTAGCTCTTGAAGGTTACCTTCAAGTCTTCTGCTGCTTCTCCTTTAGCGGCTATGCTAACAATGACCAGGCGGTCTGTGGGTCTCAGGGGTGGAGAAAGGACAGAGGAGGAGGTGGAGAAGCCGGAGAAGGTAGAGGTCTTTGGTTTCTCCCGCTTCTGGTCTTTTCTCCATCCTTGAAAGGATTTGGATGTGATTTCATGAACGATGTTTTGAAGCAAGAACTCCTCAGAGGTTGAAGGCCACCTCCCGCTGCTTCTCTGGGCCTTTCTTCTCCTAGAAGGAGACCTCCTGCAGGTTCTGGGTCGCTTTACCGACGGATGAAGACGGCTGAGTGATGGAGGAGAACCTGGAGGTGCCGATGTTCTCTGCTCAGGACGCCGTACCTGCCGCGGAATGAGACACGAGCCCGACTTGGGCACAGTTCCGGGAGGAAACACATGCTGGAGTGTGTGTGCATGTGTGTGTGCGTGTGTGTGTGTGTGTGTGTGTGTGTGTGTGTGTGTGTGTGTGTTCGTGGACATGAAAGGCCCTCCCTGATGGAGTGGACCTTCCACCTGGCATGTGGAGGTCCTCAGCCCTCTGAAGGTCCCCTTTGATGGACCATCTCCTCTCCAGCTGCTTGCCGGCGCCCTCTTGGATCTTCTCTGCTCCGCCCCCGGCTGGAGCTCCGCCCCCGGCTGGAGCTCCGCTCCCCTGTGATGTCATCTGCCCGCTGCTGTCCATGGATGTGGAAGCCCACCATGGCAGTTACCATGACAACAGGCCTACGAATCAACCACTCTTGTTGGGTCATGGATGGATGATGGATGATGGATGATGGATGGATCCTGTCTCCTCCTGAGTCCGTTCTTCTGCTCAGCGTTGTCCTCTGAGAAGATCTGAGCTGCTGAGCGTCTGCTTGCTCCCGTGTAGATGATTTACTCGGGCGTCCGGAGCCCGATGGCTGATGGACCTCCGTGACCGTCTGTGGCCCAGAATGAATCTGCAGATGAGCTTCTTGAGCCGCGGTAAATCAGCCGGCTAGCGCCAGTTAGCACGTGTGAGGAGAACCGCGGCCGTGGTCTGGACGGAGGCCCGATCATCTGGGTGGTGAGGTGATGACGCTGCATTTCACTGATGATGGCATCATCTCACTCTGGCTTTACGCGCCGCATCAAACCCCATGTCTTCCACATGTTTGCAGAGGGTTCCTCCAGGTTCCCCGCGTTCCTCCCACGTGTTCCAGGTTCACTGGAGACCTACGTTTGTCCAGAGGGTGAATGAGAGGGTGATTTCTGATGTTCAACTGAAGAAGGAGAGATATCCGGGCGTCTCCTTCTCATGCATTTTTCATGGAGACGGATCTGGAGGCTTTTAGAAGGTCCCTCCCCGCCTCCGCTCCTGACCTCATCCCCACTCTTGTCTCCTCAGAGGAGCGTTCCTGGTCGTCCAGCCTCCGCCAGAAGGTCCGCGCTGAGATGTCCCCGGAGGAGCGAGGCGTGGCCGTGCAGCAGAAGATCTCGTCCGTGTCGCGCAGCAACAGCGGCTCCTCATCCAGACAGGACGGCCGGCAGGTAGCAGCGCCACCACCTCCTCGCCTGAGGAGGCACTTTGTTAGCAGGTTCCTCTTCGTGCACCGGGTAGCTGCGGGTAGGTCCAGAGAGGCCCCTTAGACGTCGAGATGTTGTCGACATCCTGGCCCAGATTCTTGTCCTCACAGAAGCCGACAAGTCCAGGATGTTTCCTGCAGGCTGTGGGACTTTTAACCGCTGAGACGGCGGTTTTGTCCTTCCAGGAGCCATGTTCCCAGAAGACACACCTCCAGGCCTTTGAGCTCCTCAAACCCTCAGCAGGACCTCTGACGTGTTGGGACTCATGGTCCGTCCGCAGCGCCCTCTCACCAGGACCTTCATGTCACACCAGGACCTTCATGTCTCACCAGGACCTTCAAGTCTCACCAGGACCTTCATGTCACACCAGGACCTTCATGTCACACCAGGACCTTCATGTCTCAGCGGCCATATCGTCTCCGATCCCGTCACTGCTGTCGCCCTCTGAGATGTCTGACCTCGAGGAGAAGCTCCTCTGCCAGTGCCTCACCCTGACAGGGGTGGAGACGCCACGCCCTCCAAAGCCGAGCGTCTTGCTGTCAAGCCGCCCGAGGACGCAGAAGATCTGAGGGAAGCGACGCCTCCTTCCTGGACCAGGATGTTGTTACAGAGGTCGGAGAAGAAGTCAGGACCTACCTGAACGGGCAGCGAGACGGTTCCGGGTGGATCGTTCCTCCAGCAGCAAGTCTGATACCTCCAGCCGAGTGGATACCTCCAGCTGGAGGTCTGTCTGCGGGCCGCCGACACCTTCATCGTGTTCAGACGGTCCTGCTGGTGCTGTCTGGGTGAATCCCCGACCTGCTCCTGGTTGATGGACCTTCTGGGCTCCCGTCCCGGTGCAGCAGCTCCACGTGAGAGCCGAGCTTCATAAAGCACGAGAAGCTCCTCATCCTTCATCTGATCCACGGCCCGCCGCTGGCCACGAACCGGCGGCCAGGATATTTTGAGATCCCTGGTCTTCCTAGAAGTTCCCTGAAGAACAGAAGAGGTGAACTGGATTAGCATTTGATGAAAGCCCACCTCTAATCTGCGTGTTTTCAGGGAATTAGGAGGTGAGAGGTATAATCCTCGGGGAAGGTGGTGGAGATGAGTGAGATCAGGCAGGTGACACCATTAATGGCAGCATGAGGGCGGAGGCTGGAGCCCGAGCCGCCCGGACCTCCTCCGCTCAGATCCTGCTCCGCCGGCGTGATGGACCAAGGAGGAAGAACTCGGCAGCCCAACAGCCGTGAGGGAGGGAGGTTGAGCTCCTGCTCCTGTACAGGCTCTTCATGTTTGGTGCCGTCCTGAAGATAGAGGTGAACGTGTAGCTCAGTGGTAGAGCACATTCTTGGCATCTATGAGGTCCTGGGTTCATCTCCACTGTAAGTGGCTTTGGATCCAAGCGTCTTCCAAATGACTGTATTCTATTCCAGATGGTGCGGGCCAGCCGGGGTCCAGGACCACGGCCTCCCCTCTGGAGACGAGGCCATCAACGCGCTGAAAGATTGCATGTTTGGCAAACTGTAGACGTGAGCGGGACATCTGCGCTCCCCGAGTGGACCTCCACCTCGATGGGTGGCAGGTAACATTGAGGTGTGTGTGTCCACAGGACAGCTGGGAGATCCTGGAGGGCCCTCAGGGCGGCTTCAGCGACGTCCTGGAGCCCCAGAGGCAGGAAGGCTACATGCTCAAGAAGAGGAAGTGGCCCATGAAGGGCTGGCACAAGGTACGTCTGAGGATAGACCCTGGTGGCCCCTGGTAGCCCCTGGTGGCCCGAGACCGAGCACATGTGCTGAGGAGGTGTGTGTGTGTGTGTGTGTGTGTCTGTGTGTGTGTGTGTGGTTTCTCCCTGCAGAGATACTTCCTCCTGGACAAGGGCGTTCTGAAGTACGGGAAGCGCAGCGCTGATGTAAGTACAGGAGAGCGGCGGGCGGCGTGATGCCCGCATGGCGGTCGGTCGCAGAGCGCCACCAGCGAGTTCCCCCCCCTCGCTGTCCGTGTGGTGCCGCTGCTTCAGAGGTCCTCTTCATTATTGATGAGGGTTTGATACCGAAACACACCCCT
This sequence comes from Fistularia commersonii, assembly GCF_037954325.1. Lineage (NCBI taxonomy): Eukaryota > Metazoa > Chordata > Actinopteri > Syngnathiformes > Fistulariidae > Fistularia > Fistularia commersonii. The sequence goes on along the minus strand of NC_141294.1, from coordinate 13,361,885 downwards.
GAGCGATAGATGATCGGAGCAGATTCTGGATCGATATCCAACTTGTTTTGAGAAGGATGACCTTTTCCTGTAGACACTTGTGTCCTCACAAGAAGCGTCCGGCAGACGGGCGTCCAGCCTCCGGCGGCCGGACTCACTCTGACTCCGCTTGCAGGTCGACAAGGGGAAGCTTCACGGCCGCATCGACGTGGGGCTCTCCGTGATGGCCGTCAAGAAGAAAGCCAAGTGCGTCGACCTGGACGCCCAGGAGAACATCTACCACCTGAAGGTAAACCGCCGACGTGCGGCGAGGGAGCTTGGAGGCGTCGTGAGGAGGTGCACGCCGGCACCCGCATCTCTGTCCTTGTGCTTCTGCAGATGGACTCTCCGGAGCAGTTTGAGGAATGGGTCTCCATGCTCCGTCACCACCGCCTCTACCGGCAGAACCAGATCGCCGCGTTCCCCGTGGAGAAGCCCGACGCCGCCTCCGCCTGGAAGGTACGCCGAGCTCTGCGGAGCTCCTCACGCTGTATCTGCAGATGTTCCTCCGGCGACGGCTGACCTCCGGCTGCGTTTGCTGTCGCAGGGCAGGCGGCCCGGCGAGCTCCCCCCCCCCGCCGGCCCTCCGGCCCGCGGTGGCCGAGCCGAGGCGGCCGCCTGGCTGAGGACCTCCGAGGACATGGACAAGTGCTCCAAAGGTGAGACGGCCCTGGTGTCCTCCTGACCTTCTGAGAAGCACCATGTCACCGGACGGCTTCACTCATCTCCACGCCGGATGTTCTGGCGGCGCCTCGTCTCCAGACACAGAAGAAGGTGTGGGGAACGTGTCCCGGACGTCTGCTCCACACCTTCAAAGTGAGACAAGCTATGAATACACCTCAAAGTGTGTAAATTTAGAATTCCTGAAGTCCTCTGAAGCCGTGGCAGCTGTCAGAAGTCTCCGCCGTCCCAGTTTGTCTCCACGGCGCTGGTGTGCGTCCTGATGTCGCTAACAGCGATAGGACAGCAGATAGATGCTGTCCAGATAGGACAGCAGGAGAAGCAGCACAGCGGGAGCTGGAGATGATGGACCTCCAGAACCGCAGAGCAACCAGGAAGATGTTTGACGCCCTCTTCGGGGAGGACACTCGGCCCGGATGTCAAGGAAGCCCGTGAATCTCCTGCGGTGTCGTCCAACCCTGGTTCTGAGGCTCCTCTGCTTCTTCTGCCGGTTCCTCTCTGCTTTTCATGTCATCTTCATTATATCTCGGGAGGCCGGTCTTAGTTTCTTCTTGGGTGATGTGTAGGTCCACCGCCACACGTGACAGAGGTCAATCGGTGAACTGCATATTGAAACTGATGTCTAAAGTGGCCTCCACAGAGACCAGGGTTCACCAAGGGTGCAGGTCCCTGTAGGCTGAGGTCTTCACAGCGGTCGGGCAGCAGCAGCCGTCAGGTGTCTGGAACTTTGCCGACATTAACCTGGAGAAGGAGAGCGTCTGGAGCCTTCAGCTCCGACGCTGGAGGATCAGTGGGTGCTCCTCTGCTCCTCCTCTTGACCGTGTGTGTGTGTGTGTGTGTGTGTGTGTGTGTGTGTGTGTGTGTGTGTGTGTCCTTCTCCCCGCAGACTTGTCGGTGTGTGACGCCTACCTGCTGGAGCTCGGCCACCTCCTGCAGAGTATGGAGGTCCTTCATCGCACCTACTCCGCTCCATCCATCCAGGCGCTGCAGGTGTGCAGGTCCTCCTTCCCGGTGACACCACAAGGCAGCGGCAGGAAGCACACCACCGTAGACCATGAGGACATGGGCTCCAGAGTTAAAACATTTGAAAATGTCTGGTCTCCATGGAGACGAGGAGATGCGACACCATGGAAACGGGCACACTTGCTAAATTGGCAGCCAAACGCCTTCAATTCAACCTGATATGGTCAACCATGACTATGGCCAGAACCCACCATCATAGTGACCAACCGGTCTGAAGTCCAGTCCAGTGCTCAGGAGTATTCAGAGTACTCCGGAGTACTTCAGGGTACTCCGGAGTACTCTGGAGTGCTTGGGCTGCCAGGACTCCCAGTCTACATCGGTCCTCCTGGCAGTCCAAGCAGTGACTCCTCCTCCTTCTCGGCCCGTCCAAGTCATCCACAGCGTCCCACGCAGGTGATGGCGGTCGGGCAGGAAGTGTTTCTACACACACGTGTTTCAGTCCGTCCACAAACCACAGCGCCGGCTTCTGGCGTGTCCCGTGTCCTGCAGCCTGGCGTTTCCAGAACCGTCTGCTGGAGCTGAACCTCACGGCGTGCACGGCACCTCAGAAGTCTCTTCAAATAGTCCAAGCTATTTTCCACCTCATGACTCTCCTCTGAAGTCCCTCTTCACTTTACAACTGATTTCCCGTTATTTCTTCATCTCGTCCACTCAAAGCATTTATTCTTGGTTTTGTCCTCTTTTGCAAAAGTTCGCTGGCCTCCATATTTTTGAGCCGCAATTCAATATCATGCTAATGCTAATGCTAATATCAGTGAAGAATCAGTGGACATGCTGATATCGGTGAAGAAGAAACCAAAAATGTTGGGGTGCCACAGGGGGAGTCTCAAGCTCAAGATTAATATTCTGAATCGACCTTGTTGTACGCTGGTGCAGCAGAGACGATCGGAGGCGGCAGCGGGTGTCAGCAGGGTCCTCCTCTAAATGCCAAATGTTCTGTTCGCCAGGCATCTGCATTTGACAGCCCCAAAAAAGACAAGCGGCTCCCCAGGAAGTGGAGATCGAAGAACTACAACAAGGACGTCAAGGCGACCCTGCAGGTAGACTTGGCCGGCAGATGATCTTCTCCGAGTGCGCATTCAGGACGGGTCGGTCCAAACTCTGCTCCCGCCTCGCCGTAGGTTCCCGTCTGCGTCTCGTCCGGTTCCTTCCGCCTCCACGCCTCCAACCCCAACCTCTCCACCGCCGCGCTCGCCGGCGACAAGGCCGAGCCCGAGTCGGCGGAGTGTTCCTTCCACGTCGCCAAGCTGCAGGGGGATTTCTGTCGCATCGCCACCAGCTGTGAGTCAAACACCGACGCCGTGGTCTTCCTGGTCTTCCTGGTCCTCCTGGCTCTTGGACGGATCCATTTTGACTTCCTCTCTCCTTGCGTTCCGTCCCGACTCGCCATGTGCCTTGAGCAACACGGCAGCGGCCATGTTGTTTCAAATCCATGCATCCGTCCAGGTTCCTTGGGGTTTGGAGTTCTCCTTGAACGTGTCCAGCACCGCATCTCCACGCGTCATCTGACCCGTCGCTTTGTTTGATCCGTCTTTTGATACCTATTTTGATCTGTGAATGTTTGAAGATGTCTGTCTGTCTGTGTGTTTGATCTGTGTTTGAATAGGAATCCCTATTTGTTTGATCTCAGTTTGGCCATTTTGATCTCTTTTCAGATCCCTTTGGTGTTGATTGTGACCCTCCTGTTTGTCTTTGATCCTCTGTATCTCTGTTTGTTTGTCTGCGTCACCTCTTTTTATCTCAGTTTGTTTTATCTCTCTTTTCTCCACGTTGATTTGACTTTGTTTATTCGACGTCTCTTTTTCTATGATGTCTATTCCTTTGTGTTCGTTTGATCTCGGAGAGGTTTCATCTCTTTGGAGGTCCCGCTCCGGTTCTTCCCGCCCCTTCGTGAAAGATGGCTGGCGGCTCTGAAGCCCATCCAAATTCACCGAGGAGCCTCAGAAGGTCTGGACCTTCTCACGGCCCCTGCGGCCGAACCGGCCCCAGATCGATACCTAAGAACGAGAACGACGGCTCCCCGAGTGTGAGATGATCACGGCGTCGCAGCAGCTCCGTCCTCTGGAGGCGGCGCAGGACGCCGGGTTCCTCCTCCTCGCTGCCGGGTTCCTCCTCCTCCTCCAGGGTCTGAGGCCGGGGTTCTCCTCCGCCGAGGTGACCTCTGGTCTCCTGGTTCCTCCCGCAGTGCACGGCACCATGAAGTCGGCCCTGAGCACGCTGACATCGGAGAAGGAGCGGCTGAAACAGTGTCTGGACTGGGAGGCCGGCCCCGCCTCCACGACCCAGGTGGTGGGTCTGAAGAAGGCGCTGGAGACGGTAAGCTCAGCTCCACGGACGCACAATCTCACCTCCATCTCCACCGCAGACTCAGAAGCATTAGTCCTCGCATCTGAAAGATCTCACAGCAGCCGGAGGTCGGCGTGAGGAGGGCAGAGGTCGCGCTTCACAAGATACTTCCATGGACAGCCGGGCTCAGAGAAGAACGGCTGTCACAGTAGAAGTCCTGGTCTGGAGCTGCAAGCAAATATCTCCATCAAAGTGCACACCTGACTTTTGCTGCCCCTCTGAACTTATCGCCTCAGGAGAGAAGATGTGACCTCCAGCTCCACCCGGCTCTTCATTCCCACCTCCTGAACCTCCGTCACGTGGAGGCCTCGGAGGCCCCGTAGGCCCCGTCGTGCTCTTCGGCGGAGGTCCGACTCCATTTCCAACCTCTGCTCTTCTGCTGGACGTCACATACCTCCGGGATCCTTTGTGAGGGTGTGTGTGGTCCTGCTACTCTGCTGCTGGTAACCCTGGCTGTGGTCCTGGTGTCTCCTAGGAGGCGGAGCCTGCGGAGGAGCCCCGCCCTCTGGTGCATCAGGCGTCCAACGAGAGCCGAGCCTCGGTGGCCGAGTCGCTGTCGGAGTTCTTCGACGCGCAGGAGGTCCTGCTGTCCAACAGCTCCTCGGAGAACGAGGTGAGTGAGACCCTGGTAGATCATTTCTGTACGTGAAGACCTGGTCCCTGGAGGAGACCGAACCCCCGCAGGACACGGGCGGGTCCGTCGGCCACGTTTGTGGTCCCGTTCGCCGAAAGGGGCGTCGCCCTCAAAAGGTTCCCTGGCAACAGAACTTGAAGTCTGTGCTGGAGACGCCTGAGAACGGAGGTCAGATACCTTCATCTGGAGCGGGTTCTTCTGCGGCATCTGCTGACACGACAGGAAGTTTCTTTGTACGCGGCGCCAATCATCTGGAGCATGCTCTGTTCCAGGCGTCGGACGATGACTCCGAACTCAGCGACGTCAGTGACAACATCTCTGTGGAGAACTTCGGCACCGACATTGAGAGCGAGCGACCAGACCCAGGTAGACCACCAGCACCACCACCAGCTCCACCTTCGTTCTCTCCACTCCCCACAGGTTTTCTTTGTCGCTCTCCAGAACCTTGCAGACCTTCTTGGGGGTTGGGTTCCCAGGTCCCTGACCTTCATATGTTCTTGTGTGCGTCCCACCTGCTCCCAGGCCCAGCGGAGGAACCCGGCGCCGCATGGCGACGCCGGTCCCGCCTCCCGTCGCCGAGCCCCGGGAGCAGCACGGTCAGCCTGTGGGACATCCTGAAGAACAACATCGGCAAGGACCTCTCCAAGGTGGCCATGCCGGTGCAGCTGAACGAGCCTCTGAACACCCTGCAGAGGCTTTGTGAGGAGCTGGAGTACAGCGAGCTTCTGGACCGGGCCGCACACACACACGACCCCTTCTGGCGCATGGTGAGCACGCATGTGTGTGTGTGTGTGTGTGTGACCCGTCAGATCTTGACAGAGAGGCTTTCACTTCCAGGAGCAGAAGGTTTCACATCTCCATTTCTGTGTTCTGCTTCTGGTTTCACGTTTGCTTTCCATCACTTCCTGTTTGTTTCTTCTGGAGCTCCATGATGCTCCCCGGTTCCCGGTCTTCTTCTGGTGGGTCCGCCCTCCAGCCCGATGCTTCCTGGAGATGTTCTCTCTCAGGGGAGAAGATTCAGAAGATGCTGCTTTGAAGACGCAACATCTTCTCCGTGGGAGGCAGCAGATGCTGACCTTGTGATGAACCCCCTCTGCGGAGGGTCTCCTTCGGAGTCCAGATGACAGCGTGACTCATCTCCTGCTACCTGAGTGACATTGAAGGCAGCATCTGGAGAGAGTCAGGACCTGAAGGTGGTGCGTCGGGTTCCCCAGCCCCAGGAGACCAGGTCCCAGGAGACCAGGTCCCAGGAGACCAGGTCCTAGGGGCCTTCAACACAGTCAGCCCTGATATCTCCTCATAAGCCTACCTGTGTGTGTGTGTGTGTGTGTGTGTGTGTGTGGAACAGTCTGAGGTCTGCCTCCATCCCATGTTGAAAAGCATTAGATAAGATCTTCTGTGTGCTCCTCAACCTTTGACCAGATGTTGGTCCATCTCCTGCTGGCTTTGTGTTCATCAGGTGAAGTGTTGAGGAGTGACAGCCATCATCTAACGTCAGCACTGAGCAGCATGACATCTTAGCAAGATGATGGAACCGGTCCCTCAAATGGAGAAGTCAGAAGAACTTTCAGGTCATCCGTCCATCCATCACTCATTCAGTATTTGCACTTCCTGTCCTGCTGAGGTTCTCCTTGGGAGTGAGGTAAAGGAGAAGATCAGGAAGGAGTCCATCTGAGGGACAGCACATGGTAGATGTTCTGGAGATGAAGTTCCACTGAGGGGGTTTGGACGTGGGCAGAGGACAGATGGAGATGATCTGGGTAGAAGAATGCTGAGGTTGGAGGAGCTCTGGAGGAAGACCAGACCATAGATGGGGAGGAAGTTGGTGTGAGGAGAGGGTGAGATGCAGGCAGATGATTGGCTGAAGGTGAGATGGAGGCAGATGATTGGGTGAGGGTTGGATGGACCACACCTTGAGTCTGGGAAGCTTCTGAGAAGCCATGACCCCATGGAGATCCCAGTGGGGCGGCAGGAAGGAACCCCGAGACCTCGGTCTGAGCGGCTCTCCTATGTGGGCCGGAGTGTTCCGGTTTCACTCCCAGCTTCGTGGACGTCTGAGAAGATGCGGACGTCCGCGTAGGAGGTGTGGAGATACGGAGTCCTGTGCGCCCACGGGTGAATATCTGCTGGTTATACGTAAGGCGTGCAGAAGGGTGGCTTCTCCTCCCTCCCTTTGGCCGGAGGTCTTCTCCTCAGGAGCCCCGGGACCAGAGGGCTCCTCGGCCGGCGGGGCCACGGAGGAGAAGAGCCGGACCGGAGGCCGACGGGGAAAAAATCCTCAGATCCCCGCGGATGTTCTTCAGATGAGCCGGGTGAGATGTCGGTCTCCGTATGTTCAGGTCCACGTCGCCACCTTCGCGGTGTCGGGCTACGCGTCCAGCTTCCACCGGACCGGAGGGAAGCCCTTCAACCCGGTCCTGGGAGAGACCTTCGAATGCCAGCGTCCAGACAGGGGCTTCCGCTTCGTGGCCGAGCAGGTAGGTGGCCGCCGGAGACGCTCCCGGAGCTCGGCGTCCTCCGCTCCTCCTGGTGCTGCTGAGATCTTCTCACCTGCCTGTGGTCTTCTCCTCCATCAGGTCAGCCACCACCCGCCGGTATCCGCCTGCCACGCAGAATCCAAGAACTTTGTCTTCTGGCAAGGTGGCGGTCCTGAACGCTGCAACACGTCCTCCAGTCCTGAACGCTGCGACACGTCCTCCAGACCCGCCTCGGGCGTCACCTCCTCTCTCTTCTCCCCGCAGACGTCCGCTGTAAGAACAAGTTCTGGGGGAAGTCCATGGAGATCGTCCCCGTGGGCACCACCCACGTGGACCTGCCGGGGTGAGACCTCCGTCCCCGAGCCGCCTTCTTCGGCGGCGGCCGCCGTCTGATGGCTGCGGGTTCTTCTCCCCAGCGTGGGCGACCACTACCAGTGGAACAAGGTGACCTCCTGCATCCACGACATCCTGAGCGGCCGGCGCTGGATCGAGCACTACGGGGAGATCTCCATCAGGAACTCTGGAGGCGACGTCTGCCACTGCAAGATCACCTTCCTGAAGGTGAGGCGGAGCAGCGACGCCCCCCGTTCTGCCGCTCCCACCTCCACCTCCACCATCACCTCCTCCTCCTCCACCTTCACCTCCACCATCACCTCCACCTTCACCTTCACCACCATCCTCAGAGCTCCTCAGCAGCAACTCCTCACACAGAAGAGTGGGTCGCTGCTGGGGCTTCTTCTCCTGACAGGCCTCCTGTCACAGCGTCCAGGAGAACCTTCAAGGCTCTCACACACACCAGAGGTTTGTGCTGAACAACAGATACAGAAACAGAAGATCAGAGGTTTTAGAAAACACACTCAGGGAGATGACAACCTGCGCCAGGTACGACCACAAGACCTCAAACTCCTGGACCACCACTCATACACACACATGTTCTGACATGCACATACATACATGTTCTGACATATATACATACACACATCTACACACATGATCTGACATATACATACATACATCTACACACATGTCCTGACATATACATACATACATCTACATACATGTTCTGACATAGACATACATACATCTACACACATGTCCTGACATGTACATACATACATGTTCTGACATATATACATACATGTTCTGACATATACATACATACATCTACATACATGTTCTGACATTGACATACATACATCTACACACATGTTCTGACATATACATACATACATCTACACACATGTTCTGACATATATACATACATACATCTACACACATGTTCTGACATATACATACATACATCTACATACATGTTCTGACATTGACACATACATCTACACATGTTCTGACATATACATACATACATCTACCCACATGTTCTGACATATACATACATACATCTGCACACATGATCTGACATATATACATACATACATCTACACACATGCTCTGACATATACATACATACATCTACATATATGTTCTGACATAGACATACATACATCTACATACATGTCCTGACATATACATACATACATGTTCTGACATATATACATACATACATCTACATACATGTTCTGACATTTACATACATACATCTACATACATGTTCTGACATTGACATACATACATATACACACATGTTCTGACATATATACATACATACATCTACATACATGTCCTGACATAGACATACATACATGTTCTGACGTATACATACATACATCTACATACATGTCCTGACATAGACATACAGTTTGTATGTAGATAGAAGAAATATAAATATATATATATATATATATATGTATAGCTATACATTTATATATATCCATATATATGTGTGGTCAAAAATGAAGAAATGAGCCGCCAGCAACAACATCCTGACCAGCAACCACTGGTACTTTGGATCTTCAGTGACCAAATAGCACTTTGTTTAAGTCGCTTTGGATAAAAGCGTCTGCTGAATGACTGCAATGTGATGTCATGGAACATCAGCAAAAAAGAGCTCAAGATCAGACCTGGAAGGTCCTGAGCTTTGGAGGAGGAGACTTCTTCCTGGACAACCATCAATACGACACAGAAATATATATATTTATCTATATCTATCTATATAGATAGATATATAGATAGATATAGATATATATGATGATATCATACATCTAATACAAACATATATGATGGTAAAATGCATGATATCAGAGATCCAATTACATGTGTTATCCTGTAGGTTCCCACTGAAGGCTCAGGATTAATGAGTTATTTGTACTCTGATTACCCTGTACCCTGCCAAACACAGACACACACACACACACACACACACACACACACACACACACACACACACACACATCTGACATCTAGCACTTCCAAAGTACTCCATCCATCCATCAGACCCCCCAGAAGGGAAGCCCCCCCCTAATCAGTCCTTCACCTTCGACCTCCTGGAGCAGTGGCTGTACACACACACACAAACACACACACACACACACACACACACACACACACACACACACGTCTGACACCTCCACCTTCCTCCAGGCCAAATACTGGAACTCCAGCGTGAACGAGGTGGAGGGCAGCGTGACGGACGGGAGCGGGAAGGTGGTCCACCGCATCTTCGGGAAGTGGCACGAGGCCATCTTCTGCGGGGACACCTGCATCTGGAGAGCAAGTAGGACTTCTTCTATCACTCAGCACAGGAGGTCCAACCCGGGCTCGGGTGGACCTCGTCCATATGTGTGACCTCATTGTTTGGAGCTCGGTTCCAGGAGGTTCCTCCCAGCCGGGCTCCGTTCACACCTTCTCCCTGCTACCAAAAGCAGGTCTGGGTGACAGTGACACCGGTGTGTGTGTGTGTGTGTGTGTGTGTGTGTGTGTGTGTGTGTGTGTGTGTGTGTGTGTGTGTGTGTGTGATGCAGATCCCATGCCTCTGGACCACGAGCAGTACTACGGCTTCACCAAGTTCGCCATGGAGCTGAACGAGCTGGACCCCTCCCTCCGAGCCCTGCTGCCCCCCACAGACTCTCGGCTCCGCATCGACCAAAGGTAGGCGTCCGTCAGGCCCAGGAGACGAGGAGCTGCTTTTGAAGGTCCAGCAGAGAAGGAGGAGGGGGAGCTGAGGTCCTCCTGCAGACGAGGGTCGGGTCGGAGAAGGCAGAAGGAGAAACACACCTTTCCAGGGTTTCTGTGTGTGAAGGCAACAGATCCAAAGAGCATGTGAACATCCAGAGGGTCTCTCTGATCCAAACATCTGAGAAGAGCCTCCCCTTCAGGTCTCTAAACCCTCTGTGTGTGTGTGTGTGTGTGTGTGTGTTTGTGTGTGTGTGTGTGTGTGTGTGTGTGTTTGTGTGTGTGTCAGGCTGCTAGAGGAGGGGAGGGCCGAGGCGGCAGAGGAGCAGAAGCAGAGGATTGAAGCGCTGCAGAGGGAGAGACGGAGAGTTCTGGAAGAAAAGTGCCTGTCACATCAGCCCAAGTTCTTCAGGTAAGAGGTTTGAAGGTTTGAAGGCCTGAAGGTCTGATGGTCTGAAGGTCTGATGGTCTAAGGTGGAAGAAGAAGGACGATCCACCTCTGATCTGGTGACCCCACAGCTCCGTGCTCTTGGTTTCTTCTATGAATACATGCATCCTTCTTCTCCTTCTCCTGTGTCTCCTCCCCAAACCTCCACCTCTCCTCCTCCTGTCCTCCTGTCCTCCTGTCCCCCTGTCCTCCTTCCTTCATCCTCCTCCGACTCCTGGCTTTGGTTCTCCTGGAGTCGTGGCCTGACTCTGAGCATCGGTGCTCTGAGGAGATCCAGTTACTTTTTCCTTTTCTGACTGCGGTTGACATGGAATCCCTGGAATGTTCTGCAAGGGAGCCGCAGGATCTTCGGAGGAGACCCTGAACGGTCGTCCGTCTCCGGAAGTGGATCGAACGCCGCCTGCGGTCCAATCGCAGCTGGGATAGGCTCCGGCTCCGGCTCTGGCTCCGCCCCCGCTTGGCGTGCGAGATGACGCGTGAATGTCGTGCGTCCGCCATCCATGCTGTCTCTCTGTGGCCTCCTGGCAGGAGGCAGAAGGACGACTCGTGGGTGAGCAGCGGCGTGTACTGGTCCTGGAGACGAGACCCCGGCTTCTCCCACATGGACTTCCCCGCGCTGTGGTGACCTCCATCGCTGACCTCCATCGCTGACCTCCATCGCTGACCTCCGACCCCGACCTCCGACCCCGACCTCCGACGCTCTTCTTCCGTCTTCGCCGAACCGCTGCCTTAATTGCGAGTGCTTGTTCCCGTTCCATCAAAACCGAGGCGTCACCAGAAGGTGGGCGACTCCAGCTCCGGGTTCCTCCTCCCTCCAGGCAGCGTGGAGGGATGGACCTCCTGACGGGTCCCGGTCCAGTCGGCGAGGTCTCCGCCTCCAGGCCGACCTCACCTCCTCTCCTCTTCTGGATGATGGAGCGCCCGAGGAGCCTGACAGGAAGCCTTTTCTGGTCGTCCTTAAAGTCCTGAAAGTCCTAAAGCTTCTCAGAAGCTTCTTCCTCCTGGTCCGACCTGGAGGACAGCTGAGGGTCAATAAAGGTCTGAAGGTCTGAAGGTCTCCTCCCTGTGAACTCTGTGTACGAGATCATCATTCTCAATATTAGTACTATTGTTATGGTTAGTAATATGATTATTGATTTATACTCACTCTCATATATGATATTATATTACATCTCGATTTATTTGATATGACACAGAGGAAGGTCTGTGTCATATATGACACATGACCGAATGACACACATGTCACATATGTCAGTTGTGACCAACTTTTTCAAATATGACACATATGTCTCATATGAAATAAATGTCACTTATGAGACATTTATCAAATATAACACATATGTCACATTTTTGATTAGGTCACATATGTGCTATATGTAACATATGCTATATATGACACATATGTCAAATATAACACATATGACAATTTTGACACATAGGACACAAATGCCCATACGTCACACTTGACACTTAGGACCCAGATGTGACACATAACATATTGTCACATATGACACATATATGATGTAGGTTTCATATGACACATATGTCATATAAGACACATGTGACACATATGTCACATAAAACATATGTCACACATGTGACATATGAAACCTATGTCACATATATTACATATGTCAATTATGCCACACACAACACTCATGTAACATGTGACACATATATCAAATATTTCACATATAACACATATTTCACATATGACATATTTAACATGTCACATATGACACATATTTAACATTCGTCACATATGACACTTATTTCACATGTCACATGACACATATGACACATAAGTCACACATGACATATTGTCACATGTATCACATATGTCAAATATGACACAGATGTCATATACTACACATATTGCACGTATGTCACTTATGACATATCACATATCTTACACTTACACATATCACATATGACCTATATATCATATGTCACACATGACACATAAGTCAAATATGTAACACATGACACATATGTCACATAAGTGATGTATGACACATATTTCCTATATGACACATATTACATGTATGTCACATATGACATTTATCACATATTAAACATATGTCACTTATGACACACATGTCACATATGACCTATATGTCATATGTCACATGACATATGACACAAGTGTCAAATATGTAACACCTGACACATATGTCATGACACGTTTTACACATATGTCACATCAGACACATATATCACTTATGACAGATATGTCACATATGACAATATTTGACATATATGACATATGTGTCATATGTAATGTATGTGTATTATATGTCACATATGTGTCAAGTGTCTTATGAAATGTCATATTTCACTAATGTGTCATAATCTGACATGTATTATGTTTCATAGGTGACCTATGTGTCATATGGGTCATATGTTACATATTTGTCTTAAGTCACATATGCGACCTTTGTGTCATTTGTGACATATGTGAAATATTTGATATATGTGTCACATGTTACATAGGTTTCATGTGTCATATGAAACCTACATCATATATGTGTCATATGTGACAATATGTAATGTGTCACATCTGGGTCCTATGTGTCAAGTATGACATATGGGCATTTGTATCCTATTTGTCAAAATTGTCACATGTGTCATATTGACATATATGTCATATGTGACAGAAGTGTCATATGTGGCAAATGTTACATATAGGACATAGGTGACTTAATTAAAAATGTGACATATGTATCATATTTGATAAATGTCTCATAAGTGTGTCATATATGTCATATGGGAAATATTTGACATATGTGAAATAAGTGTCATATGAGAGAAATGTTAAATGTGTCATATGCAACATGTTAAATTTGTCATATGTGAAATATGACACATGTGTGACATATATCTTATGTGACATACATGTCATATTTCACGTTTGTGTCATATGAGTAATATGTTTCATAAGTCACTTATGTGAAATTTGTGTCATATTTGAAACATTTATCATAAGTCGCAAAGGTGTCATGAGTCACATGTGACATATTTGCCATATATGTCCTATGTGTCAAAAGTGTCATATGTGTCACATCTGACATGTATAATTATGTGTCATCAGTGACATATATGTCATATGGGACGTGTCATATGTCAGATGTGTCATATATGTCTTACATATGTGTCACATGTGACATGTTTATTATGTGTCACATGTTACACTCGTGTTATCTGTGACAAATGTGTAATATGTGTCATATGGGACATATGTATTATGTGTGTCATATGTGAAATGTTAGACTTATATATCGTGTTAAAATGACTGTCTGCTGTGACATAATTGACACACGTCATAGTGACAAACGTGTCATGTCACATGTGTTGCATGTCTTATATGACATATATGGCATATTTTACATTTGTTTCATATGAGTATATTTCATGTGTGATATTTGTGTCATATGTGACATGTCATCTGTGAAAAATGTAAAATATGTGTCATGTGACATATGTTTTATATGTAACTCATGTGTCATGTGTCATATACGATTAGATAAGACAAGATAAGATAAGATAACAAACTTTATTGATCCCCACAGATGAATTTCATTTATGACAGTAGCTCAAAAGTTGTAAGATCAAAAAAAAAGGAAAATAAATATTGTTTTTTAGCCAAGCAAACACCCGGACCACAGTGAAATTGTGTTTAATGAGCAATAGGTGTTGTTGGCCATAGTCACGCCACACAAGCCTGCAACACCAAAAAAGGCTGCCTCTCGATTGCTGGAAAAAAAAACACAAGTCATTGCAGCCCAAACCACACCCGCAAAGCTCCCAGCAACCCCAAAATCACACAGAAAACATCCATCAACACAAACCTTAACATTTGTGGCTCACGGCAATATGAATGTAAATACAAATAGAAAGGCAGAAAACAGAAGATAGCAAGACATCCATGAATAAATAGAGAACAGATAAATAGAGAGTAGACAACAAAAACAATAACAGCAACATCAGTGATAACATTGGACAACATCAAGGAACAGAGAAGATGAAAAACACACAACCAGAACTAAAAAAACAATATAAATAGAGGGACAAAAATAGGTGAAATAAAAGAACAAAAAGGGCAGTATGTGTGCGGGCTGGGACACACAGGGATGATAGAAAAATGTGTCATAAGTGAAAGATGTGTCTTATTTGGCAAATGTGTTATATGTGACATATGTGCCATATGGGACTTATGTGACATATGTGTCATATGTGTCATATGCCAAAAGTTTCATATTCTATATGTGTCATATTTGAAAAATGTGTCATAAGTGACCTTTGTGTCATATCTTACATGTGTGTAATATGTCATATGTGGCATATTTGAAAAATGTGTCATGAGTGACATTAGTGTGATGCATGTTTCATATGCGGCATACGTGTCATATGTGTCATATGTGACTTATGTGACATAGGTGTAACAAGTGACATGTGTCATATGTAACATATTTTTCATTTGACATATCTGTCAATATCATATCTGACATATGTGACTTATCTGACATATGTCATAAGTAAAATATGTGTCATATGTGACATATGTGTCATATGTTACCCATGTTTCATATGTGTCATTTGTGTCATATGTGACCTATGTGACATATGTCATAAGTGTAATGTGTATCATATTTGATATATGTGTCATATGTGTAATATGTTATATTTGTCATATTTGAAAAATGTGTCATTTGAGACTATATTTTCTGTGTGACATATGTACCATGTGTCATATATTACACAGGTCTTTTATGAAATATTCCACACATATGTAATGTGACATACATGTCTTATGTGACATATGTTTAATATATAGCATGTGTGTCATATGTCCCATATGTGATTTATGTGTCATATGTGTCTTATATGATATGCGACATATGTGACCTACGTGTTTTGTTTGCAATATGTGTCATATGTGACATAAATCTCTTATGTGATGTATGTTTCATGTGTGGTGTATGTGACATGTGTCATAATTGAAATATGTGTCATATTTAAAAATGTGTGATAAGTGTCATGTGAAATATTTGATAAATGTGTCATATGTTACGAGTGTCATAAGTGACACAATGGACATATATGTCATTTATGGCTTAAATGACTTATGTGTGGTAAATGACATATGTGTCATATTTGACATAAGTGTCATATTTCACACGTGTCATATCTGAAATATCTACCATATGTCACATACGTGTCATATGTGAAATATGTGTCATATTTAACATAGGTTTCACATGTGTAATATTTAAAAATGTGTCATAAGTGACATATTTGTCATATGTAACATAGGTTTCATATATGACATGTGTTAAATGTGTCATATGTGTTTAATGTGTCATATGTCACATATGTCACATATGTGTCATATGTGACTTATATGACATCTGTGTAATAATTGACATATGTGTCATAAGTGACCTAAGTGTCATGTTTGACATAAGTGTCACATGTATCATATTTGAAAATTGTGTCATTGCTGACATGTGTCATATGTGATATACTTGTATTTTGTCACTCATGACACAATTTTCAAATATGACGCATATGACATAGGTGTCCTATGTAATGTATGTTACATCCCTAACCCTAACCCATATGTGAGTCATATGTGACATATGTGTCATTTGACATATGTTTCATATGTATCATAAGTATCCTATATGATTTATGTTTCATATATGTCATATCTGTCAAATGTCACATATATGCCATATGTCACATGTGTCATATTTGAAAAATGTGTCATAGGTGACATATTTGTCATATGTTACACATTTTTTCCAAATTTGGCATATGTGTTACATGTGTCATATTTCGCAAATGTGTCATATGTGTAATTACTGTCAATTCTGACATATGTGGCCTATGTGATTTATTTTCATTTGTGTCATACCTATCATATGTGACATATGTGCCATATGTCACATATGTATAATATGTCATATGTGTCACATTTAAAGATGTGTCTTGATTGACATAAGTGTCCTATGTGATGCAGGTTTCATATGTGTCATATGTCACTCATGTGACATAGTAGTCAAAAGTGACATCTGATATATTTAACATATGTCACATTTGACATATCTGTCAAATGTGGAGTGTGTGACGTGTTTAAATATGTGTCATAAGTGTCATATGTGACCTATTTGATATATGTGTCACACGTTACGAGTGTCATATGTGACCCAATGGACCCAATGTTTCCTATGTGACTTATATGACATATTTGTAATAAGTGACATTTGTGTCATAAGTGTCATATGTGACATTTCTGCCATATGTCACATATGGTTGTATGTGAAATATGTTCCATATGTCACATAATTGTCATTTGTCAAATATGTGTCATATTTGACATAAGTGTCACATGTCACATGTCACATGTATCAAAGTGTCATAAGGGACACATTTGTTATGTTTGCAATATGTGTCATATGTGACATAAGTGTCTTATGTGACGTCTGTTTCATATGTGATATATGCGACATGTGTCATAAGTGACGTATGTGTCATTTTTGAAAAATGTGTCATAAGTGTCATTTGTGCAATATTTGTCACAACATGTGTCATAGGTTACGACTGTCATATGTGACATAAATGACATGTTTCATACGTAATATATGTGACATATGTGTAATATGTGACATAGGTGTCATATGTCACATGTTTGACATATGTCACACATGTGTCATATTTGACATTTGTGTCAAATGAGTAATTTGTGTCATATGTCACTGATGTGAAATTTGTGTCATATTTGAAAATTTATCATAAGTGGCAAAGGTGTCATATGAGTTATATGTGACATACATGTCATGTGTGACATATTTGATACATTTGATGTCATGTGACTTATATGACATATGTGTAATAAGGGACATAAGTGTCCTATGTAAATTAAGTTTCATATGTGTCATATCTGTCATATGTGCCATATGTGACATATGTGTCAAATTTTCCCATTTGAAAAAAATGTGTTGTATGTCATAAATGTGCCATGACATATTTTGTCATACATCACATATGTGACAACTTTGTCATATGTTACATTTGTGTCATATATGACATAACTTGTGCGAAATATGTGTCATAAGTGAAATATATGTCTTATTTGACATGTGTGTTATATGAATCATTTGTGAAAAGTGTGTCTTATGTAACATACATGATATATGTGTCAAGGTTCATATGTTTCAAACGTGTCATATGTGTCATATGTTTCCTATATGTCATCTATCACATCCGTCACATGTGATATTTGTCACACGAGTCATATGTGACAAATGTGACAACTTACCCCAAAATGAATGTCGTCCCAAACCGCCACTCGAGCCCATCGCAGGCTCTGGGTCGTCACCCTGCGGCGCCGGAGCTGATGAGGCTCTGTGATCCCCCGATGTGGCTCCCTGTGTTTTTGAAAATAATTCATGAGGATTCAACTAAAATGCATTTTACAGTTTGTTCATTTTTAAATTAAATTTTAAATTTAAAGAATCTGGTCACATCTAAATAATATGTGATAAAACAGTACACGCCGGTTGAAGGATGACACACGCAGAGCGAGGACGCCATTTCTGGTTTGCTGCTGGTGGATCATTTAAGACATTTAGTGTTTTGCTTTAAAGTAACCTTAAACGTCTATTTTTGCAAAAGACGTTTCAAAATGTTTTGTTGTATGCAGAAATGTAATTTTTAGTTAAAATTTAGTTTTAGTTAGTTTTCTCTGTAATTGATCATTGATTTTAAAAAAGGCAACACATTTTGTGTTGGGTTTTAACACGGCATTAAACTATTTTTTTTTCCTTTATGCTATGTTTATACTTAGCATGAAGGCAAAAAAACAGGGTTACATGCTGTGTTAATTTGTTTTAAATTTCCAAAGGGTTGTGTTCTTTCGGCCCGAAATGGCTCTTGGAGGGCCAAAGGTCGCCGACCCCTGAGCTCGGCGCACCTCGGAGTCAGCTTGAAACGGAACACTGACCGAAGCATGACATCTGAAAGACCACATTTATAATACCTGAAAGAGGCTTGTTTAGAAGAATATCGAATGTATATCTTCTACTTCGGCTGGTGAAGAATGGTGAACCTGACCGTGAGGACCTTCAGGTTCGGTCCACCGTTCGCTGCGCCCCCTGGTGGACAAGATCGGGAATCTGTGTGCGCTCGTCGCGCTCACCGGCTCGTCCCAGCGGGGCGGGGTCAGACGGGCGATCACCTGACCTGCGGGGAGCCTCAGCGCGGGCAAAGAAGCGCCCCGGCCGTTAGCCTCCCGAGCTAGCTCCGCGCCGCGGCTCGTCGCCCAGGATGTTCGCCGCGGCCACCCGGAGGCTGGTGTCGGAGGTGGACGACGGGGGTTCGCTGCTGGCCGCCCGCAGCCCGGACGACAGCGCGCCGCTGCTGGCGGTGGTGCTCCGGCGGCGGGGCCGCTGGTTCTGGCAGAAAGCCCGAGTTCTGCGCACCGACCTCGGCCTCAACGACCTGCTGGCGGGGGCGCCGCCCATCCGCCCCGGTAAGCCCGCCGGAGCCGGAGCCGGAGCCGGGGTCGGGGTCTGAGCCGGGGTCTGAACCGGAGCCGGGGTTTGGGTCGGAGCCCTCACGCTGTTTCTCCGCAGTTGTCATGGAGACGGACTTCATCGGGTACGACGGGTCGTACGTGGGCAGCGTGCGGGGGGACGCCGGCGCCTCCGTCCCCCGCACCGGGGCGAGCCTGCGGGGCGAGAAGGGAAGCAGGCTGCGCTCCTCGTTCGGGAGCCTGAAGAAGCAGGAGCTGGAGGTCCAGAAGCTGCTCGCAGACTCCCGGGGCAGGTGGGTCGGCCGTGTGGACGCGCATGCGCAGAGAGAGGGCTCCTCGCTGAGTGTGTGCGCCCTCTGGACCTCCACCTGCAGGGTCCTGGACATGAACCACCGTCTGATCCAGCAGACCGGGGTCCGCGGCAGGAAGGCCCTGGCCGTGGTGAAGGAGCGGATCGTGACCCGGGAGCCGTGCTGGGTGGTGGAGGAGGTCCGGCTGGACGGCCGGTGCGGAGCGACCTTCGACCTCTGCGGGACCAGGAACCCCAAGGTGGTGCTGAGGAACACCCGCTGGTCTTGAAGTCACCACGTGACCTTTAACACCAAGACTGCCTGTAGTCCAGAATCGCCCTCCCTGGAGTCCAAACTCCTGGACGCTTCTGGTGTCCAGGGGTCTGAGGGACATCTTTGCTGGTTCTCTTCAGAGACAGGGATGTCTGCTCCTTCAGACCTTTGACTTCTGGTGCTGCTCCTTCAGACCTTTGACTTCTGGTGCTGCTCCTTCAGATCTTTGACTTCTGGTGCTGCTCCTTCAGATCTTTGACTTCTGGTGCTGCTCCTCCAGATCTTTGACTTCTGGTGCTGCTCCTCCACCCTGAGAGCTTCCAATCTTGCTCCTCCACTCCAGCGATGATCTTCAACCAGACTTGCTTTAGCTTCAGAAGGAACTCCGTTTCTGACGCGTCTGATCTTCTGTCAGTTTTCGCTGAAGGAGAACGGGAGCCTGAGCAGTGACACCAACGTCACCATGGAGATCCCCGCCAACACCGCCCTGGCCTACGCCCTCCTGGAGCTGGAGGTCAAGCACGACGGTCGCTATGGTAACGAGCCCTTTCATTCACCAGTGAGGCGCTGCGGTGGTTTCTCCTTTCTCTGAAGATCTGTCTCCTCCTTAGAGTTCTGTCTGACCGAGGACTCCGCCGGGGGCTTCGAGGTCGACGGCCCTCTGAAGAGAGGACTCCCGGGGGCCTCTGGAGAAACATCTGGAGACCACCATCTCTCAGAAGGTAGGGAGAATGTCTAGGAGGTCCCAGGTCTCGGCGGCGGACCATCTGCCCCTTCTTATCAGCCTGATGCAACGACCATCTGCGAGCGTGTCCTCCGACCTGCTCTGAGGAGCTTCTCCATAAAGCTTCTCCCGATGTCAATGAAAACTGTTCAGAAGGTGAGTCAGAAGTGAAGGCTCTCCTCGTCTTCTCCTCTGGCCTGCAGAGCTGGACCTCCTGGCCGAACACTTCCAGCTGCTGTCGGCGCTCCCGGGTCCCTCGGCCTCCTCCCTGCTGCAGCGGCTCCTCTGCATCATGGAGGAGCCTTCAGCCCTCGACGCTCTCCAGGAGGAGGTGAGCAGGGCCGAGCGAAACCACGGGAACGACCCGCGAGCTCTTCTGACCCGTGTCTTCTGCCTCAGCTGGACCAGATGTTCCTGGAGGACGGGCCCTCCGAGGTCTCTGCGCCGGAGCAGTGTGAAGAAGAGAAGGTGCGAGCTGTCCTGGATCTCCTGGAGGCGGCGGGCGTGGAGGGGCTCCTCGAAGCTCTCCACCTCCTCGTCAGCGCCCTGAGCGGTGAGGAGACCCTCCTCTTTGGCCGCCGGGAAAACGTCCGACCGTTCTTCTCCCTCGCTAACCGCCTCTGCGCCTGTTAGCTTCGCACAAGGAACTGAACCCGGATATGAGGAGCCTCCTCGATCAGGAGGCACTCTCACGTGCACAAGTCCCGTCTTCTCCTCCGGCCCATCGGACCTCCAACCTCTGACCTCCTGTTTTTCTTCCAGAGCTGAAGGACGAGGCGCTGGCGGCGCTGACGGCGTGCTGCAGCCCGGCGGGCCTGGAGCTCCTCCCCCAGCTGGTTGGTCCCGCCCGCCTCCGCACGTGATGTTTTAGAGCGAGGTGATGACTGTCGTCTCCTCAGGTGGAACGCCTGGCGGGCGGCGGGCGGCTGTCTGTGAGCGACGCCATGACGGGCCCGGCGGCGGCCGCGGCCCGGCGGCTGCTGGCCACTTGCGACGTGACGCTTGAGGAAGACCGGGACTCGCTGAGGACGGCGGCGGGCGCACGGCCCCTCGTCGCCTGCATCGCCATCAGAGGCCTCTGCTCGCTGGCGCGTCCAGAAGGTCCGGCTTCGCTCCACAGAGCCTCCTCATGAGAGCGTCGCCCCATCAGGGCGACCATCAGCCGTCACTGTGAAACCAAAACCTTTGAGATGTTCACATGATCAATAAACAGATCTCCTGAGGTCTTCGCAGAGAACATGGTCTCCTCGGTTTATTCCAGGGCTTCAGTGAAGGCACGGGAGAGCTTTGGAAGCACTTTCCTATGTAATAAACGTCCTGTTACAGAACCCCCAGAGGTCCTTCTCCTCTCTGGAGGTCCATCTCCTGCTGTCTGGAGATCCTCCCTGAGAGACCACCCACCCAAAGTGGATCTTTAGAAAACAGAAGTGATTTATTCCACATCTGAAAATACATCCTCTGAAATGTAAATTTCATGTATATATATGTGTGTATATACATATATATACACACACACACACACACACATATATATATATATATATATATATATATATACTTTTTTTTGAGAACTTCTGAAGGGGCTTCAGAAGATCTGGTCTCAGCCACACCAGACCAGGATGGCCAGCTGAGGAGCAGAACCCTGGGTCCGGAGCCTGGGCCCGGTCCAGTGCCAGCAGAACTGAGGTGATGTCTCTTGTGCTTGAGGGACATGAAGGGTGATCTCGACGGCGTTAGTCGTCTAACTTGGGATCGAGACGTCAGGACATGAGATGAGATGAAGGACGAGAGGAGGACACTGTAAACGACCGCCGAGGAGACGTCCTCTGACGGAGAGCCGCTGGCCAGGACCTCTGGTGCGAGATGAAGACCCTCCGTGGTCCAGCCGCCTCTCCGGGAGGTCTCGGACCACCGCTCCCAGGGTCAATAAATAAGAACTCCTCCTCCTCATCAGTTGCATAGCGTGCTAACGGGCGTCCGGAGATGCGGGTGGAGGCGAAGACCCAGATCCAGGCGGGGAGGCCGGAGGTCCCACCCCCGGTCCTCGGCAGCAGCTCGGACGTCCCTCAGTAGACCCAGCTGACCGGGACCCACTGCGGCTCCACGAACAGCCTCTCCACCACCTCCTGCAGCTTCTCGAAGGCCTTGTCCAGGTTGTCGTTGACGATGGTCAGGTCGAAGTAGTGGCTGTAGGCCCTCCGGATCCTGGCGCTCTCGTCCACCGTCTTCTTCAAGTCGTTCTCCTGACACACAGCGGCGTCCGGTCAGTGAACCAACACCTGCACCACCTCCGCCTCTCAACTTGGACTTACAGTGAGGAGCTTGGTGGTGAGCCCGGCGTCCACCACCGCCTTGTGCATGGCCCTCAGCGTGTCCAGCTCCGGAGCGGCGATGAAGACCACGAACGGCATGAACTCGGACGTCTTCAGCACCTTCAGCGCCTAGGGGAGGAAGAACCAGTCAAACACACATAGGAGGCGGAGGAGAGAAGGTTTTCTTCTGCGAGGTCTTCATCGCTCGACGAGAAGCCAGGCGCTAGCTTGTTGCCATGGAGACAGACTAACATGACTTCTTCCATCTTTTACGGTTTCTTTTGGAAAGCAACTCACCGGCCACTCTCCTGTATCTGTGTGTGTGTGTGTGTGTGCGTGTGTGTGTGTGACAGAGGCCCTGACATCATGCTCTCTTGAGTAATGAGGTCCTTCATCCAGGTGAGCTGTCCTCCTGCCAGGTGTGAGGACTCCCTGGGTGTGTGTTCCCTGCAGGAGAACACCTCCATGTCTTCTCAGGGGTGACCGGGAGGTGGACCTGGTCAGGTGTTGAGGTCACCTGTGGGTTGACGTCCAGGATGCAGGTGCGTCCGGCGTCCACCACCTCGTGGATGGAGTCTATCTTGGTGCCGTAGAGGTTTCCGTCGTATTCTCCGTGCTCCAGGTAGCGGCTGTCCTTGATGTCCTTCTCCATCTGCGTCCGCATCACGAAGCAGTAGTTCTGGCCGTCTCGCTCTTCTTCTCTGGGGCTCCTCGACGTGACTGGAGGGGAGAAGGGTTGGAGAGCGTCAGAGGACGGAGGCCCGGCGGCAGGTGGTCTCAGCAGGTCTCAGAAGACATGGCGTCTCACAGGGAACGGTGGTCCCGTATCTCAGGGGGTTCAGCAGGATCAGTCTGTTCTTCAGGCTCCGCCTCCCCACCCCCTGAGCTCCAATCAGGACCAGCGTCTTCCTCTGGAAGGGCGGCATCTTGGCCACCTCCTCGTAGATCTGCAGCTCATAGCGGTCGAACTCTGTCCGGGGACAAACGGGCGGTTGAGCGACGACTCGCCGCGCCGGCGCGCCGGCCGCACGCCATCAGAACACACCTGCGTTCTTGGCCGTGAGGTACATCATCTTCTTCTTCTTCTTCTTCTTCGCTGTTAGGTTCCCGCACAGCATCCCTGACACACCAGAGCAGCGTGAGAGGAGCCACAAGGACCCGGCGGACCTTCACCATCACCTCCACCGACCTTTCCTGGACTCGTCCCAGTCCTTCCTCACGAAAGCCTTCCTCTTCTCCTCCAGGAACTGGCTGGGGATCAGACCCGTCACCTCGCCGGTCACATGACGCGCCTGCAGGGACGTCAACAGCTCTGACGCCAGAGTGCGAGCGCATGCACACACACACACACACACACACACACACACCTCTGGAGGAGACCCCTCCCTGGAGGAGAGCCTCTCCAGGTGCACCTGCAGACTCACCTGCCACCAGTTGGGGTCCTCCTTGTTGAGGACATGGAGAACATCTCCCCTGGAGAAGGCCAGCCCCGCCTCCCTGCAGGGGATCAGGCTGTCTGCAGCCGGGTTGTAGTTGAAGTGGGGCTTCAGATACACCTGTGGGCAGAGGAGGGTCATTAGCTTCGCGCTCAGCGTCCTCCTCCTCCACGCTGACTGAGGAGAAGAGCCGAAGACCTACTGACAGCATCATCGGGTTGGAAACCAAACACTCGGATCAACAACACTTCGTCAATCATTTGTGATTGATGAGTGTGAGGACCTCCAGGAGCTCCTCGGCTGGCGGATGACCTCTTGAAGTCCAGAGGAGGAGGAGTGTCAGATGGTGTGTGTGGTCTTATTAATAGACCTTCCAGAGGCTCAGCTTTCAGATGCCTAGCATTCTGGGATCATCTCACTCTCACCCCCACCTCACACACACACACACACACACACACACCCGTCCTCACCTGGGGGGGCTCTGGGGTGTCCCTGTAGCTGGGCACCACCCTGAGCGTGATGCTGCCGCTGCAGTCCCTCAGGATCTCCTGAAGCTGCTGAGGATCTGCGCCCACCTGCCGGCCGTTCACCTCCCGGATGACGTCCCCGGCGTGCAGCATGCCCTGCCGGTGGATGGAGCTGTCGTGCAGGATCCTCGCGATCACCATCTCCCCCCGCTCCACCCGGAAGGTCACCCCCTACGGCGGCACGGCCGCAGGAGCTCAGCGTGCTGCGCGAGGACCTCCAGGAGAGGCTCCTCAGAACGTCGGAGACGTGAACTCACCAGGGCTTCTCCGGCCTTCTTTCGGATGCCGATCATCCGCACGGCGTCGGCCGGCAGCAGAGGGCTGCTCGGCGGAGCGCCGCCGCCCACCGGGGCGCCGGGGATCTCGTAGCTCTTGGAGGCCACCTTGTCATGAGCCTCCATCAGGGACTGGGAGGAGAAGAAACACATAGAGGTGAAGACCGGAGGCTCCACGATCTCCACAAGAAGAAGACCGGACTGGAAGGAGTGATGGAATGAGGGAGAAGACGGGAGAGACATCTTCTCCGGGTGTGGGAACCGTGTTCTCGCCGTGTTCTTCACCCGCAAACTGCCGACCCACCTTGAAGTGAGGCTCCCGGAGGATCCTGGACAGCTCGGCAGCAGCCGCGTTCTTCTCCTGCAGACCGCTGAGGGAGTCCAGGATCTCTGAGACCAGCTCTACGTTGTTGTCCCTCACTGCGCGTAACTCCACCTCCTCCAGACGCTCGTGGGCCTGCGCGCGCACACACACACACACACACACACACACACACACACACACACACACACACACACACACACACACACACACACACACACACACGGTCACACCTGAGACACCAGGCTGTCCTCCTCAGTCCCACCTGAGACACGTCTGGACATGGTTCCTGCTCGTTGACTGAGAAGAATGTCAGTCTCAGACCCGGAGGTGAACCTCCAGCTGACCTCGGGCTGCATGGACGAGAGCAGCCGTCATGGTGTCACATGAGGAGAGCGGCTAAGGTTGCACGTTCCAAGTAGGTGAGGGAGGCGAAGGTTAAATATTTGCCCACGTTCTTGTAGGTTCTGAGCAGACCCTCAGACCCTCTAAGATCACAGCATCTGCTGAGACGGAGCACATCGGTGATTCGGGTTGGCTGGTTGGCCGTGGAGGCGGCTCAGGAACGGAGGAGCCTCGCCTCCTGCTGGTGGAACTCGACCACCATCTGACACGGCGGCCGCCTCTGCGTCCAATCGCTGAGCGGGTCAGAGACCTGCGGCTCGGGACGGACTTCAGGAAAGCGCATGCAGCGTCCGGGAGAAAACCTGGCGGCAGCCGGCCGACCGAGACCCCGGGGTTGAACCGACAACCTGGACCTGCACCAGGGTTGGAGACTGAACGTCACAGAAGATGTTTGGGTGCGAAAAGGTTGGTTTCACCGGAGCTTAAGAGACGCTGTCTGCAGGAAAGGTACAGCTTTCAGGGGAGCCACCTCCCCCCACCTGTGTGTGTGTATGTGTGTGTGTGTGTGTGTGTGTGTGTGTGTGTGTGTGTGTGTGTTCGTTCATGCCTGTATGCATTACCTTGGCGAGGGAGCGGACGATGGGACTCTCCATGATGCCTCTGAGGAAGATGAGGTCGATGTCTTTGGCTCCTGTGCCGGACGGCAGGTCCTTCAGGTTGTCCAGGACCTGCTGCATGGCTGCAGACGAGCACATCCCGTCAGACGCCCTGAAAACTGGCTTTCAGAGATGCAGAGAGCGCGAGCACGCAGGCACACCGGGGAACAATGTCTGCTTAGAACCAGGCCAGGAGAACAAACGGCCCTGCCGATGAGCGGAGCCATTCACAGAGAACAAAACTCATCTCCTCCTCCTCCTCCTCCTCCTCCTCCACAGCAGCAGCAGGTCACCCAGCCATTGTTCTGCTCACAGACCCGCCTTGTGGCCCGAGAGCCGGGCGCCACCAGAGCTCCGGCACGAGTGTCCGAGGCCCCGAGGAGCCTCAAACACGCAGGGGATTTTGAGGGACAAGCGGACCGCTCGTCCCTCAAGAGCCGGATGATTGGCGGGGGGCGCCGCTCGCCTCACATCATCACCTGGGACGTCTTACCTGAGCCAGACTTTGCGTTGGCCACCGTCATGGCGTCCGTCCTTCAGGCTCCTGACGGACGAAACCAGGAGAAGCGGCCCGAAGCCGAGCGGGACCGGAGCCGGGGGCTGGGGAGAGGACGGACACGGCCGGGGTCAGCGAACGCCCCGCTGGGATCCCCACGTAGTGATCCACATCTACCCGGACACTCATCCTGACGTGCTGGTGGACCACAGGCAGAAGACAGGAAGCTTCTGTCTCTGCTGCGCCGCTGAGCACGGCGGCACGCACAGAGGACAAAGGAGGCCATTCAACAGAGGACTACACACACTCACCACACACACACACTCACGCACAGAGAGGCCTGGGAACTTACTGTGTTAACAATCAGAAAGTGTGTGAGCCCCCTCCCGCCCTCCCCGGCCCCCCAGCAGCGGCCTGGACGCACCGACACCCGGAACCCCAGAACCCCAGAAGACACCGACGACCCCGGGGCTCCGGACGGCCGAGGACTCACCGCTCAGATCGGCCGAGCAGCTGACCTCCGACACGGAGCGTCAGTGTCTCCACTCATCTGGGACCTCTGGGCTGGAAACAGAAGCAGGGGTGTGTTTCTCTTATGATTCACATGAAGGCCCTCCTGGAGGTGCAGGCAGCAGAGCAGGATGGATGGACTTCTACAGCTTTCTCAGTGACCCTCTGGAACCGTCATGTCACTTTAATGAGGAGAACATCTTCTGGGTGGAGGGGAGGTGTGTGTGTGTGTGTGTGTGTGTGTGTGTGTGTCCGCCTCATATCCCGTCAGTTTTTGTCTTGTTTGTGTGGAGAGACCGCGAACAGCAGACCTCCGGTAAAAAGTGTGTGTGTGTGTGTGTTTAGCTGACCGGAAGTCGCGGCTGACGGGGCGGAAGTGTCGGATCATCCGGACGGAAGTGTGTTTGTGTCGCGCGGCGCGCGCGGAGGAGCGCGGAAGGACACGGCGCCCCACACGCGCGCGCACGTGGCGGTTACGTTTCGCGGTGGGGCGGCACACGTGCGGGCGCTGCTATCCGGGGCTAGCTCGCCAGCTAGCTAGCTAACTAGCGTCGGCGGCCGTCCGGACGACACACACCCGTGAAACATGTCGAAATAAAGCTGAGTGTGACGCCGGGGTGTGTGTCAGGTCGAGGCCGCCTGTCGTCCGATGAACGCGGCACCTTTTGGCCGCGCAGGTATGTTAGCGCTGCTCCTGGCTGTTAGCAGACACTCGCGTGCGCTAGCACATGCTAACGGCCATTTGCCCGCACAGGCTACACGCTAACGGCGGCCGAAAGTCCCGCGGCCGGTGAGCCGGGCGGCGTCTCCCGAAGCCGACCGGGAGCGCCTTCTCGTCGGGAGACAACCGGCGAGTTGCCGGCGGTCCCCTCGGAACTACGCGAGCGAGGCTAGCGGCTAACACGGCTCGCTCTCGGCGTGTTAGCTAGGCTAGCAGTTAGCTTTGCTAGCGGAGCGGGCGGAACCGGTCCGGACCGCCGGCGGGAGCAGTAACGTTACCGAACGTTCGCGGCGCGGTCCAGTCGCCCGTCCATGCTCCTCCGCCGTCCCGGGTTCCACTTGTCCGCCGCCTCGCTGCGCGGCGCCGTCTCCCCAGCGGGCGTCCAGTCCGCGCGTCTCTGCGCCCCTCCCGCTGTCCCCGTCCTCTCGGCTCAGCCGGCGCCGCGGGAGGCTCGTCCTGGACAGCGGCTCTCACGGGACGGCCGCCGCCGCCGCCCGCACCGGAACCGGCTCAGACGGGTACCGGAGGCGGGAGACGCGTCAGCCTGCGGGGTGCCGCGGAATGAACCCTCCCCCACACCCCGGGGTACCGGAGCAGTGTACGTGCGTGCGCGCGGAAGCGCACACCTGCGGCCAGGTGAGGTGACCTGGACGGCGGCGCGCACACGCACGCTCCTCCCTGTGTGCGCGGAGCGGCGACGGGCCGGTCGAGGTCGGAGACGGTCACCTGACGGGATTAGACGGCTAATCTGGGCTCGGCGGGCGACAGAAGCAGGAGTCCGCGCAGCAGTGCTTTATTCCCTTTATTGAAGCGCCTCCAAACAGCAGCAGCAGCACACAGACCACATGCTTTGATTCCTCCTCCTCAAACATCTCCCCCACGCCGTGCTCGCCACTAGATGGCGGAGGCAGATGGTGACCCGGCGCCGGAGACGTCGGAGACTCGGAAGGTACTTGACTGACACGACACCGATTTCATGCGACACAGATTCATCATCTCAAGCGTCCGGGAAGAACGTGTGACCGGGACGCTGCGGGCGCTCGTCCGGCCCGACGGCCGCGCCGGCGTCACCACACGGGCAGCTCATCGTACCTGCGGGGGGAGGCACAGGTCAGACACCTTCTGATGCAACGTCCCCGGCCACGACGAAGGTGAGCGGGCGGGCGGAACCGGGACCGACCGAGGAGATCGGTGCTGGCGGCCCAGCCGTGGCCCTCCTACCTGGCGTAGCTGGATCCAGGGAAGCTCTCCGCGCTCTCCCTCACCAACACATCGGAGAACAGTGTCCGGACCGGCTCTCTTGCCGTACCTGAGGACAGGAGAGAGCGTGATGGACGTGCGCCCTCGGCCCAGCCGCGCCGTGGACGGCGGCACCGACCTCTGCCTGGTGATGAGGTTGATGTAGTGTCTCAGGGCGGAGTAGTACTTGGCCAGCTCCTCCGGCGGAGCTCCGTCCTCGGGGCTGGCCGGCTTGTGGGGATACGCGCGCACGCCGCCGTGAGAGCACGCCAGCAGCCAGAGGACCAGAACCCCCAGGAACATCCTGGAGCAGATCCTGGACCAGAGCAGACAGACAGCCAGACCTCAGAGCAGGCGGTAGGCACATCCATTCTAAAGCGGGAGCCCCGAGGAGCCTCCGGTCCAGGACCTGGAGCTCCCTGAGGAGCCACTGGTCCAGGACCTGGAGCTCTAAGAGGCATTAGTTTGTTCCTGTGGAACTCAAGAGAGCAGGTGCTGCTTACATGATGATGTTCCACTTGTGGAATGTGCAGCTGGATGCTGGTCGTCCTCCAGGCTCCTCTGTCAGTTTGCAGGCGCCGCTGGTGTTTTATACGGTGTGAGAAGAAGGAGGAGGAGGAGGAGGAGGACCACCACCACCCCATCCACTCCTGAGGACACCCCCCCACCACCACCGACCCCTCACCAGCATACAATGAAAAAGACCATTACTGCTTTTCCAAAAGTTTGAGGGATCTTCTTTTCTTCTTCTTGTTCTTCGCCCAGCTGAAGTTGTTTTTCCACCCATCTGTCAGGACAACCTCTGAGGTCTTTCTCTTGGAGCCACCTTCTCTGGACCTTCTGCCCGTACTCACAGCCACCTACAATTAGAGGTATCGGTTCATGTCAGACCTCCACATCTGATCAGAGTTCCTCACCTGATACTGAAAGGAACGTGTCTCCGACATGGACGTCAGCAGATGAACGTCAGTGAACCCACAGCTCCGGCTCGGACCAACGTGAGGTTCGGTCGTGTGAGAGCCGTGGAGGATCGTGGTTCTTCTTCCGTGCTCATGCGTCAATCATCACTTTAGATCAAACATCTGCTGCTCAAAGTCACGGAGAGCCTCCGGTCTGGATTCACGTTCCAGGATTCCACCTCCTCCGTTCTGCTCCGAACACCACGAGACGCTGCCAACGTGCAGCTCTGAAGGACAATGGAGATGGAGGGTTTAATCATCTCTCGAAGGTTTCCCCACGAATGGGAACGTGATGGGGGCTCCTCGGTGTTTGGGAGGGGACGTGATGTTCTGGTCTGAGAGACCACCTGGAGACAAATACTTCAGACCGGCGTGAGGCTCCTGAGAGACAACTTCTGATCATTTGCGCCGTTCCGCCCCGACACATGGCGGTGGACAGACAAGGGAGCCCTCAGCAGAAGACCTGGTCCCTCAAGCTGTGAGCGGGAAGGCTCTGCGTTCTCAGGCCGTCCTGGTGCCGATGTAATCCTTCACCTGCGTCTGATCTGACACACTTTCAACCAGTTTCAGCCCATAATGGGCCCACTTTGGCGCCCCAAATGACAGGAAATGGAGGGGGGGGCAAATCACACGCCTATAACACTCCAATTGTTGCTGATGGAGGGCAGAGGGTTGCAGGCCCTGGACACAGAACACTTTCAGGAGAACCATTTCCTCTGAAGACCTACTTTACGGAAATTTGACGGCAGATTGGCCGTGTTGTTTCCTATGATAGACAGGAGACCTCCACCCAGGAGCCACGGCCCTGCTGCAGAGGAGCATCTGAATCCAGGCGTCTGGAGCGCAAGGAGTGAAAAGTCTCGGGCTGCTCGGACCGGCGGCAGCTGAGGCAGAGGAGAACGCCGGCCAAAGAGCTAGGGTTAGGGCTGGGGTTAGGGCTGGGGTTAGGGTTAGCTGAGACAGAGGAGAACGCCGGCCGAAGCGTCCGCTCCGCCTCCGCATCGCCAGAACACTGCCTGCATTCACCTGGCCGGGAGGGGAGAGATGATCCCGCTTCACGGGCCAGCAGGTTCTCCTCCTCAGTCTCTGGTCCAGGAGACCCGTTTCCAGAGACCGTCTTGCTGCTGCAAGAGACGAATGTTCTCCGCCTGTCGAGACGGGTCGGTCTGTCCCATCTTCAGCCTAACTGTGAGGAGACACGTGTTTATACCTTCGGCCTCCTCCTCGGTGCTCGTGGAAAGACGAAGATTCGTTCTTGCGACAAAAACTAATCAGCGACGCGAGAGCCTTCCTGGGGTTTTCTTCATCACCCTTCCGGAATGGATGAACGCCGTCATTAACGGATCCCGGCAGTCATTCCCACGGATGATGAGAACTAATGAGAACATCGGGAGCGGCACGACGCCGACACACTCCGTCTCTCCGTCAGCGGCTGCAGCTCCTCTGCCGGGTGGAGACAGACCCCCCCCCTCGGCCTCCCGACCCCCCAATCTAGCAGAGATCAAGCATCAGGTTCATGGAGCCACAGCTTCCATCTGACGGCTATGTTAAACACGTGCACGTGTGTGTGTGTGTGTGTGAGAGAGAGTCATTCTCTGTCAAACTGAGGAATAAATAAACGAAGGCTCGGCCTTTCAGTCATCAGGACCTTCCAGTCTGCGCTTCATTACTTTTTACATTTAGCTAATGTTCACATGCAGCAGCCAATGACACGGAATGGTCACTCGCTAAGCAACACATCATCGAGGCTGGGGGGAGGGCACTGTGTGTGTGTGTGTGTGTGTGTGTGTGTGTGTGACTTTCTCAGCAACAAAAGCTGATAACGACCATCTCTGGTCATTTCTACAGGACCAACAGGATCAGACCGTCAGAACAGCGTCAGAGCTACATTGACGTGCACTTTACTGTGAGACCTTCTAATGGAGCAGACAACCTTCTCATCCCTTCACTGTGCTTCACATCTGGAGGTGGTCCCACATTTGGCTGCAGAGATCAGATTCCCTGCAAAAGGGGGAATTTTACCCGTTTTTGCAACGATAGATTTTTGATCGACCTGCTTCTGCAAGGGTGAATTTGAACATTTGACAGAGAAGAGTGCCTGTTTTTTTTTAACTGTTTATACAATTTTCTACTATTAAACTTGTAACTCTGGCACAACACTTTCCTTCAGGATAAATAAAGTTGTTCTTATTCTTAAACGAATCCAGCACAGCCCGTTACCGCCCCCGGTGCAGCTCACCCGAGGGACCCGTTTGTCCATCCGTCTGTCCGTAGATCCATGGCTGGCTCCGGGTGGGAGACCCGGGGACATCTGGAAGGGGTGTCAGACTCTGTTGTACAAATTCAACAAATTAAAATGACCCTATAATTGTCGGAAATTAAAAGACCACCAGCAAAAGTACGAGTGAAGAAGACAACTGTAAATCATTGCTGCAGATAAAAACAAGAGGACACTCAGCTGAGCCTCCATGGAGCTGGAATAAACCCAAAGGAGAAAGTTTCATCACCTGCTCCGTGTTTCCTGGCCTCAGAGGAACAGGAGGACCAGCAGGTGGGAACGTCCAGGAGTTTCTCTTGTTTCCAGTGCGAAATTACAAAATACAGAAAGAGACAGCGTCAGCTCAGCTCTTAACATCACTACTGTAATGAAGTTTGTCTTCATCTCACATGTCAGGGGGAAAAACAGAATCTGCTGCTACGTGGGAGGATGAAGGATGAATCCAATTTATTTGAGATTATCTTTTTATTATATTTTTTTAAAATCCAACTTCAATCCCTTGCAAAGACACCATTTGTTCCTCACTACCGGTGATAATAAAGAAGTTGTCTTCTGCAAAGAACCAGGAAAGCATGATTCCAAACGGGTCGGGCTCTTGGACTCGGGCGTCACGGGAGGGAAAAGTCTGATCAGTCTGCTAGGGTCACTTTATGTCCTGGAGGTCATAAATGAAGTCATCTGGGAGCGTCTCGTCAGGGATGCTCCTCAGCTGCTCGTCATAGCGACGGAGAGTCCACAGTTTCTCCAACTCGTAAAGTTCTCTGGTCTCTGGCAGCATGAAATGGACCACCATGTTCCCTGCGATGAAGACAGAGGAGGTTCTCATCAGCCGCCTCCTGAGTGAGAGACCTGCAAACAGGATCTAAGATCCCACGTACCGAAGTCAACACACATCCAGTCGTCGGCGTCCTTCCCCTCCAGCCTGACGTGGGGGTCGAAGTCTTTCTTCAGAAACTTGTACTGGAGGAAAAGCACCGAGCTCAGTTCACTTCGTAGGAACAGCCAAGGCTGCGACAAAGCAGGGGTCCGGGCCAGTTACCACTTTGATGGCGTAGAGCCCCATGGCTCGCAGGTGTCTGGGCGACACGCCGCTGACCACGATGAAGTGCTGGGTGTATTTGACGTGTTCTGGAACTTTGATCACACAGATGTCCTCGGCGTTCTCCTGACGCAGCAGCGACACCAGCACGTCCAGATCGAACACAGGAGAACCCCCTGCGGGCGGGAGAGAAACCCTGCTGCAAACCTTCGCTTAAAGCACCCGTCCGTAAAATGCTGAGCCGAAACGTATTTAATCCAAACAACTACGGTTAAGTTGGCATTCATCGTAGGGAGACTGTTTGATGTGAATACGTCAAATAAATAGTAGACAAAGAGTCTGACAATAACCATAGATCAAATACATGTACCATAGAAACGGGCAAGTGAGATTTTTCAAATATTGCCGGGTATCTTTTGCAATGACAAGTTATCTCTTGCACCTTCCAACGCGAATAAATCAAAGATCTGTGCGTTTGTTGCTACTGGTCGACCAGCAGGAACGCTTCGCTGCCAAGGGAGGCTTCCAGGTCCTGTTAACTGTTGAACACATTCTGGTGACCTAGGTGCAAAACCTACAAAATTAGCTGTTGGGGGAAAGGGAAGATCATTTCAAATTTAGGAAATTAATGATCATCTCTTCCCATTATGCAGAAGGTTGATCTTGGTCACCTCCGCCTCCCTCCCGGCAGCGGCTTAGCTGTTAGCATTAGCGTCTCCAAACTGTCCGCCGTATCACCTTTGCCGGGTTTGCTGCTCTTGTCCCGGGGGTCGCTCTCCGCCAGGTCAGACTCCTCCAGCAGACCTCCTCTCATTCCCTCCGACTTATTGCTCCCTTCGCACATTTCGGAAAATAACCTTTGGGAGTAACAAGGACCGGAACACGACGGGGCTCGCAGCCGCCGCCGGCACGATGCTAGCAGCTCCCCGGAGCAGTGCGCCGAGCCACGGCCGAGAGCTCCGGGGAGCCGGGAGAGACTCCTGATACCCGCATTGTGTTCGAATAAACACCCGCTTTTTAACAAGAACGGATGCAAACGATTAATAATGTTCATGGTTTTCGCTTGAGTAACATCCCAGCATCTGTCCTTCCACCGGTGCTGGCTAGTGCTAATAACAGGAAGGGGCTGTAGCCCTCGGCCTCTGATTGGCTAAAATATTTTGTCGTTGGTCGGCGTGTAGAGACTTGGGCTCTTGAGCGCCCCCTAGCGTCCGGGGGCGGTGGCGCTCAAACACGAGGGCGGTGCGTTTGGAAATGATGTTTCTGGACGCTTCGGTGGCGTAGACAGACCCCAGGGGGTTCACATGAAAAGCAATCATTTACTCTTTGCTGCTCCGAAGCCAGTCGATTACTCGCCTTGTACTTAATAATCGGAACCTACAACTATGCATTTCCCTGCATTTCCCATCCATCTTCAAGAAGGGTCAGAGCCGCCTGTTCTTCCTCAGGAGACTCAGATCTTTCAACGTCTGCAGGACCATGCTGCAGAGGTTTTACCACTCGCTGGTGTCCAGCATCATCTTCTACGCTGTTGTGTGCTGGGCAGCAGGCTGGAGACAGCTGACACCAACAGACTCAACAAGCTCATCAGGAGAGCTGGATCTGTCCTGGGAGTGGAGCTGGAGTCTGTGGTGAAGGTGTCAGAGAAGCTCCTCAGCATCATGGACAACGTCCATCACCCCCTGCATGGACACTGACGTCCTGTCAGAGCTCTTTCAGTCGTAGACTGATACCACCAAGGAGCTCCACTGAACGCCACAGGAGGTCTGTCCTACCTGAGGCTATCAGACTTTTTAATTCCTCTTCCTTCAGCCGAAGGGAATCTTCAAATCTTTGTACTTAAGACCTTAAGACACTTGATAGCCATAACCTGGACAATCTATATTTTATTGTATTTCTTACTCCCCCTCCTTCCTACTATTATCTATTATTGTTATGTTTTTGCTTGAAACTCTGGCACAATTTCCTTCAGGATAAATAAAGTTTTTCTCATCTCATCTCGTCTCTTTGTTGGATCCAGATCCCAGGAAGATTTCACTGGTATGTTGGAAAAACGGAAAGGCAACGGTTTCCAAGCGTCGCTCACGCTCCGCTTTACTTAGAAGTGTATTTTCAGGGTGCGAGAGAGTCGAAAGTGATGCCTTAACGACCGGGTGGAAGACAAGACAGGGGTAGCAGACGGCTCACTCAAAGGGAGGGACACTGTTTCATCCTTTCCATTTATTGCTAAAGAACATTTGGAAAAATCTGGAAGATGCTAAAAAAATACATTTTAAGAAAATCAATACTTAATTATAAAATTGCTGCCATAGTGCATGATTCAAAAACCCCTATCATTGATGAAAACCTGAGTTGTGTCTCCACTGGTCAGTACGTGATCATAAACATCTAAAAACGTTGCGTTCCCTTTGTTGAAATCTCATTCACGCGGTCGGTCCGAGTCCAGAGTTACATTCAGTCTCAGGCCCACGGGGATGTGGTCCGTGAGGCCGGCCAGCTGGGTGATGAAGGACACCTCCTCCACCTCCTGCAGACAGAGAGGGAACAGAGGCATCACAGATCAGCAGCCGCTGATTCCAGCCGAAGCCCCGCAGAGAGGCGGAGAGTGAAGGCGTGAGGCCGGGGCACCACGTACCGTCCGGCACAGCTTCGAAAGGGAGGTTTCGCGGAACAGGATGTAGTCGATGCGCCGTCCGACCCACGGCTGGCCGCTTTCGGGGTAGGCAAGGGGACGGCCCGCTGCCGGGACAGGGGGGGAAACGTACCGCTTCCTCAGCTCCTCCTGCTCCAACGTTCTGCACAGACGAGAGAAGATTGGCGTTTGAGGCTCGTACCGAGCGTGCCCGTGGACCCGCGGACCCGTGGACCCCCGGACCCGTGGACGTACCTCTGCAGATTTTCCGGGGTGTTGACGTCGTCGTCGTACAGCGTGGGCTGCTTCAGCAGAGTACCTGGGGGGAATCAGCGCAGTCCCGGGTCAGTGCCGCGGGGTTAGGGTTAGGAGGAGCAGCCCGTAAAGGCCCGCTTGTGTAGATGACACTCGCTGAGCTGGATCGTGTTCTGTGGTGAGTGCACACCTATCACCCAGGGCTTCTCTCGTCCCGGTCCCGCCCTGCAGGGGTCTCTGTACTCCTCAAACAGAGAGTGGTTCTGCTCCTGGGAGTCATCTACAAGACAGCGCACACGTGGACACCACCTTCACAAATACCTGCCGCTGAGACGGACGACGAGGTGGAGGAGGAAAAGCACACGCGCACTCACCTGGCGAACAGTTGTCAAAGTTGAAATCTCCGC
The DNA here is from genome assembly GCF_037954325.1 of Fistularia commersonii. Lineage (NCBI taxonomy): Eukaryota > Metazoa > Chordata > Actinopteri > Syngnathiformes > Fistulariidae > Fistularia > Fistularia commersonii. The sequence goes on along the minus strand of NC_141294.1, from coordinate 13,324,957 downwards.
AGAGCACGTCGAAGGCCACCACCTCGTCCTGCCGCCTGTTGGCTTCTTGGAAATCCCCGATCCATTTGGTCACCATGTTCAGCTGCTCGCAGCGAACCTGCCCTTCGCCTGGTTTCACCACAGACACGCAACGGTTATCTCAATCGCGAGCCGCTCGGACACGGAGGAAAGGCGGCCGCTCACGGGAGGCTGGCTTTCCGTCAGCTCGGCGAAGGAGACTTGCCCTCGGGCGCGTGCAGGTGCGTGCAGTTGAAGTAGCCCACGACCCGGTTCCGCTCGGGACTCTTTCCGATCAGCACCTGAGGACACAGAACCCGAGGCGGCGGGCTGAGCCGGTGATCTCGCGGCGGCGTGAGGAGACTCGGCGGGCGTGAGGCCGCACCTTTGTGGCGAGGAGCCCCTTGGCGGCCAGGGCATCTTCCCCGCTGCCGTTGGGGAAGCAGTGGTACCGGGCCTCCAGCACCGGGAACCGGCTGGCCAGGAAGAGCCCGCTGTTGAAGAACTTGAAGGCGGAGCAGCGGCAGGGCGGCTGGCAGGCGTAGCATCCCACGTCGTAGAGGATGTGTCCGAACACGGGCCGCAGCGCCCGGCTGAGCTTCTGCGCGGCCCTCTGGTCGAACACCTCCTCCAGACACAGGATGTCCACGTTGGCCGGAAACAAGGCGGACACCTCCCAGGGGACGTCGCCCTGCCGGCGGAGGCCCTGCGACAGCAGAGCCCGGGGGGCGCTGCGGCGGCCCCTGCGGTTGGAGTTGTGGTTGGCGTTGAGCTGGACCGAGGGGTCTTCTGTGTCTTCGCAGGGGAAATGGACGACGTGGGCGGCGTGCGCCCCGGCCGCCGCGGGCTGGTCGTCCGTCGCTCCGTACGAGGCGGCGCTCGCCGCGGGGAGGATGCTGCTGGACGGGCTGAGGGTCCCGCAGCTGCTGGGCGAGTCCACGAAGATGCGGATATCGGGTCGAGCGATCCCCTGCGCGATGAGCCGCCCGATGGCCGCCGCCCGGCGCTGCGAGTGGCCCAGGTTGTTGAAGCGGGCCAGGCCGTCGGGCAGAAGACACAGGTTGGCCGCCGCGAAGCCGAACGACGCCTTTCCCGCCAGCTCAAAGCCGCGGTGTGTCTCCTTCTCCGGCGACGACGGCGCCTCCCTGCGGTAACGGAAGGGCCTGCGGCACGCCTGCAGGGGCGCCCACAGCAGGAAGCCCAGGAGGGCCAACGGCGCCGACGCCAGGAACAGAGCCAGGAAGGCCGTGGAGCCGCAGAGGACCCGCAGGGGGCGGCAGTCGCAACGCCGCCCCGGACGCTCGCCGCTCTCCAGGGTGGTGGGTTTGCACGCGGCGATGAGCCGGTCCAGACTCCAGAAGCAGGGCAGGATCAGCGCCCATCCCGCGGCGTGGACGCCCGCGGCGCAGCGGTGAGGGAACGGGGACTCCCGCAGGACCATCCTCCACCTTCAGGCCTCCTCTTCAAGCTCCCATGGGACCCTGAGGAGGACAGAGACCAGAGGTCACGACACACCGGCCGCACGGTGACTCGCCACGGGAGGCCGAGGAGACGGCCGTCAGTCGGCCAGGAGGTCAGAAGAAGATTACCGAACCCTCCCGGGATCACGGTCTCAGGAGGCCCGGCCAAAGCCGGGGATTAACATCTCACACTGGAGCTGCCGCGGCCGGACAGGAGCTCCGGCAGGAGCGCCTTCTGGAAGAGTCGGAACATCGGCACTGGATTCAGAGCTGAACTCCGCTTCTACCGGGGAGGGAACCGAGGAAACAGCTCATCTCCTGACCGGCTAAAGAAGCTGCCGGCGGCCTGAGACCCGGAACCGGTCCCGGACCCGGTCCCGGACCCGGGTCTCCGCTGTGCTCCAGGTATTCGAAGCCGGCAGGTGTGCTAAGCTAGCTGCCTCCGTGAACCCGGAAGGACGGCGAAGGACGGCTCGGCGCCGCCGTCGAGTCCCGGCCGCGGCTTCGGGCTGCGTCCGAGCACGGAGCGTCCGAGCTCCTCTCCCGGGACGGACGGCGGTCACCCGCCGGTCCGACCGAGCCGCGGACCGGGAAGCGGAGCCCGGTGCCGGGGAGCGGAGCCCGCTCACCTGCTTCGCCAGCACGGAACTCTCGACCCGAGGCTTCGGCTGACGGTCGGTGGCCCCAGTTTCCCCCGGTCCCCCCTCCGTCACCCGGTCGCCCTTCCGTCACCCCCGGTCCCGCCGCCTCCCGCGGAGCTTCCCGCTCCTGAGTGCCGCTCCTCCTGCCGCCAGGGGGCGCCGGGGAGCGGCTCCTTCCACAAAGATCACCGGCGCCTCCCGGACCTCCAGGGCCGCTCCTAGAAGCTGCTCCTAGAAGCTGCTCCTAGAAGCCGCTCCCTGAAGCCGCTCCCTGAAGCCGCTCCGGCCCCCTCTGGACACGGGTTTGATCCCGGGAGACACATCGATGTGTTGAGTCTGGGATCTTGCAAGTGGAAAACGAGAATTGAAATAGAAACACGGCAACTCCAGCTGTGTTTATTTCCTGCTCTTGCAGGTAAAGTCGCCTGCTGCTGCTGCTGCTGTCCTGCAGATGGAGGTCCTTCAGCATCTGAACACAACCAACTGAAGTGGCAGGACAGAACCGCATCTTCTTCTGGTTGGAGAAGAGCAGTCAGTGATAAGGGCCTGTGCTACCAGGCTAACGCGGCTAAATAAATGAGTAAAAGTGCCGTCTGTTTGAGTCCCTCATGCTGGGTGTGGTTTAGTCCACACCGCCGCCAGGTTCTGGCACAAATCATGGATGGATGACACGTGAACACGCGGTCGCTGATCTGCAAGACATGCATCTTTGTCAAAGACGAGCCTCCTGAGGGTATGGAGGCTCCAGAGAGGAGGTTGTGAAAACCACTTATCTTCAACCGGCAGAAACAAGAGGAGCACTCACGGCCACCCGGCTCCGATCCGACCCCAGGTGCCCCGGCCTCGAATGCGGCGTCTCTGTGGAGATCAGGTCCGATCCTGCTGGCGCTGCTGAGGCCCCCCCACCCGCGGTCTCCAGCGTCCGGAGGTCTGGACTCCGGCCGTGCAGCCGCGTCCGATGGATGCGTGACACAGCGGCTCGTGACGGGACGCCTCGTGACCCACGAGGTGCAGAGGCAGGACCTTCTGTCCTGGGACGCTGAGAGGAACCTATGGCAAGTTTGAACCACCAACCCCTTAAAACTCTCAGCCGTTTCTTTAGACGGACACTTTTATACAGAAGAAGAAGGAGACCCCGTCAGACAGAGCTGGTGGAGCAGGTCTGAAGAACCACCAGCAGCACAATCTGTTTTATTCTAAACCTGAACTTGCAATTTGATATCATCTGAAAAATTCAGACAGTGTCTCTGTCCACGTCTGAAGCCGCGTCCGACCCAGAAGAACGTTCATCTCACGCTTGCTTGGACTTCTGGAAACGGTGGTCTGCTTCTTCAGAGAAGAAAGGTCTCACCACAGCCAGTCCACAAGGTCCTTCCTGCCCCTTGTCATTGTAGGTGCACCCTCCCAGACATTAGTGTTGCTTTTCAGCGTGCGTGTGCGTGTGTGTGTGTGTGTGTGTGTGTGTGTGTGTGCACGAGTCCAGCCATCTCCGTGGGGTTGTTCTACCAGAGAAGAAGAGGCCTCCTGTCCTTCTCAGCCATGTGGCAGAGGCAGAGGAGGATGACGAGCAGGTCCCTCTGCAGTTTGATCGGCGCCGCGTTCACGACGGCCCCCCTCAGGAAGTCGGGGCAGTTGTAGTGCCCCCCCCTGGCGCTGTGCTTCCCGGGCCGCTCCTTCAGGATGCCGTAGGTGTTGACCACGAACTCGCTGAAGGCCGGGTGCAGGGCGGGCTTGTATCCCAGACGGCTCAGCCGCGCCATCAGCGCGCCGTGCCTCCGGCTGAGGTGGCGCCGGTAGCCTTCGTCCACCTTCCCCGTCACCGGGTGCGTGCTCACCTGCAGGACAGCGCGGGTCATCGACACTTGCGGCCGAAGGTCTGCGGGCGGGAGGTCTCACCTCGAGGATCTTGGCCGGGACGTTCAGCAAGGTGAAGCCGTAGAACCTGGAGTGACCCTGGAACACGTGTGACAGGATTCTGCGGTCCAGCTGGAAGGCGATCTCTCCCAGGAGCCTGAGCGGGCCTGGAACCCAACCCGAGATTCAAACCGTCACCCACAGGCGAACGACCCCCTCCCGCGCCCCCGAGGAGGGAGGGGGGTCCCCGGGACCGCCGTGACGTCGTCTCAGATCCGTCACCTTCATGAACACGGACATGTTTCCGGTGAACACGTCTCTGCTTGCAGCTTCTCAGGCGTCAGAGCGTCTGGTGTTCAGCTGTGGCGGTCTTCTCTGCCAGCTGGACCTGACACCTGAGTCACACCAAGCTTCGCATCACGAGAAACCCCAGTGAGTTCCATTTCTTTATGGAGAAGGTTTTCTTAAAAAGACACGGGAGATGATGCTGATGTTTGACCTTTGACCTTGTTGCAAGAGGGCCGCAGCCAATCACCTGCCTCCATCTAACCCTCAGCCAATCATCTGCCTCTATCTAACCCTCAGCCAATCACCTGCCTCCATCGAACCCTCTCCTCTCAGACCATCTACCTCCCTGTCCTCTCCCTCCAGCCATGAAGCTCCCCTCTGGTCTTCCTCTGGACCTCCTGCCTTGGGGCTCCAACCTCAGCATCCTCCTCCCAGATCTCCCCATCACTCCTCTTAAAGTCTGCATGGGCATCAAGCGTTGGATCCCAATAAAAGTTTAAATGTGGAAACAAAGAAGGGGATGTTTTTTTGTGTCGGGTCCTGGTTGCAGACCGACAGGTGTCGTTACCCTCGCCCACCACTAGAGGGCGCTAACTCCCCGTACACGCCAGCAACAGGTGGGCTGCAGAGAAGCTCGGAGCGGTTTCATGAGAAATAACCAGATTAGTGAGAAGGTAGTGTGAGCTGTCAGCGCCGTTTATTCCAGATTACGTTTGAACGCTAACCGTGAGTTACTGGACGGAAAGCTCGGGGAGGGCCCACCTCTGGCATCTGCAGGACTTTCCACGCGGAGGCTCTGGGTCTCCGTCTTGTCAGAGGTGTCCGGGTGCATCGAGTTCCGGATGAAGGACTTGAAGTCCACCGGGGAGGACGTTCGCCGTTGGGCTCCCGTTTGATTCAGGTCTTCTCCGAACCGCGTTTCGTCCAAGGTGTTTTGCCAGACGGCGCAGGTTCTGCTTCCTGAGGCTGAAGCAAGCAAGCGAGAAGGTCAGATGTTACAGAGGCTCCTTTGTTTGTGAACCAAACAAAACACCGTCTCCACTTGCGCTCAGATACACATGATCGTGCATCATCTGCGCGTCCACATTCTCCTGGAAAGCTGAGATCTCCAGGGGGCCGTCGAGTCTGACGCCGCAGGTCTGAGGAGGTCCTTAAAGTAGGACGTGACCCGGGTCCTGGGGGGTCTCGGCGAGCACGAGGACCTCAGACAAACCGGGCTCTGGGTCACACTCGGGCCAGACGGTCCCGGACGACCCGGTATTGTACCGTTCATTCAGTACCCCTCCCCCGCCCCCCAATAGGGCAGGCTCGGGTACCACAGCGCCCCCTCCTGACCTGCGCCCGGCTCCGGGGGCGGGGGCTCCCCGTCCCACGCCGGCCGTGGGGCGCCGAGGTCTCGGTCCATCCGTCAGCGCGCCGATCACCCTCCGCCCGCCTCCGCGGTCGCAACGAGCCGTGCGTCGGCCGGGGAATTGAAGCGGCGGGCCGTGACCTCACACAGAGGAGGGGTGACGTCACACAGGCCGACCGCCCGTCTGTGAGGACCAGGAGGAAGACGACGAAGAGGAGGAGGGACGCCGAGCAGCGTCCTCTCCTCCCCCTGCTCTACAAAGCTATGCTAATGCTAACAGGGATTCAAGGAGCCACCTCAGCTGGGTTTCCAGAACCTCCCAGACCTCCTCCTGAGCTGCTCTCACAGCGGGAGAGCCACCTCCACCTCCAGCGTGTCCACGAGGCTACTAAAGGTGGAGGACGACGCCAAGTCAGTCGGCGCTAGAGGGGAGGGTTAGATGGAGGAAGCCGATTGGCTGAAGATCAAGAAGTTTACTGCACGTATATTTATGATATGGATATCGACTGAACATGTATGAAGTAAAAGTACATTTACTGCGTGTAAGTTCTGACCCCCCCCACCTGTGTGCACGTAACAGCGTGCACGTAGCAGCGTGCATGTCGCGACTTACACAGGAAGACAGGAAAAAGAAAAGGATTTATTAGTGAAAGGTGTCTTAATAAATACATCGATGACGTCATTGAAAAGGCAAAGGGAAACGTTCAGGGAGGAGTCACACAAACCAACCATCTACTCTACATCACTCCACACACACACACACACACACACACCTGCGTATAGATATATATAAATACATATAGTCATATTTATAAAGACAGACTGGCATCTGCATAGCTTGGCCCAGCTGGTCCACAGCTCCTCCGACCTTCATGGGCACGAGTTTTTGGCTTAGAAAGAAGCCGGAGAAGAAGAGGAGGAGGCGGAGTCTCTGCCAGAGGAGCGGCGCCGAGGCCGGACCAGAAGATCCGTCCGGAGCCCGAAACCCCGACGGACGCCGCCGATCCTCCGCTGCCCCCCCGAGGGCTTCCTGGACACACCTTAGAGCTCCTCCTCCTCCTCCCCTCTGACCGCGGCTGTGACCTCCGACCTCCTCGCGCCTCCTCGCTTCTACTGCATGCGGTCCGACTGCAGCTGCTGGGGCTGGTACTGGCTGAAGGCGGCGGCGGCGGCCGCTGCTGCGGCAGCTCCCGGGGTGGCGGCGGAGGCCAGAGGCTGCTGGACCGTGTAGCCGTACCCCGCTGTGGTCATGTAGCCCGATGGCGCCGGCGAGGCCGCGTACGGATACTGGTCGTAGGCGGCGGCGGCGGCTGCGGCGGTGGCGGCCGCCGCAGAGTACTGGGCGTACGCCGCCCCGGTGTAGTCCAGGTACGGGGACGTGGCGGCGGCGGTGGCTGTTGCTGTGGCAGCAGATGGCTGGACGTGAGGGATCACCACGCTGGGCTGGACGAACGCCTGCGGGTACACGTAGTGGGCCGGGATCCTGAAGGACACACGGACACGGAGGTCAACCACGTGGAGGCGGCGGCGGTGGCGGCGGCGGCGGGCCGAGGCTGGAGTCAAAGGAAGCGTCTCAATCCAGACCTCACTGCAAATCATTCAGGACCAGCTGAGAACGCCCTCCTGGGGGGGGGGGGGGTTAAGGAAGCAGCACCACTGCAAGGGAACAAGCACAGCAAAGATCTCCACAGGAGCTCCTGAACACACGGAACATCTGGAGACCCCCGACCGAGGAGATACAACGACACAGCACCGCAATGGGGGGGCAGGACGCCACCCCGCATGCCCACAACCTGCTCCTCAAACCAGGACGCTCCAGAGGCTGCACCTCCTGCTGCACCTCCTGCTGCACCTCCTGCTGCACCTCCTGCTGCACCTTCATCCACCACCAGGTGTCCATGTGCCACCACAGGCAGCCCCTGGCCGCCCTGAGCCCCCCCACGACCCCACGGCCCCCGACCCCCCCCCCCCTCTGTGTCTTCAGCTCAGGCTGGATTCATGGAGCAGCAGGTGGAGCTGCCCCCCCCCCCAGGGTTGAGTGACAGGACAGGCTGGTCGGGGCTATTTCTGCTCTGAGCTCCAAAGGACAGGCTGATCTTCATGAGGAACACGAGGCCACGCGCTTGCCCGCTGTCATGGCCGCCCCCGTCTTTTCTCCCCTCCATCACGGACCCGGGCGGCCCCGCAGACGTCCGACCGCCGGACGCCGGCGCCAGTGGTGGACGTGAACCCGCTGACATGGCGGCCGGGACGCTATTAGCGTGACTTTGTCTGGGGGGGGTCGGGGGGGGCGGCAGCTGACCGGGTGTGTCGGGGGGGTTTCGGCGTCCCGCGGCTAAAAAAAGTGCTTTGTAGATGGTCGGGGCTTTGCGCTAATCCGCCCGCACGCCGGTGCCAGGACCGGCGCCGCCGCACCTGTCGGCCCGCCAGGGACGCCGTTATTCACGGCTGACGCACGCCGTCCGTCCCGAGGAGACAGCTGGTGCAGGAGCCCACGCTGCACGGACACACACTCACTCTGGGACCTCAGACCTGCACACACACCCCCCCATGCAGCCGCTCTGTTTTGTTGCAGGGGATGGTTTGACCGTGACCCCCACACACACACACACACACACACCTGACCCCCCTTACAACAAAACATCAGCTTGTTAACCAGAAACAGCAACAAACCTAAAGGCCTCGTTTCCTTCTGCCTGTCTCACACACACACACACACACACACACACACACACACACACTGCAAGGAATGAGCACACAGTTAAGCTGAACACACATCACCCTGAACACAAGGTGAAGAACTTCCATGCATCTGCTCACCGTGGAGAACGACCCCCCCGGCGCTCACCCCCCCCCGCCCCCCCACCTCAGCCTTAAACCGCCACCGACCCTGTCGGGCCACGGAGACGCGGCCAGACGTCGGTCCGCAAACAACGTGGCCGAGGTCACGTGCCGGAGGCCGGACGCCGTGGGAGGCGGCGCTCAGGATCCGGGGGGAGCGGGGGTGCAGGGGGGGGGGGGGGTCACAGGGGGGGGAGATGGTGAGACAGTGTTACTGTGGTTGTTGGTTGTCGTCATCATTGATTCTCAAGCGATGAGCGCGGCGCCGGCGGGGGGGACGTACCCGTAGGGTCTCTGGATGAAGGCCGGGTGGATCTGGGGCACGCCGAAGGCAAAGCCTGGGGGGGCAGGAGGGGGGGGGGGGGGGGGGGGGGTTAATGTCTGGGGGGGGCAGAGGCAAAGGACGCAGCGTCACCCTAACCTTAACCCTAACCCTGACCCGCCCCACAGCCGCACGGCCGGCCGAGCGCCTCACCTGGCTGGATGACCCTGGGTTTGGCCCCCAGGTAGGCCAGGTTCACGTTGGCCTTCCGCCCATCAATGATGGGATTGGGGTCTTTGCACGCACGGTCCGCCGAGGCTCGGTCCGCCATGGTCACCTGGGGGGGGCACGCACACGCACACGCACACGAGCACTTTTCCGAACTGCTCTTATCTTTCCGACCGTCCCGGCGGCGGGTGTGAGACTCCCGCCCTCCGGCGGACCCTGAACGCCTCACGGCAGCAGGTGCGGGGCGGATCTACGCGGGAGCGACGAGGACTTACAAATCCGTAGCCCCGGGACTTGCCGGTCTGCCGGTCGGTGATGACCACCGCCTCCTCGATGTCCCCGAACACCTCGAAGTACTTCCTGAGGCTGGAGTCCGTGGTGTGGTACGGGAGCCCCCCCACGAAGATCTTGGTGAAGGTGGTGTCCTTCTGAGCAGAATGCATGGCGGCCGGCGGAGAGCGGCGACACGGAGGACGGGCGGCTTCCTGCGGCTCCCGGGCCACAGGGAGGGGAGGAACGGGTCCGGGGGGCGGGGGGGGGGGCACGGCCCTCCCGCGGGCCTGGGGGTGGGGGGCGCGCACACACACTCTCACACACACACACACACACACACACACACACACACACACCTGTTCTCTGGATGCAGAGGCTCCGGGGGGACATGCCACCCGCAGACAAAGCGCCCTGTGCGTGTGCGCGCGTCTGGTCTCCATGGAGACGAACTTTGGGATTTTCAATCGACACTTTCGTAAAAAACGTTAATAAAGAAAAAAGAAAAGAATGAGTTACACCGCCATCTGGCGGAGGGTGGCGGTACTACAACAGCCACAAAGCAAATACTACACAACAGTGACAAACACTGACAAACACACAAAAACAACAAATACAACAGAGACAACCAATAACAAACACACAAAACAACAAATGCTACAGAAAACCACAAACAACCAGACAAAAACAACAGATACAACAGTGCCTACCACAAACAACCACATAAAACAACATAAACAACAGAGACAGCACCAAACAGAAAGCGACAACGACAAACAACAACCCCCTAAAAAAACAAAACATACAACATAGATGACGACAAACAACAACTGAACAAAACACAAACAACAGAGACAATGTCAAACAACAACCACACAAAAACAACACAAACAACATTAATGTTGCTGCTGACCTGTTTACTTTGTTTATCTGGTGACTTTAAAACAAATTGATAGTTTGTGTGTCGGTTTGTATTTTTGCGTTTCACTCAAAATACTGTGTGTGTGTCCTCTTTATGTGTGTGTACTCTGTGTGACGTTGTTGATGAAAACTTGTGAAAGCCTCGTGCATGTGTGTGTGTGTGGAGCAGGAGCTACATCTCCTGGGCGAGGGGAAACATCTGAGCGCTGAGAAGGTTCTGCTGGGCCGCTGGAACCAGGAGGAGCTCCGAGCAGCAGAGGAGGTCAGGAGGAGGAGCGAGTCTGAGGGCCGAGATGGACGACAGGATGAAGAAGAGACACAAAGTCCATCCTGGTATCTGGACAGACATGGTCAGGGACCTTCAGGCCGTCCGGGGCCGGAGCCAATCAGGGCCGTCCCCGGGCGAGGGGGCGGGGCTTAACCAGGAACGGCCACCTGTCAATCACAAGGCCGACAGTTCACCCTGACACTCACGCCCGCACGGGAGAACGTGACCTGCCTTCCTTGGAAACTTCCAGAAGATGGATGGATGGATGGAAAGAGGATGGATGAGAGAAGATCACAGATACTGGGAGGATTTTAAAGTACTTTTCTACACAAGTATTTGAAGTACAACATGTTTCCCCAGTGAAACATCTAGATGTTCCTCTAGAAGAGAAGAAAGGGACCAGGAGGCAGCAAAGTGATTGTAGATGTTCTATTCTAGAACATTCTGTACCAAGGAACCGTGGCAGATACATCATAAATACATTCTGTACAATAAACTGTGTGAATACTATTTCCAAACATCTCTATGTACACCTCCTCCCCGCAGGAGAGCCGCTTCGCTCAGAGGAGGAGGAGGTCCAGGTCCGGGTCCGAGCTCTCCAGGGTCGATGTGGGACCCCCCGCCCCCCCCACCGGCCCCGCCTGCCCCCCACGGTCCCACCCGGTCCCATCCGGTCCCATCCGGTCCCATCCGCCCAGCGCTCACTGCATCGTGGAGGAGGTGAAGATAAGCACCACAGAGGTTCAGGTCAGAGCAGTTTGTTAATCTGGAAGCCAGGTGACAAGAGGGTTATGGCAAGAAGTTCTTGGAGTCACCTGGGGGGCGGGGCAGGAGGCGGGGCAGGAGGCGGGGCAGGGGGTGGGGCATGAAGGCATCTTTATCTCCAAGTCCTGAACAAAGCCCATAGGTGCTCTATTCCTCAGTCAGTCTGGACCTGCAGCTCCTCAGGTCCCATCCTTCCAGTGCGGGGGGGGGGGGGGGGGGGGGGGGGGGGGGGGGGGCACAGTGTTACAGGACTTCAACAGGACTTCAATCTTCTCAGGAACTGCAGTCCCATGCTGAAGGCATCTCAGGTTTGGAAGATGGTCCGGCGGTCAGGGTGTGCGGACTCTGCATGGAGATCCTGCACGGCACTGAGCTTCACACACACACACACACACACACACACACACACACACTCACACACACATACACACACACACATCTCTACAACAACAGGACAGCAGACATGGACCTGCAGCTCTTTGGTTCCCTGACGTCACATCTCGGCGAGGAGGCGCTTTGACAGTAGTACATTCCTCTTTTTCACATCCCAGATGTTCTATGAGCCTGGTCTTACAAAAATATCATATATTAGTGTATATGTATATATACATATATATGGATGTGTATATATATATATCATAATATATATACTGCTGTGTAATGTCTCCCCTCTCCTGTACGGAGTCTCTCAGCTTGTCCGTCAAACTGTGGGCCAATAGAAAGGCCCGCTGTGCATAGAGAGCTTCATTGAGCAGCTTCTTCGGCCGCGAGTCCGCGGGACCCCTCGGCCCAAAGGTTCCCGCGGCGACCGGAGCGGGCAGGGGAGGGGGAGCCGGGGCCCCTAACTGATGGAGGTGTGGGGCCCGGGGTCCGCGGAGGGGGGGCCTCGGGTCAGACGGGACGGCTTCACGAACACGCCGTGACCGGGGGGGCAGCGGAAGTACACCCTCCCCTGGACCGTCCCATTGTGCTTCCCTGGGGGAGGACAAGGACACACACACACACACACACACACACACACACACACACACACACACACACACACGGGAGCCATGTTTGAAAACAAAAGTTATTTTGCTATTTACACATAGAAAACAGTATCTGTAAATGTTTGTTGTTTTTTTTCCTGCTCCTTTCAGGGACCACAGCCAATCACCTGCCTCCATTGAACCCTCAGCCAATCACCTGCCTCCATTTAACCCTCAGCCAATCACCTGCCTCCATTTAACCCTCAGCCCTTTCCTCTCCTGCCTCCCAGCAGGTCACGTTCAGGCAGAGGCGAAGGTGAGCGTGGAGGAGGATGAGGTGAGGGTGAAGAAGGTCAGCCTCCAAGTTACGTGACAGTCATGTTTTCCAAAGCGGCATATAAAAAGTCCTCATGAGATCATGTCCTTCTCCGGAGCTCAGGTGGAGAAGAAGACGGACTCACCCACTGCCAGGTCCATCTTCACGCCGATCCAGATCCCCTTGGCGAACTCCACCCCTCCCACGTAGTGGACGGTCCCTCTCCTCTTCCCGACCCACACCGGCTCTCCGGGGGCCATCCAGTCTGGGAGCTGAGCCGGGGAGCCCTCGTCCCCGCTGGAGTCCCCCGAGGGCTCGGCGCCGCCGGGGGGGGGACTGGGGCGGGGCCCCCCGTGGGGCAGGTCCCCCTGCGCCGGCTCCCGGACGGGGGGCTCTCCTCCGCTCAGGGGGGGGGGCGGGGGGCGGCGGCGTCCGCACGGGGTCGGGGGTCCGAGCCGAGGGGGGCAAAGGGACCCCCTCGAACGCCTCGCTAACTGGATGGGCATCGCAGGGGAAACATCCACGGGCGCTTTCTGCAGGTGGTGAGGCTGCAATGGGACCTTGGTCCTCTGCGGGCGGCGCCGGGCCCCCTAGGAGCGGCCCTGGACCCCCTGCGAGCGGCCCTGGACCCCCTGCGAGCGGCCCTGGACCCCCTGCGAGCGGCCCCCAGCCCCCCGTCTCGTCGGCGCCCTGGAAGTCGGTGAACTCCTGGCTGCTACTCAGGACGCAGGACTGAGGGGGGGGGGACGGGCGCCGCCCCCCGGGGCCGACAGGAACGGCGACGGGCGAGGAGGAGGGGCGGGGGCGGGAGTCCGAGGGGGGGGCCGGGGGTCCGGCGCCCCTTCCCCTCCCGGCCGCGCCCCCCCCCGGGGTCCCCGCCCAGCCGCTCGCAGCTCTCGCTGCAGCTGAGCGTGGCGTCGGACAGCGTGGCGTCGGAGGCGCTGTGGGACACGTAGCCGCTGGTGCAGCTGCTGGCGGTGGGGCTGCGGGGGGACGCTCGCACGCCGGGGGGGTCCGACACGCACGCACCCCGGGGGCCCCCCTCCTGCACCTCCAGGCTGGCGTTGTAAATCTCAAAGTCGGCAAAGTCTTCCGGGACGTACGGCCGGACGCCGCCGAGGTCCCGCTCCCGGTCCTGGTCCAGGGTCGGGTCCAGGGTCGGGTCCACCTCCGCCTCGTCCTCCTCTGAGTCCTGCAGGTCAAAGAAGCGGCAGACCCCCCCCCCCCGCACAGGGTCACCTGGGTGGAGCTGCAGCCTGGACACCTCCGGAGGCTGAAGGTCCAGGGCTCACCACCGACATGAGATGATATGATGTGTATTCAACATAAATGAGATGCAGTGTAACTTGCTGCGGCTGGTCGGAACCAAACCTGACCCGCTTAGACCTCCAGAACCAGAGGAGCAGCCCTGCATGGATGCATGTGTGTGTGTGTGTGTGTGTGTACGTCAGAGCAGAGCGTGCTGGTGTTTGTAGCACTTACAGCACTGAGAGGCAGTGTGTGGCTGAGCCTGCTGCTGGTGGAGGCGGAGGTGAAGATGGAGGTGGGGGTGGCGGGCGTGCAGCGGCCCTCGCCGCCCGCCCGGGGCCGGCGCCAGGGGCAGGGCGGGGGGGGCGGAGCGGGGCCGTCCACACATGAGCGCATGCTCTGCAGATGGGTCAGAACAAAAGCAAACTTCACACACACACGTGCACACGCACACACACACACATGCACGAACACCATGCACGGAGCCGGCTAGTCGGTGACGAGGTTAACGCCATGCACGTATTAATTTTACACAAACTGCGCTTGAAGCGACGCCCGCCTGCGATTGGCTGTTGAGAAGACGGGTGCTGCTTGATGGATTTCTCCTTCTGGACAAATACGGGAAACCGACGGACTCCGACTGGACGGCGGGAGCTTCAAAACAGAGCGCGCGTGTTGATTTGGTTGCTATGGCGATGCGATAAGAGGCGGAACTAAGTCAATTCCGCACAACTAATTCAATGATCCAAGGATTGGAGGCGGCAGCGAGTGCAGCGTTCTCGAGATACTCGGCGGCGCTGCATTCCTCCCGGCTCCGCCTCCGACCTCTTCAAGCGCAGCTGGGAAACGGCGGCGCGGGGTTAGTGCAGAGCCGGGCAGGCGGGATCCATCTGCTGTGGGCTTTTACTTTCTGGTGGAAATCGTCTGCTGGTTACCACGGTAACCACAAGCATGGAGATGTCGTTTTAATGAGTGGGTGACGGGCGACGGGTGACGGGCGACGGAGCCGGGAGCCGGGAGCCGGAAGCCCTCCCTCACCTCGTGTCCCAGCAGAGGCCGGGCCTCCAGGACCTTCTTCACCTTGTTCTCCTCTCTGACCGGGAGCAGGGCCTTCAGGAACTTGGGCGGCTGCGGGGAGAGGACCTTGAAGGGGCTGGAGTTGAAGAACGTGGGACTCTCTGGAACCAAACCTGCGGCGGAACAGTCCGGGGTTAAGGCGGCACGGGGGTCCGTGAGCGAGGGGAACATCTGAGGACCTCCTGGGCGTCTCACCCGGGTTGTCCCTGCCTTTGAGCGGCGTGCTGCACAGGGAGCCGTCCTGGGGGCTGCAGCCGGAGCCCTCGGCGTCGCTCTGGTCCTGAGGGGGTTCAGGCTCCGTTAGTCCGTCACCCACTATGATCTCGCTTCTTCTCCAGAGGAACCAGGTCCTTCTCTCAGGACTACCGTGAGGTGGACCTGCTCAGCGACTACATGACCCCCGTATGACCCACAAACCCTCAGGTCACCGAACCGCCCCCTTGTGGCCGCAGTGAGTATTACGAAAACACACCTCTGATGATTGACAGCTTGAAGTGTATGTGTGTGTGTGTGTGTGTGTGTGTGTGTGTGTGTGTGTGTGTGTGTGTGTTTGTGGGTGTCAGGTACCAACCTTCCATTCTTCATCCTCACAGCCGCTCAGGTCCGTCCGACTGCAGGACTGAGGAGAGCATGGACTCAGTGAGAAGGCGGCAGAGGAGCACTGAAGGTGTTCCTGCCGTGAGGTTCCTCACCTGCTGGACGTTGGGGGTGCTGATGCTCCTCCTCAGGTGCCTCCCCTTGGCAGCCAGCGCCTCCTTCACCGTCACCGCCTGCAGGAGATGATCCGGGGCGTTCACCGAGCCCCGCGGCAGGAGGTCCGCCGCCTCAGGCCGCTTACCTGTCGAAGCCTCTCCAGGCTGAGGATGTTCTCCACCTCCAGAACCCCGCGAGTGTACTTTTCAATGTAGGTCTCTCCGTCCTGGGTCTCCTCAGCTTCTCCCCGGGCGGCCATGAGGGCCAGGGTCTCCCTCTCCTCCGGCTCCTCGGACGCCTGAGGAGAGAAGAAGTGAGGACCTGTGGTGGCGCGGAGTCCCTTTGAGCCCGAGATGAAGTTCTACCTTGGGGATGTTGGAAACGATCTCATAGGTGACCCCGCAGGAGTACAGCGTGTTCTTGAGGGACATCCTTCTCTTGAGGCTCTGGGTGAAGCTCTGCGGGAGACAGCGACACCGTGAAGTCCGTGACGGACCCGGTCCACGTCGAAGGCGTCTGCCCCGGCGTAGGAACCTGCTTGTTGTAGATGTTGACGGCGATCCTCTTGCGGAGCACCAGCTCCATGGAGGCCGGGTGGCTGAGCTGCACCGTGGCCTTGATGATCAGGTAGATGCGCTCGTGGGGAGACGTGACCCGGTTGAGGTGAACGGAATCGTGGATGGAGGAGTCCCAGGAGCAAAGAGCAGACACCTGGGGGCAGCAGGAGGTCAACCACCGGGATCTTCTCCTTCCGGCCGCAGGCCGGCGGCTCCTACCTCCTGCTCGCTGTGCCTGACGATGGGCAGGTAGAAGAAGGGGCTGCCGTGCTCCTTGGGCAGGATGGAGTTGACGCCGGCCGCCTGCGGGCCCGTCAGCTGCTCGCTCATCGTCAGGTGATCCGCTGAGGACCGACACAATCACATCTTTGAAGGCTTCCGACCTGAGGAGCGTCTCTCCTGTGAGGAGGCTGAAGCCTCACCGTTCAGGTCCAGGAAGAGGACAGGGATGTGGGCCTCCATCCCAGCAGGTGGAGTCCTGAGAGCAGAGGAGCAGAGGTGAGGAGCAGAGGTGAGGAACACAGGTGAGGAGCAGAGGTGAGGAGCAGAGGTTACTGGTGTTGGCTACCAGTCTGCTGGAGCTCCAGGGATGCCGCTGCCCGGCGCCGGTACCAGCACGGCGTTCCTCTCCTCGGTCAGGCCGACCCACTGCTCCACCAGGCGAGCTTCTCGCTCCACGTCCTCCTCGGACTTCTCTACATTCACGGAGCAGAGAGGAGTCACCGCTGTGGCCGGGGGAGGAGAGGGAGCCGTGGACGGACGTTCCTCGGCCCGGCGAGTGTCTCACCCTGCTTATTGATGATCTTCTTGATCTGCTCGTCCAGGTACTCCCTCCGTTTGATCAGGGCCTCCGACCAGCGCTCTCGGACGCAGTTGAGATCTTCCTCCTGGAACCAGACGGACGACGGGATGAGCGGCAGCGGGGCGGGAGGGCCGGGCGACGGGCCGCTCAGGATCTTCAAACCCCCCCTAGATGTTCCATGGATGTTCCTCCCACCCAGAGGCCTTCCTGAGCTGGGACCCGACGCATCGTCACGCCTCCGTTCAAACCACGAAGCTCTCACACACGTCCATTCGCACCTTCACACACTCTCGTGCCGGTCGCCACGCTGCCGTGCACCCCCGCGTCCTACCTGGAAGATCAGAAGGTCACCAGAGACCGCAGAGAGCAGCTTCTCCTGCGACTTCCAGCGCAACCCTCAGGCCTCCCGGCCCCGCCGGATTCACCGCTTCACGCCCGCCATGCGGACACATGCAGACGGCGTGCAGACGGCCTGCAGACGGCAGGCAGACGGCGTGCAGACGGCCACGTGACGCAGCCAGCTGACAGTAGCATTAGATTAGTGTGCAGCTCAAGGAGAGGCAGGAGAGCAAGCAGGACTGGATCCCTGGCTCAGCCACAGTGGAGTGCGCACACACACACACACACACACACACACACACACACACACACACACACACACACTCACACAGACACACACACACACACCCTCAGAGGCCATACATGTGTTGGGGTTAAATAAAGCGTTCCTTTAAGTCAAGGAGGTGCAGCCATCATCCTCTTCATCCTCCTCCTCATACTTAAACGCTGTCAGTGACGCGCCAAGAGGCACACACACACACACACACACACACACGGGCACGGGCACACACACACACACGTCAGTGGGTGTTCTTCATGCTGCAGGGTGAATGGGCTGCAGGCTGGAGCAGCAGCAGCAGGTTGCTGGGGGTCAGAGGGCCACACTGAGACGCTGAGAAGGTACCTGATAACTATCCATATCGTCCTCCGCCTCTCTCTGGCAGGAGACAACACACTCGGTCAGAGGTGGAGAACCTGAAGCTGCCCTCCAGGAATGTGCACCCTATGCTCGAAGGTCTTTCCAGAAGTCTACGCTCTCCTGGAGACGTGGTTCTAAGCTGAGGGACGGTTCGGTTCCTCGGCCTCTCCGGAACCCGTCCTGCTGCCAAAGCCCAGAAGACTAAACAGCCTTCAGTGGACTCTGCTGGGGAGAAGCATGGTGTTCCCACAGCAGGGCTTTACCTGGAAGCCTGCTGCTCATCCTATCCATCTGAGCGCAGCGGGTTGTGTGTGTGTGTGTGTGTGTGTGTGTGTGTGTGTGTGTGTGTGTGTGTGTGTGTGTGTGTGTGTGTCACAGACCTGGTAGCTGTCCAGGGGTCTCTGCAGCCTGGTGGAGCGAGCAGACACGCCGCCGATGGAGACGGACAGCAGGGCCTCCACCAGCAGAGGCAGCGTCCCCGAGTTCTGGACGGGCTTCACGCAGACCTGCAGCCTCCTGGAGTGACCCTGTGAGGACACGCCGGCAGAAGCTCAAGGTCCGACGCTCACCATCAAGGCCGCACACGAGCGGAACGAGCCGGGGTCCTCCTGGACCTGAGCTGCCGGGCCGCTGACCTGCCGCAGCTGGAAGACGCCTCCCGTGCCGGCGTCCCTCCCAGGGTGCATCTCCACCGGCGAGTACTCCCCCTGCTCGTTCAGCTCCTGGATGGAGATCCAGAGCTCGATCCTGCGGGACACCTCGCTCCACCTGGGGGGACGGGGAGCGTCAGGGCGGCCCCTCGGGTCCGCCGGAGCGGCAGGAGGTCCGGTACCTGTCTCTGAGGGTCCGGTTCTTGGCCCCCAGGGCGTCCGGATCCCAGCGAGAACGTCCGTTCCCCGCGCAGCAGTGACCCCACACCTCGATGGCCAGAGCCCCGTCAGATATGAACTCCAGAAACTCATCCGAGACGTGGACCACGTAGTCCTGCACGGGAGCAGAACACCGAGTCAGAAGCCCGTCTGCTGCCGGACCCTCCTGGAGGTGCTTCTGGAGAAGCACCTCCTCTGGAGGACCACCGGACCAGCAAGGCAGTATCTTCTCTTAGAGTTCAGGGAGTCTCCTGCTCAGTCACACACACACACACACACACACACACACACACACACACACACACACACACACACACACACACACACACACACACACACACACACAGCTACCACGCTACCCAGACCATCAGGAGGAACTGTGTTGGTGTCCGAGGACACTTATGCATGCTGATAGGAGGAGGACCTGAACCAGCAAGCTTCTGATTGGAGGTACACCTGCTCTACCAGCAGATACACCACCAACCTCAGGCTCTGTCACGCCCGGACCAGGAGAACCTTCTCCTCTCTCCTCCTCCCAGGAGGTTCTGACAGAGCATTCCTGGCAGCCACAGCTGAGAGCTTCCAGTCCAACCTCCGTCGCATCGGCAGGTCTGGGCGAATCTCAGAAGATATCTCAGCAGAGCCCAGGAGGACACGTCTGCCGTGCTCCTCCGGTGGAGGGAGACAGTTTGGGTCGCGGTTCTCGGCCTCTGAGGCGACCTTCTCTGTGGAACCCCTGACAGAAGGAGACCTTGTGTCCAGAGCCCGGG
Organism: Fistularia commersonii; assembly: GCF_037954325.1. Classification (NCBI taxonomy): domain Eukaryota; kingdom Metazoa; phylum Chordata; class Actinopteri; order Syngnathiformes; family Fistulariidae; genus Fistularia; species Fistularia commersonii. The sequence continues at coordinate 13,305,532 of NC_141294.1, read as the reverse complement.
ATCATGTCCTCCAGGGAGGAGACGTCTCCACCACGGAGATCTCGCTGATTCATCAACCCACAAAGAACCCGTCTAGTCGCCGACGGTCTCCGACCTTCTGGTTCCTCTGGAACACCAACCTTGCAGTGGTCGAAGTGGACGGTGAACTGTGCGTCGGGGCTGCGGGGGGGGCTCCTGTCGGGGCTGACCATGGGAGGAGCCACCGTGGGCTCGCCGTGCTCCCAGAAGGTGTACTGGCAGAAGACGAAGTTGGACAGGTTGAGCGGAAGCCCCGTGGCCTCCCTGATCCGGACCTGTGGTGCAGAGGAGAAGATGGAGGTGAAGCCCGGAAGGACCCGGAAGGACCCGGAAGGACCCGGAAGGACCCGGACGGGCCGGCGGGCCGTACCCTGCAGGTCAGCCTCTTGGCCATGTGGACCATCTCGCCGTTGGTGTCCATGACGTCGTAGCAGCCGCTCTCGCCAGAGTTCTCCGAGGAGTCGTCCCCCCCGCACGGCCGCTCGGGGACGGCGCCGCCCGCACGGCTCAGCTCCACCTGCAGCCGGCCGGCCAGCTGTGGACGCAGGACACACCTTCATCATCTCCGCACCTTCTGAGCTCCTCTCGGTGAAGCCCTCTGCCGAGCTCCACCGACAAGACGAGCCAAACGTCAGAAGCCGCGAGAGAAAATCTGAGCCGGTGGTTTTAAACTCAGATCCTGGGCTTGGAGATGGAACCAGCGAGGGCTTCCTGCAGCAGGCCACTCTTCTGATGCGCCTCTGCACCAGAGGTGGAGAAGACAGACGTTCTCACGATGAACTTGGATTCGGCAGTACATGCGAAGCTGCGATTGGACGAGAAGCGGGTTCCCCCGGACCAATCACAGGTCCTCATGTAGAGACGTGGACCGCTCGGCCTCTCGTTCACGCGTCCGGACCACGTAGGGCCCCCAAAGAACCTCCTGCATGTTTTGGACCGCCTGGGGAACTCGGAGAACCCCGAGGAACCCCACGCAGACACGGGGAGAACATGGAGGCTCCAGGGACCTTCTGCTGAGAGGATGATTGTGGTGAAGATGAAGGTGCGTCCGCCTACCTCCCCCTGCTGGCTGATGATGGGGACGGCGTACTGCAGCCTGACGTCGTAGAAGAGGCACTCCAGGAAGATGTTGGCCACCCCGATGAGGTTGTGGTTCTCCTGGGCCTCGTAGAAGGGGTCGCAGTGTTTGCCGCCGGCCCCGTCGCCCTGAGGACGGCGGCAGAAGCACGTGAGTCCACCGCCGCGTCCTACCAGAGCACCTTCTCTGCTCCGCGCTCCTCACCCCCTCGTCCGAGCCCTCCTTCCAGTCGCGGTAGTGGTCCCTCATGTCCACCAGCTTGTTCTCCAGCTTCTCGATGGTCCACACCTGCGTGCCCTTCCCTTTGCGGCGCACTTGGATGGCCGGCTCGCTCACCATGGTTCCACGCTGGAGACAGATCGGCCGACCGCCTGAAACCACCCGATTCCAGCGGCGGAGAAGCTGCGGCGGCGGCGGAGCGGAGGCCCACCTTGCGGTTGGCGCTGAGGTTGGCGGCCGGGATCTGCAGGGTGACCTGGAAATCCGTGGCTTTGCTCATCTCCTCCGACAGGAAGTTGGCCTCTCGCACCAAAGTGTTGGCCTTCACCACCTGCTCCCTCAGCCGGGACAGGCTCTGCCGGAACATCTCGTCCCTGGAGGGCAGCACACACACACACGGGGGGGCGGTCAGGGTGTAAGGGTGCACGCACACGTGTGTGTGTGTGTGTTTATGTGTGTGTGCGTGTGTGTGAGTCAGCGAGGCCCAAAGATGACCGAAGGTCAGCTTTCCCGGAGGGTGACCGGTGTTTTCTTCACCTCCGTTCGACCAGAGTGAACCCTTTGACCTCTGGCTGACCTCCCAGACACCAGGAGGCCACACACCTGGACCAGAGGAGGACCTGCCGAGGTGCTGAGTTTGGCTGAAAGTCTCCTGAAGGTTTCAAGTTATTTACGTCGGCCATATGGGACCCTGCTGGCGGGCGCAGTGAGCCCGGCCCACCACTAGTGGGCGCAGAGACTGGAGAACAGAAGGAGGTGCAAAGAGCTCAGATGAGGAGGTGGAGCCACCTGGGGTGACCTGGGGTCACCTGAGGTCACCTGGGGTCACCTGGGGTCACCAGAGGTCCAGAAACAAAGACCGCGTTTTCAACATAAAGCTTTCGAGGCCAAGATAAGGTTGAGGTAACACGGCGGCCTCCATGGAGGAACCTGGATGTCAGCGTGGGAAGCAGCTGGTCAGGTCTTGCTGAGGCCTCCTGCCTGCAGGTCTTCTCCACCTCCAACCTTCTGGATTCAACCCTCAGGGTGTCCAGGCCTTCTTATGGGTGAAAACAGGACACGGACCTCCAGGGAGGAAGATGGACTTCCAGATCACATGAGTGTGCTTGTGATCACTTGTGTGTCTGATTGTGTGTGTGTGTGTGTGTGTGTCTGTGTGTGTCTGTGTGTGTGTGTGTGTCTGTGTGTGTGTGTGTGTCTGATTGTGTGTGTGTGTGTGTGTGTGTGTGTGTGTGTGTGTGTGCGCGCGTGTGTGTGTGTGCGTGTGTGTGTTCCACCGACCTCTCCTCGGTCCACAGCCGCAGCCTGGTGTGTGGTGTGTGTGTGGAGAAGGTCAGGCGGTCGCTGCTGCTGCGGTGGTGCTGCCGGCTCTTCTCCGGAGAGAGCTGCTGCCTCAGAGACTCCAGCTCCCGCTCGTACATCATCTTCTGCTCCTCCAGAGCCGTGCGCTTCTCCTCCAGGTACTGCTTCTCCAGCACCTGGACCACGTTCTGCATGGGGTCTGCACACAAACAGGCCCCCCGGATTACGATCTCCAGCCAGAGTCTCCTCGGGAGACGCCGGCTCCTGATCCAAGGAGGCGCCTCCGGAACTTAGAAGCCGAGGTTCCGAGTCAGAGCTCGGCCGAGGAGACGGGAGAAGGTCCTAATCACCGTTGTTCCCCAGAGTCTTCATGATGACCTCCATCTGGGCAAACTCGTAGCTGTAGTCCTGCTCGGAGGAGGCCTCGCTGGCCGTCTCCACGTCCGCCTCCACGAAGCTCTCCCGAGGAGACGCTCTCTCCAGCTCCTTCAAACGGTCCCGTCGCTTCCGGCCGGGCAGGTTGATCCTGAGGACACAGAGGAGCCGCTCACCATCTGACCTTCTGACCTTCTGCATGGACCTCTGACTGCCACGACAGCGGCCACCTGCCTGAAGAAGTGGTTGTTGCCCCAGAGGATCCGGTCTCCGTGCCACAGGTGGACCAGAGAATCCACCATCGTCCCGTTCACGCAGGTCCTGCGGGACCAAGACGGAAGACGACACCCGCCGGTCAAGATCTCAGATGGGATGAGAAGCTGAGGCCGTGCAGAAGGAACCTTCTCGGAGGGAGGAGGAGGAGGAGCCGAGGTCCCGCCTGGACCCTGAGGTCCTCGACCGCGGAGGAGCCGGACCGCAGAGTCCTCGGCTTCTCCGGCTCACCTGGCGTTCCCCAGGGGGGTGAGGGTCACGTCCCCGTCCGAGCAGAGCTCCAGGACGCAGTGCCGGGCCTGGATCCCGATCCCAAACAGCTGGATGTCCTGAGACGTGTCGGCGCCCACCTTGGTGTGCTCCTGCGGACGAGACCAGGAGAACCTCAGGAGAACTGCGGTCCCTGGGTCGGACTCCCGGTCCCGGAGAGGACCTGACCCGCACCGGGACCGGGGTGGAGGACCAGCACGCCCCCTCTGCAAAGAGGGCTACGTCAGGCAAACAAGTCCTGCCCGGCAGAACCTCCGCACCGAGGTGACAGCCTGGCCCAGGACCAGGTCCGGGAACCGGGCCGGAAACTGGACCAGGACCAGAATCAGGAACTGGCCTAGGACCAGGACCGGGACCGGGACCGGGGCCAAACAAAGGCGTGTGGTTCTCACATGCCTCTCTGATCTCCAAGGCCTGGTCTGCAGGTCAGCTGACCTGCTTCTCCCAGACCAGCTCGTCTCTGCTCCGGGGGGGGAGATGTTGTTTGTGTCCCTCATGATGATCAGGGTGGTGAGGAACCGAGGAACCGAGGAACCGAGCCAGAGAGGAGCATGCTGGCAGAGGGTCATCAGAAGGAGAGATGGCTGAAGGTGTGTGTGTGTGTGTGTGTGTGTGTGTGTGTGGTGAAGGTGTGACCCCCCCCTTAGGGTCCACATCCTGTCCCTCTGATCCTGTCCTCCTGGCAGCTGCACGGACCTCAGGTGGACCTTCAGCGGACCGGCAGCAGTTTGACACCCGGCCCTTCTTCATGTTCTCTGACCTGAAGGTCTGAGCGCTGTGAGAAGGAGCCACAGACCAGGGTTCTGAAGGTCTGGACTCCATCTTGTCAGTGGTGGGAGTCGCTAACATAGCGTAGCTAGCGTAGCATGTCGGGAGCTTCTTCTCGCCGCTCCATCTGAACTAATGGATTATGATCTGATCTATGTTCTCCACCGAGACGGGACGTCTATTCTGGGTCTTCTGCGGGTCACGGGACGAGGTCCGAGAAAGGAACGGGGCCTCCCCGTTCCTTTCTGCGGCCCGCGTTGACGTGTGGAGACACGTTACCTTCAGGTAGTAGACCAGCAGCTCGTTCAGGGCGGGGTCTGCGTTCAGGTTGACCAGGAAGCATTTATCTTCCCCCACTTTGATGCCAGATGTCTCCAGAGAGATCCCCATGCTCTCCAGCTGCCTCTGGCGCTCCTGCAGGAGAAGATCAGAGGGTTGGACACAGCGGCGAGGGAGGAGGCCGTGATGTTCCTGCGCCGGAGCTCCGACCGTGGCGATTTCCTCCGTCTTGCGTAGTTTCTCCTCCCAGGTGACGGTCAGGTCCTGGATGAGCTTCTCGGACTCCTGCAGTTTCTCCTGCAGCTCGGGAGCCTTCATGGACTGGCGGGGCGAGCAGAGATCAGGTGAGGGACGTCGGAGACGCCGTCCTCGCCGGAGAAGAAAAATGCGTGTCCGTTCCCACCTCGGCCTGCGAGAGCTGGACCTTCAGCTTCTCCACCTCCTCCCGCAGCTCCCTGATGATGCGGGCGTTGGGGTCCTCGTTGACCACGGCGTGGTTGACGATCCTCTTTGCGCGGTCGGCGTAGCGCAGCGTGGACAGCGTCTCTTCGTAGTTGTCGGCGGCCGGGCTCACCGTGGCGATCATGGCCGTCTTGCTGTTTCCGCCCAGGTTGTCCTGCGGTCGGGCGACATGACAGTCGTCACGGAGACGGCCGTACCTACGGCTTGTTTCCGCGGTTACCGACGTCCTCCGGACCGAATACCGAGTCGACGCGTATCTGAAGACCGGCTTCGGGCGCGAGGCCTCCGGACAGCAGCCGAGACCCTCGGCCATCCGGACACATCTCGAGCCGACGGCCGATCGGAGGCCGCCGTGCGGCGCGGGGAGGCGGCTCATCGGCCGCTCGGAATGCGGACGCCTTGTCGGCAAAGTAAAGTTCTAAAAGCGGTCCGGGAGACACGAGTGCGAGGAACGTGGACGAGGCCGGCGGAGGTCAGACCTTCAGCAGCCAGGTGAGCACCGAGTCTCTGTACGGGACGAACTTGGCCTTCCCTTTCCCCGCCGACTGGTCGGCCAGCGCCGAGATGACGCAGCCCAGGGTGGTGAGGGACCTGCGGACACAGGAGACGGGAGGGCAGAAGAAACGTCTTCACGCCGGGAACCAGATCCGCGGGACGAAGCTCCCCGGAGCCTCCCGGAGCCGCGGGGACGGAGGTCTGTGGAAACCGGGCGCCTCTGCTTCGCCGAGCTTCGCCGCCCTCTTTGCTTCGGCGCCGCCGCCCCCGTGGAGCTCCAGGACCGACTCCGCAGGACGTCCAGGATTCAGAAGAAGGCCCACTTGTTGATGTTGCTGCCCTCCTTCAGCCGGTCTCCGGCGGCCCCCGTCTTGGACACCCTCTCGCTCCCCGCCAGGTCCACCAGGCTCATCTTGCTCACCTTCTCCCCGGAATTCTGTCGGCCCGGTCGGGAGAAGCGAGGGTGAGTGCGGGCGGCGACCAGAAGGTGTCAGAAGGTGTCAGAAGGTGTCAGAAGGTGCGAGCCGACGAGGGGACCGACCCCGGAGCGCAGGTCGTACAGAGTCTGCGTGACGATGATGCTGAAGACGGCGTGGGACCTGCTGCTCTCCTCGTTCATGTTGGTGGCCGCGACCGTCCGAGACTTGTTCCCCTCCGACATCAGCACCTCGATGTCCTGGAACCACACAGGAGGTCCGTGAGAGGAGAAGGCGGGTCCGGCCAGGACCTTCTGGACCCGGATCAGAGGAACGGGGTGGAGATGTTTCAGCCTGACGGAGGAACCTACCTCAAAGCTGGTCACTGCCAGCTGAGACAAACCGTCCACATATGGACCCAGAACTTTGTGCTCCCGGACCTTCAGAGACTGTCGGCTCCTTGAGGAGGACGGAGGAGACACAGAGAGGACAAGCTTACTGGCCACCTGGACCGCAAGAACCCTAACCCAGATGTCTCCTGAGAGGAGGAGTGAGGCCTGGACCTCTTGTGGTGCTGAGGACCTCTGACACCACCTCAGCACTCTGCATCTGAACTGACTCCACCTCTCTCAGTATCTTCTACAAAGTCCGAGGCGGTCCTTTCCAGTCCGGTTCAGAACCGGGAGCAGCTCACGAGATCAGGACAAGAACCTCGTGACGTCCAGGATGGGACATCACCATGTCAATCCGCTCTCACTGACCCTTGACCTCAGAGTCAAACCTGCAGGTCTTCCTGGCCCCAAGTCTGAGAAGGTCTTGGCCTTCTACCTGGCCTTGCATTGGTTCTCGTCCTGCTCGTGTCAGAGCCGCGTCAGAGCTTCTGTCACAACCACCTTCTGCGGTTCCTCAACTGGAACCTCTCCACGTTCCTTCACTGGCCCAGGAGGCATCTCTAGGACCACATTTGTCCAAGACCACACACAAGCACTACCACACGTACGCACCCACAGATGCATGCGCACACACACACACACACTCACACACACACACACACACACACACACACACACACACACACACACACACACACACACACAGATACCTGGCCTGCTGCCCACGTAGGGCTCCACATTGTACCTACCCTTTGGGATCCAGGAGATCACGGACCTTCTCATTGTAGATCTCCATGTAGGAGACTTCCACCTTGAAGGAGTGGGCCTCGTTCTCCTCCTGGTGGACCCTCTCGAACAGCGAGCAGCAGAGTCGGGGGATCAGACCGGGCTGGTCCCCGTTGCCCATCATGGAGAAGGACTTGCCTGAACCTGTGTGGACCGAGTGAAGAACGTCAACCTCCCGGCTTTTACTTCAGGCGTGAACTTGTGCTTCATCTGGACGATCTCGCCCGGCCGAGCAGCACGCAGACGTTTCGGTAGGTGGAACATCTGGTGGACCTGCCAGGCGGGCTCCTGTGTGGACTCAGAGACCGCAGGGCTGTGGACGGGTGAAGCCCCAGCGGAGCCTGCAGATACCTGTTTGTCCGTAGGCGAAGATGCAGGCGTTGTATCCCTGGAAGGCGTTCTCCAGGATCCCCTCGCCGAGGCACTTGAACACCACCTCTTGACCTTCGGACACACAGACAGTCGCCATGGTGATCATGGTAAACACAGGAAGCCCGGTGTCCGTGTGGACGGCGGTTTCCATGGCGACCAAGAAGGGACGATCACAGCGGACTTTTGTGCCGAGCTGTGGAGAAGAAGCGGCGAGCTGTGCTGTGGAGATGAACAAAGCGGGGCCTCATGCAGAGACGTCCAACCATTCATGTGTTTGGACCGCAGGAGGAACCCGGAGAACCCGGAGGAAGCCCACACTGGAAGGCCTCTGCTGGGAATCCAACCGGGGACCTTCTGCTGAGATACCTCGACAATTATGCGTCTCTACAAGGGGTCTGTCCTCTGGTGTGTGGATGAAGACCGAGACTCCGAGAGAAGACGCTTCCTCAGAGGTCGGTCTTCTGGTCCAGACCGCAGAGCGGGTCTGAGCCGAGGCGCCGGTCTTCAGACTCACCGGCGTATTTGGGGACGTTGGACTCGTCCATGGACCAGAAGCAGTGGTCGAAGGCGAACACCTGCAGAGGAGAAGAAGAAGAAGGGGAGGTGAACACCTGCTCTCCACACCTGTCCCAGCAGGAGAACCCGAGCAGATCCCGCCTCCTCGGAGATACAGACGTCCTTTGTTCTCCACAGCGCTGCTCGGACCTCCACGCCGGCCGACTTAAGTGGGTCCGTAAATCAGGGTCTGGAGCTCCACCGGGACATTCCGGCGCCCGCCGACCCCCGTCGCCGTGACAACGGACGCTGCGCGTCGGCTCTCGGCGCCAGAGACCCCGAGGAACCCGGCGAGCTCCGGCTGGAGAGGAACCTCGGCTCCCAAGTTCCTCAAAGGAACCCGTAGCTCCTCCTCCACCCCAGGCCTTCTTCTTGCTTAGAACCATCTCATGGCTGATCATGCGAACGCTCATGTCCTGGACTTTGCTGTCAGGAGGTCAGGAGAAGCCTTCTCCTCATGTCAGTCATACTCTGAAGGCTGCTCACCATGGCGAGCAGACGGGATGGAGAAGAACCTGATGGTGGATGAGGACCACCATCACGAGATGTTTTCGTGCACTTGCAATGAGCCGAGTTAGTGTTCACTTTGTTTTGAAGATGCCATCAGAAGGTCGGGACAGTTGGAATGTGGACGCGGGGACTCGTGAACTCGCGACCAATCCCATTTGTTACCATTCATGATGCTAAGCTAACTAGCTGGATGGAGATTATTGGCAGGAGGCATCCAGCCCCCCGTTGGCTTCATACCCGACGTTTGTCCTGTTCCTTTAAGACCTTCTGGAGGAAGTCCAGTATTTCCCCAGCCGGCATTTCAGCGTTCCTGCTGCTCCTCAGGATGTGGACCTCAGCCCTTCCTGCCATTGGTCAGAGTGTCTGGCTTCGTGGACAGAAGGTGGAGGTCGGGGGGGGCAAGTCTTCTCCCTGGCCGTTGCTGCTCCAGCACAGGAAAGCATACGTGTTTGTTTAGCTTCTTCCGTTAGCTTGCTGCTGGTCAGTAGCTCACTTGGGTGTCCACAATCACCATCTCTGTGTAGGTCCTGGAGAAGGTTGTTTGGTTGGCTGAGAATCCCCAGGATGTTTGGAGGTCAGACGATGACGGCTCCTGCTTCTTGGAGCACTGAAAACTTTGATTCGACCCAACCTTCTCCATCATTGAGCCTTCGCTATCTACGGTTTCTGGAGCCGTCCTGGATCTACTTCAATCCAAAGTGCTCTCCAGACGCTGGAGACCGGCTGCTCCTCAGACATTCAGCCTCATTAAAACCTCTTTTATCGTTTTTTCGATCGTTTCGGACGAGATCGTCCATAAACGAAGAACCGTTTCCTCCTCGTTCTGCTGACCTCTGAAGCCCCGTGGATCTCTGCCATCCTCCTCTGGATCTCCTCACAGGCCAAAGGGCCTCCGGCTTAAATGAGGACCCGACACCAAGTGGCCGAGCTGATCCTGGATCACATCCAGAGGCTTCTGCGGTTTGAGGAACCGTGAGGCCCGTGAGGCCCGTGAGGCCCGTGAGGCCCGTGAGCCTCGCTTCTGCTGCGTCATCCCGCCGTCCAAATACGAGACCAACCTACCTTCTACTACTCCTAGATTTTGTCGGAAAGCCGCTCTTCTGCCGAAGCACCGCCACCCCCTCAGCGACCCCGGCGCCCGCCACAAAAACTCTGGAAGAACTGAGCTCCTTTCCACTGAGGACCAGCGCCGTCGACCTTCAGTACCAGCTGCACCGTCGGCGTAGGAAGCATCTCTGCAGGCTTAGGAGACGGGACCTCCTGCGGTGACCTCAACCCAGAGAGGCAGAGCCGTTTGAGAGCACCACCGGTCTCCCTTCGAGGCGGTGTGGTGATGGGGCCAGGTCCTCCTGGGTTCCTCCTGAGGTCCTCCTGAGGTCCTCCTGGGGTCTTCCTGGGGTCCTCCTGGGGTCCTCCTGAGGTCCTCCTGAGGTCCTCCTGGGTCCTCCTGGGATCTGGGCCTGGTGTGTGACGGCACATCGGACTGTCGACTGGACGTTTCCCAGCGGAGCTCATCATGATGGAGCTCGGACGCACAATGCCGGTTTTTGTGGTTGCACGGGGGCCCGCCGCGACCCCCGCCGTGACCCCCGCCCCTCTTCTGAGCGCCCCTGGAGCTCAGACGCCCACGTGCTGGCGGGGCTGAGGGAACGTCGGGGGAACGTCGGGGTTCATGGAGAACACGCTCACGCTTTCCTTCCTCGGCGACGGTGCAACACAAAGCCTGTGTGGAGCATCCCTGCTGGTCACCAGTGGGTTGTCAGGGGGAGGGGGCTCCAACAATACAGCTTTCAAAGCACACACACACACACACACACACACACACACACACACACACACACACACACACTGGCCCAGTGTGCACGCTCGTCCCTCTCATTGTGCAGCCTTTGTGGGAGTTCACCAGATCTCCGAGCGCTGACACGTTCACACGGCATCCGTCGGGCTCCCGCTGACCCGCCGAAGCTCCTCCTCCCTAAATCACCTCCGCTGTCCATCATGTGGACCGGATCTCCTCGGACCGCGGGAGAGGCCCCGGCCCGGGAAGACCCTGCCGGTCCTGAGCTCTGAGCCTCGGAGGACGTACCTTGGCTTGTTTCCTGCCGAGTCCACGGATCCACGGGGGAGCCGGGGAGGAACCGGGAGGAACCGGGAGGAACCGGAAGGAACCGGGAGGAGACACAGAGAACAGGAAGAAGGTTAGCGTGGCTGTGTTTCAGAGTCAGAACATGTTCACATGGAGTCCCGCCGTGTCCCTGCTGTGTGTCTGAGACATTCCAGCCTGGACACCAACCACCTCCTCCTGCCCCGTCACTTCCACATTCTCCTGCCGGCGGAGCTGCTGAGCGGGTTGGTAATTGGGTGGTGGAGCGTGAGCGGAGCAGAGCTTTGGCCTGAACGTCCCGCTGACTCTGCTGAGTAAACAGCTCTTCTGCCTGTGGACTTAGCGGAGGAGGGGGGGCCCCGGCGGCGCCGGCTGCCGGACCTCCGGACTAAAGCCTGAGCGACCTCCAGTTCTACCGGATTGTCGTCTCTGAAGAGAGGCCCGCCGAGTAAAGCCGCCTTCACATCATTTGAAGACCTGCAGCTCCTGAGAAGAACCTCCTGCTCCACACCAGACGCACGACGCGTAGAAGACCCACGCCATCCCGCGGGAGGCATCTGTCGGCACAACATGGAGGAGGCCTTCACCTTCTCGTGGGTCCCGTCCAGGAAGGCCTGCCCAAACAGCTGACGGCCGAGCTGAGTCACCACAAATAACAGGCCGTAATGCCCGCAGAGGGCTGCTATGGCTAATACAAGCTAATATAGGCTAATATAGGCTAATAAAGGCTAATAAAGGCCGCCGGGAGGGACGTGGTCGTGGAACCGGAGGAGAGTCACCGCAAACGTCCGTGACCCCGATCGGTCAGGTGACCTCGTTGGCCGCCAAGCTCAGGTGATGCTCTCCTGGGCTCCACGCCATCAGCGCCGGGAGATAGCAACATCTTTAACCTATGCACAGCTGCGCTAGGCTCAGGTCACGTTAGCCTCCATGAACCGATCCTCCCGGACCAGAGCATCTACCCGGGAAACGCACGAAACACTCCGGTGCTTCCAGCCAGAGGTGTTGATTGCAGAAGACAACCTGAAGGTCGTCTTTGTTTTTATTGTCATCCGTTTCAGGGGAAGATCTTTGCTCGCCCCTCCACCCTCCTTCCCGGCCCAGGTTCAGACTTCCTGTCCGGGACCGGCTGGTACTTTCAAGCTTAGTCTGCCTCCATTGTGGACCAGCAGGACCAGGCCAGACCGGGAGTTGGGGGGGGGGGCAGCAGCCTCTGAAAGTGGAAGCTACATGTCAGCAACGGAGGAGCTCCAGAGGGTCTTGGGCTTCGACGGCAGCACAGGTGTGTTAAAGCGTGAGCGAGCGGCGAGCTGCAGCCCGAGAGGAGCGGCGGCAGCTCACAACCACATCTGGTATGTCGGGAATGCAGAGGCGGACAATGGACGGGGCTATATTTGGGAGCAGATAGCGTGAGCACTTCCTCCATAAAGCCTCCTGATTAATTCAGCAAAAACCAGCGGATCCCAGAAGGTACCGGGCCCTTCCAGAAGGCCGACGGCCCCCCGGAGGGCTCCGGTCCACTCGGCTCCCGTGATCCCGTCTTATACTAATCTCTTAATCCTTCACCGAGAACCTCCTGCGTCCAGACCCGCCGGTCTCCTCCTGCCGGCCGTCCATGTGCCGGGCCCCGCAGGCCGGGCCCCGCAGGCCGGGCCCCGCAGGCCGGGCCCCGCAGGCCGGGCCCCGCAGGCCGGGCCCCGCAGGCCGGGCCCCGCAGGCTGGCTCCAGTCCACTTCCACCAGCTCCTCTGGAGGGCGTCAGACAGACCGAGCTTATCTGCAGGTGTGGATGTGCTCTTTCCATCTGTAAATCTGCTGGAACGCCGCTGTTGCATCTGCCGTCAGCAGCGCCGCCGCCCGCCGGAGCCCTCGGGCGTCATGATTACGGCTCGCCACGCGTGTCAGGGCCGTCTCAGGTGGAGGGCCGGACGACCGACACGCACATACACACATGCACGCGAGCGCCAAATAGCATCAGCCGCCCGGCCCATGCTCTGGAAAGCCCCTTCTATCTGCTCCATCCGCATCTCCTTCCTCCTCTGGAAGGAGGTGCGGGTGGGCGAGGCGCTGGCGTCAAACATGGCGTGCAAAGCTTAGCGTGCTCGGAGGGGAAAATGACCCCCCCGGAGCCAGATTAAGGCCACGGGGTTTTTATGCCCCTGAACCCCCCCTCCTCCTCCCCCGGCGCAGAAGACTCGTCCACCACAGAGTCTCCACACCTGCAGCCACGACGGTCCACGTGTGGAATTCAACCCTCACCCACTCCAGCGAGCGCCCGGCCTGATCCGGGATCTCCAGCTGAGAAGGTGTGAGAGCTTCTCCGTAAAGCACACATGATGCTGGCCGGAGGCTTAGCGGGACTTTTAAAGACCTCAACCCGGAGCTGGATCTCCGGAGCCACCCCCACGCACAGCGGCGGCAGAGGGGCGGCGCCGCTCGCCCTCCGCACACCCAGTCCTCCACTCTGGTTTATGCAGATCCCTCTTCAGGAGGTTCATCTCAAACCTCTCCGGAGCGGCTCCCGGCCACGCCGGGTTTCAGGAGAAGGCGCTCCGATCGCGGCCCCGTCAACGCCCGCGCGGGGAAAATATCAGCGGGTGGGTCTTCTTGTCGCCCGGCGGTCCAAAGCCCTTCCACACCCCGCCGCCATTGTTACTGGCCCAGTGACTCAGACGTCACATGACCTGGTGAGGAAATAGCAGCTGTGAAGAGCATGTTTGAGGGAAGCGGTGTGTCCGGCCTGGAGCGCCCGCAGGACCGTCCCCTCCTCCAGAACCAGGCCGGGAGCTCCATTACATAACTGCTTCTACACAAACACCCCACCTCGTGAGGCAGGCTGCCGCCGCCGCCGCTGCCGCTCGCGGCCGCTCGCGGCGCAGCGTGTGCACCGGCCGCTCGCCCGCCAGCTAAAATTAGCTTCCCGAGAAAATTTTCAAGCGTCTGCTCCGCGGCGGATCACTCTTTAGGTCGTCGCCGCAGCTCCTCTGTGTCTCTGCAACCGCCGTCGCTAAGCGACCGTGGCAAACACGCTGGTCGGGACGGCCCGGCGGCCCCGTGAGTCACAGTTCCGAGATGAGAGCCAAAGTCAGAATGTGAAAAACAGCCCGGCGAGGGGCGGCGCACGGGACGCGGGCCGGCCGAGAAGATTCCACAACAAAACCTGAACGCCACAACATCTGACTCACTCGTCTCCGGCATCTCTGGCGCCGCTGCCACGGGCCGCCGGCCAGGAGGCGACCGGGGAGATCCTGCTCTGAGTTTCCAGAGCCTCCGGAGAGCTCAAGCTCAACCGCCGTCCCGCGCGGTTACAAGGCTTCCATCCCAGAGACCCCCGCCGCTCGCGGTCACTTTGAACGGGTCTGGCGCGGGCCTGCTACGATGCTAAGGCGGGTCACACCACTAAGGCTCCTCAGCCTGCTCAGGCCGCTGAGGCTGCTAACGCTACGGAGGTCGCTAATTCTGCTCAGACTGCTCGGAGAGCTGAGATTGCTAAGAACAAGTTCAAAACACAGTCAAAAAATCACCGCTTTGCCACTTTGCATATTCCGGTTGCGTTGTCATGGAAACCGATCTGTTTTTTTGAAAACCTTTGAGTAAATGTGCGAGGTCAAAGACAGCCTTTCCAGCGTGTGCAGATGTGGACGGAGGGAACGAGGCCCGGAAAGGAGATCCGGAAAGACCGACGGAGAACGAAGACGGAATCCGAAGCCCCTGGGAGCGGAGCTTGACGGAGGTCCTCCGGGGAACGGGACGCCAAATCTGAGCTTAATGAGGCGCGCAAAAACCCGGGTGGGAGGACGCCGTCTTTTCTGTGCTCAGCGTGTGGACGTAAACATCGTCCCGCCCTCTGAGTAAACACAAGCCTCCTCATGGGAGTCGGAGCATTTTATCAGCGGCGTGCAACCCTTTCCCCGTCCAAAGGAGCGGGAGACCCGGGCCGGCTCCGGGAACCACATCGCCCTCAATGGAAAGTTTGAATATTGGCACGTCAGGCGCACAATGGACAGACAAAGAGGACATTCCTGGAGGCCGGCGTCGGCCCGGGAGCTGGCGGCCATCTTTGGCAGAGGACGCTCCCCGGCAGACCTGGAGGCAAACCTTCAGGCCGGCGAGGAGCCTCGCGCTCCGCCGGCTCCACAAGGCTTCACGGGCACAGCGGCCTGCGGACGCCCGCCGCTCGGAAGCTGCGGCTCGACGCCGACACAGGAAGTCTGACACTTCCTGTCTGGTGGAAATTACGTGAAGTACACGTACGTGAAGCTCATGAAGTACATGACTGGAGTGGACTCGGGTGTAAAATACTACATGTGTATTTTTAGCCAAGAGTTCATTAGCGAGTAGCTGCGACCTCGTGCTAAGCACAGCACGCCGCGTCGGCAGGTGGACGATGACTTTCCTTCACGACCACATGAATGTGTGTGAATGAAGGAAGACGTCGGGTTTGCTGTGAAACAGCCGACATCCGTTAGCCCGTCCGTTAGCCCGTCCGTTAGCCCGTCCGTTAGTCCGTCCGATAGCCCATCCGTTAGCCCGTCCGTTAGCCCGTCTGTTAGCCCCCCTTCGAGGCCGGCTGTCGTTATCCCACTCGGCAACCTCTCAAACAGACAGCGCATGAAAACGTGCTTATTCCGGATCCACAAAGGCCGTGCATTCGCTTCCTGGAAGGCCCCGAAAAAAGCCCTTTGTTGTTTGGCTGTGGAACGGGACCCGCAACTGGAGTCTCTGCCACTTTCCCAGGTCTCGGTGGCCACATTCGCCGCCTTTGTTCGGAGATGCTAAGCTACAGTTAGCCTGCAGCTAGTAGACACGGAAGTGGTATTAAATGTCAGATTCCATCGGTGGACTCACAGTTAATCTGCATCGGCTTCTCTTGGAGAAGACGGGAGCTGACGGCCCCACGAGATTTAGGGTGGATTTAAAGCTAGCATAGCATCTCCCATGTAGCCAGACCCAATGACTCGCTCCATTCCGCGTCCGCGGCGAGATCTAGGACCGGAGGCCTTAAACCCACCCCGGCTCCGACGACCCCATCCGGGCGCCGGCGAACAAAGACATGCTAGCTTAAGGTGTTAGCGTGTTTGGTTTTCAGGTTTCGGATTTCCTTCCTCTGCCAGGAAACCTAGGTCGCCATGGAGACGTGGGCCGCAGCTCGCCGCCGCCACCGTTAGCTCTTAGCTTTTAGCTCCTGCGGCGGCCGGACGTGCCGGGACACGACGGCTGAAACCCGGCCCGCTCAGAGCCAAAGGGGGACTTTCCAGTAACAATGCTCCTCCGCTGCCCCCCCCCCCCCCCATGCCCCCCCGGCTCCTGAAAACAAAACGCTGGTTCCCCTTTCAAAGCTGCCATTTTGAAAGACATAGAAATATGATTATGGTGGCGCTCACAGTTCGGCCCGCTGACGGGATTAGCACCCGTTCCCCCGGGCCGGAGGACTGGGGGGGCGGGGGGGTCACGAGTGGCTCAGAGAACGAGGTTCGGCCTTCAGAGTCTCCTGAGTCTCCAGGGTCTGGACCTACTTCTCCAGGAGGGACGTCCCCCCACCAATATTGGTCGTCCCTGGTCTTAGTGGAGGATCCTGAACTCCAAGATCCCAAAACAGCGTTAGCGGGCGATCACACGGAGGGTCACACGGAGGGTCACCCTGAGGGACGGAGGCACGAGGCCTTCCGAAGGTTCTGGACATCAAAAGCCCTCTCAGATAATCACAGCGGGTCGGGCTCCACCTTCCCTGACGGCCGGAGCTAAAGGGGCGTCTCCCGGGCGAGAGGACGCCCGTCGGGCCGCGAAACCATGACGAGCGCCGACCCCTGGGCGACCGCCATGACCTGACCTGACGCCGGACACACGGATCGCCTTCATCACCCTCACAGCACCTTCACCATCATCTTCATCAGCAGGAGGACGTGATCATAGGGCCTGAGTTTCACTTCCAGCTTCTAGTGTGTGTGTGTGTGTGTGTGTGTGTGTGTGTGTGTGCGTGTGTGCTCGGCTGCGCTTCCATCCACCTTGCGCACGTTTCAACCACGGCATCTCGCGCGTGCACGTGCGCGTCCACCCGCAGATACTTTTTCCAAACTCCGTGCCCGTGAAGTCTCCGCGGTGCTCGTGACGCGTTCACGTACCTGCCGTCTCCCTTGGCGGCGGCGGGCGGCGGCCGGAGGACCGTCTGGTTGTCCTCCATGTCCACCACGCACTTGGTGTTCAGCTCCAGCTCTGCAAAGACACGGCGCTCAGGAGGGCCCCGGGGCTCCGCAGGCTGCGGGGCTCCGAGAGCTTCGGGGGCCTCCGGGGGCCCCGGGAGGAAAAGTTTGTGCGGCCGAAGTGAACAAACGCCACCGGAAGCGGCGACGGCCGCCAAAAGACGCGCTTCCGGAGATGAAGGGGTGATTGTGAGAGGGTGGAAGGAGGTCTGGAGAAGGACTTACCCCTGCGGTTCATGGGCCGAACTCTCACCGCCACTTTCACCTTCGTATCCGACATTTTAGTGTTCGGTCTCCGGGGCTCCGCCGCCGGCCTCTCCCTCTCCGTGTCAGCGCGGGGCTCCGGCGGACCGTCTCGGAGCAGACGCCCGCTCTCCGCTCTCCGCTCTCCGGCTCCCGTCCGTCCTCGGCGGCCGGTCGGAGCCGCGGTCCCGCGGAGCTTCGCGTCGCGGCCCGGCCCTCACAGCCGCCCGCGCCCGGCCGCCGTGCGCCGTCCGCCGGCCCCGCGCCGAGACCCCTCCGCCATCTTCCGCCGGAGACCGCTGCTCCGCGCCGGAAGACCCGAGCAGACCGGAGGGGGGTGAGGGGGGGGGGGGGGGGCGGTGTCGACTTTTTGCACGCGAGTCAGCAGGTCAGCGTGCACGACACACACACACTCATCACAGACACACACACACACAAAGTAACACACACAGACTCGGGATAACACTCAGAGATTAACACACTCTGGGAAAAAAACACACAGGATAACGAATACACAAAGAACGCACACATACTCACAACACACGCTCTCACAACACACACACACACACTCAGAACACACACCGTGCTGCAGGAGTCCGGAGTCCGCCCAGAGCCTCCGGGGTCCGGGGCGTCCCGGTGCAGCGGCGGCCTCCTCCCGTCCGACCCACCGGGTCTCAGGAGACGCTGGAGTCGCTTCACGCTTTTCCATCTTTGTTCCGATTCTCTTTTCCCTTTATTGATGTTTATAGATAATGGATCTGCATCAGGCCGCTGCGCCGCCCCTCCTGCCCTTCAACTGCCCCTCAGGGGCAAATAAGTTGTCTCTGATTCTGATACAGACAATGATCCACCACAATGTAAAGTAACAATATGATTATCACCTAATTCACTGTACAACGTTACACAGTTACTGTACATTAAACCATGTATGACAGAATGTTAGATAGTCTCTACACACCTCACGTCATGAACTGCAACACATTATACCGATCAATATATGGCACATAATACTGCACAGTATAAAGACGGTTGTACACAGTAATATATAGTTCTTCATACTTTATGACATGGTAACTATGCAGTGTACTATGTAGTCTATTCAGTGTACTATGCAGTGTACTATGCAGTGTACTATGCAGTCTATTCAGTGTACTATGCAGTGTACTATGCAGTGTACTATGCAGTGTATGCAGTGTATGCGGTGTACTATGCAGTATACTATGCAGTGTATGCAGTGTACTATGCAGTGTATGCAGTGTATGCAGTGTATGCAGTGTACTATGCAGTGTATGCAGTGTACTGCACAATGCAGCCTCTGTGGTTGCTATCGACCAGGTCTCTGGGTTCTTCATCTCCAGCAGCTCCTCCTCACAGGACAGTCACAGCTGGAGAATCTTCACCTTCAGCGTCCGAGCATGTCCTGCGGTGAGGTCCCCCGGTCCCCCGAGGGTCCGCCGGGCCCCGGGAAGCCTCTCCTTCCCCGGCCGTGGGTCCCGAGGAGTAAATCTTCACGGCGTGGTCTCCGGCGTCCAGAACCATGAGCGTGTCTCTCAGCCACAGCAGTCCGACGGGGCGGAGGAGGCGGTCCAGCCCCAGGGGTGTCGGGCGGAGGGGGCCCCCCCCCCGGGACCCCTTCCAGGTTCCAGATCATCCCGCGGCCGGAGTCCGCCACGAGCAGGTCCCCGTTGCTGCGGAAGGTGACGGCGGACACGGAGATCCAGCGGGACAGCAGGCTGAGGCCGAAGCTGTCCGTCTGGAAGAGGACGTGGAAGTCGGGCGTGAAGACGGTGAGCCTGGAGGGGCCCCTGGGGTCCAGATGTTCCACGAGCGCCGTGTTCCCCGTCCCCCGGCAGCAGGCCACCGCCTTGGGACGGCAGAGGCCTGAGACGGCGGCTCGCTGCTCCACGGCGACGGCGTGTTTGTAGTCCAGTTTGAGGAGGGACAGCGTCCCCGCCCGGACGTCCGAGACCAAGACGCGTCCTCGGCCGTCTGCGTCGACCCCCCAGGGGAGCTGGAAGGAATCACTGATGGTCAGGACGTGGCCCCCCCTGGAGGTGAACACCTTCACCGCGGGCTCCCCTGCGTCCGTCACTACCACGTGCCCGCAGGGGGTCACCGCCACGCCCACGGGGAAACAGACGCCGCGGACGCCATCTTTCTTCTGCCCGAAGGCGTGCAGCTCCGTCCCCCGGGGGCCGAACACCCTCACCCTCCGCTCCCCGTCGTGCACCGCCACCGTCGACCCCGAGGAGCCCAGCGCCGCCATCCCGCTGGGATTAATCAGAGCCCCCCACCCACCGAAGGTCAGGCGGCGACGTAATACCGCGGTCTCCGAACCCGGGGCCGACCCAGGGCCCCCCCTCGGCCGCGGAGGGGGGGCCCGAGAGGCGAGCAGCTCCTGCAGGTCGCACAGGGCCCGGCAGGGGGAGGTGTCCTCCGGGTCGCACGGCCGCCGGCAGAAGGGGCAGTCCAGCCGCCCCCCGGGGGGCCGGGACAGCGCCCCCACGCAGGACGCGCACACGACATGGCCGCAGGGCAGGTTCAGGGGCCACCGGCCCCCCGGCCCGCAGCTCAGCTTCTCAAAGCACACTTTGCACTCCAGCAGGCCGACCCGGAGCTCCCTCAGGATCTCTGCCGCGTCTCCCGCCATGGCCGGGACCCCGGGGAGGAGATGGGCTCTGGACCGGGACGGACACGGAGGAACCATCGGCGGCCTCCTTCTGTGGTGCGGCTGGGTCACGTGACCCGAGGACGGCGCAGGGGTCCCTCTGCCGCCCCCTAGTGGACACCGGCGGGACCAGGGCCCGGCGTTCCGGCAACAGGATCAGAACACTGGCCTGGTTTTGATAGCAGGGAGGTCGATGAGGCGCTGGTCTTCAGCTCCGAAGCTGCGGAGGCTTCTCCTCCGTGCTGCACCGCGGACGCCGCGCCACCCCAGAGTAACACCAGCTCCCCACGCCTCCCCGGGGCTATTTCAGTCCCTCCTCCTGAAAGGTGACCCGAGGCGGGCGGCGACTGACTCAGCTGCACCGCGGCCACCTCTGCAGGCCGGCAAGGTCGCTGGCCAGATCATATTTCACACACACACACACACACACAGCACACTGATGGAGGATCTGTAAAACACTTTAATAAGTTCCACTCAAAGTGAAAACAAACAGCACAAATGGTTTCCTGGGAAACGGTCCCGCCGGTGACCTTTGAACCCGAGATGAGCCTGGTCCATGAAGCTGAGGGCTACATGGGCCTTCTCAGGAATTCAGGGGAGGTCCAGTGTGTGTGTGTGTGTGTGTGTGTGTGTGTGTGTGTGTGTGTGTGTGTGTGTGTGTGCGCATGCATGAGTGTGCTCCAGTGTCCCAGGACCAACTCCTGACCAGATGCTCCTCTAAGGTTCAAGAGCAGAGGAGAAGCTCAGTGCACTGGAGCGTGAGGAGCACCGGTCCACACGTCTGGTTGACCCCAGAGCAGAACCGGAGCTGAACCCGGACCGGAGCAGAGGGGCTGAGAGACAGGCTCTTCACAAGACACAAACTGGGAATCAATCCTGAAGAATGCAAATGACAGCAAACAACTGCTGCTCTAGACAGCAGGTTGTGTGTGTGTGTGTGTGTGTGTGTGTGTGTGTGTGTGTGTGTGTGTGTGTGTGTGTGTGTAGGACTGAGTAGTATGACGTGGTTCTGAGAAGATCTACCAATGCTTGGAAACGAGGTCAGTCAGAAACTAAAGTGGCCAGTAAAGGACTGAGATGACGCAGCGAGCGGGTCCTGATGAACGCCAGGCTCAGATGTCAGAATCAGAGGAACCCCGGGAGAACTAGTGTGGCCTCCACGAAAGAACCTGGGCGTGACGCCACAACACAAGAAGCTCACACTGATATACGGATACGGAGATCAATAGGACAGATGATCGCCGGAGGAGCCGGTAACCGGGCCGACCCCGTGACTGACAGCTGAACTCCGACCCCGACGGCTGCACGGCCTTCACACACACACACACACACGCGCTCAACTGCCGGCTCTGAGCTTCTCACAGAGGTCCTGCAGACACACTGGAGGTCACTCACACAGCGGACCTCCCTGCATGCGGAGTGTGTGTGTGTGAGAGAGAGAGAGATGATACTGACAGTGCAAATCAAACAAAAAGAAAAACTCTGCAGGACTGAAGTCACACACACACACACACACACACACACACACACACACACACACACAACCACACACACACGAGAAGAGTTAGGCATTAAAAACAACAACAACAAGAAGAACAACATCAACGGGTGCAGGCAGACCCGGGTGAGGTGAGGCGGCGCCGGCGGGCAGACGGGTCGGTGCTGCCGCCCTGGTGGTCGCCCTCCGACCGCCCCAGGAGGTGATGCGTGTGAGCGGACACAGTCGTGCGGTAACAGAAGGTCCTCCAGGACAAGGAGGTTGGCGCGGCTCCGAAGGCAGAGCGTGACCACAGTGCATGCAGGACCGCAGCCCTCCGCCATCTGAGGGACCGAGGAGGAACATCTCTGAAAGTCACGTCGATCCACGCCGCTCAAATCGTTGGGCAGTTTACTCTCCGAGGAAACATCCTGAGGGAGCTCCTCTCTGGTCTGGACTGGAGGGGTCCACGTCCAGGGTATGAAGGGGAAGCAGGTGAACAGGTGGGACAGGCAAGTCTGAGGCCACCGGGAGCTTGGAAGCTCCAGATCATGCAGGAGTGGTGATTGGCCTGGTCCTGGTCCAGGAGTGGACGTCAGGTCACCTGTTACAGGAGCTTGCAGAAACTCTCACTCTCTCACTATCTCACAAACTCACACACACACACACACACACACACGGAGAAACCTGTGGTCTGTGGATCAGAAGCATCAACATAGTCTGCAGCCGGTCTCCTGGCCCCGGAAGCCATGGCTTCTTCTCCAGACCCCTGCCGTGGTCCTTCTCTTCTGGCCGGAGAGGCTGAGCAGGACGAGCGGCGCCGCCTCCTACTGGCTCTCCACGCCGTTGGCCTTCCCTGAGCCCCTCCCCCTCCTCCTGGTGGCTGGGCTGTCGCCGCCCAGCTCCGCCCCCCCTGGACAACAGCACACACCAACATCTCAGCAGCAGCCCTCCAGCAGAGGGCAGCAGGTGAGGAGCAGGGGGTCACAACACACCTTGGGACCCCTCTGGGGAAGGAACCCCAAAGTCGGCGTAGCCGCTGTCGTCACACTCCGACAAGCTCTGAGAGAGGGGAGAGGCGCGCGCGCACACACACACACACACACACACACAGAGGAGATTCACATCACACTAGAATTCAAGCCCTCGTTGCTACGGGAACCAACTGCTGCGTCCAGCTAGCAGGAGGTCAAGGACACCTTCTCTCCCCTCAGAGCAGCCCCGCTGGTCATCTGCGACGTGGGCGGCGTCCCGTCTGAGCCGGAGGTTCAGACGGGACGCCCGGCCGTGGCCAGGTGCGCTCGGTCACCTTTCATCAGAGCCGGCTAACACACAGGACAGGTAGAACGTACCTTCTCCCTTGGACCATAGGTCTCCGCGTACCACACCATCCCATACAGACACAGGAACGTGATGAAGGCCTGGAATCAGACCAACAGAGGAGGCAGTCAGAGCTCTGCTGGGAGAGCAGCTCACAACCGGGGAGGAAGAGGCTCTCTGGAGGTCTCGTGATGAAGGGGGAGTCTCACCAGACAGAGCAGCCAGAGGATCACATACAGGATCTGGGTCTTTGAGAAAAGATCTTGTCCAAATTTAATGCACGCCAAGGCCTCCAGGAAGGCGATGGCTCTGTGGAGGAGACCAGAAGGAGGACGGAAGCCGCTGAGACCCGAGCACAAACTCAGAGATGATGTTCCACAAAGATCTGCTCATCTGGAGCCGGGCTGGAGGCCCTTGGGACAGTTTCTTGCAACGCTCAGGGCTGAAGTCCACCTACCCAAACACCCAGCACTGGGTCCCCACCCGCTTACACTGTGTGTCTGTGAGGTACGCATAGTACTGCCTGGAAGGAGAAAACACACACACACACACAGTCAGACTCTGGACATGGAGTGTGCAGATCCTGACTCTCCTGTGGTCCAGGAGTAGAGGCTGTGCAGGACCTGGGCTCACCTGACGGTGGGGGCGGTGATGATCCCCACAAAGAGGATCCGACACCAGCTGAGGGCGTGGCTCGCCGGGAACACGAAGATGTGCTTGAGGAAGAAGGTGTTGAGCTCGGTGAGCTGCGGACAGAAGAAGAGGACTAACATCTACACTTCGGACGGGCCGCCGACACACATTCACCCAGAAGATAACTGAGCCTCCAAGGGAAGACCAGCACAAACAGAGAAGGTGACTTGATGTTGGGCCGCGAGCTTCATCCCCGTGTCTCCTTCACCCAGATACACCGACCAACACCTGGAGGTCTGGAGGTCTTCGGCCACAACACCCTGGGAGGAGCCGAAGGCACCAAGAAGAGGTACATCATGGCCGAGTGTGAAGTGTGTGAGACGGCGCTGAGGTCACTCTGTTGAGGAGGAGCGACGAGGGCTCCTCGAAGAGCACGGCAGGTCCACGGACCCTCGCGGCCCCACAGCTGCTTCCAGAGCCTCGCGTTTAGACGGACAGAGAGGACCACGGAAGGACCATCGAGCAGCGGCTCTGAGAGTCACGGCGGCTGAAGCGTCTGCAGAAGCAGAGCCGTGGAGCTTCTCCGGGTCTCCAGCCAGGTCTCTCCATGAGCATTAATTGGCTCTCACTGCCGCAGGATTAGCCGTGAGCGCCAAGACTCCGGGAGCTCCGATTAAACGCTGCCGCCCGAGAGGGGCTTAGTCGTCAGCGGCGGAGCAGGAGAGGAGATCAGCCGGAGAAAGCCCCGGGATCATCACCACCGCGGAGGTCTGACTCACCTGCCAGATGATCATGAACAGGTAGACGCCCATCACCCGCTGCAGGGACGACTTGGGGTCCAGCCAGCGGACGTAGGTCCAGCTAGCTGGCGTGAACTGCAGCACGGCGCGCTTGATCTTCCCCGTGGTGGTGTGGATGTCTCTAGGCGGGGAGATGGACAGGGACGGTTAACGGCCGCTCCACGCTCTTCACCTCAGACCATCTGCTGACCGGCGGGGAGCACGGCGGCTCTCCGTGGGATGGAGACACACTGATGACGCTCGCGGCGCCAAAGATGGCCCGCATCCGTTTGACTTCTCTTCACGTCACCGTCGAGCTTCGGCGGAGCTCCGGGACTTTTCCCCTTGACCTTCTGGGTCGCTTCCTGGAGGTTCTTGAGACATTTGTCTGTAAATTTTGGATCTTTCAGAGCAGATCTTTGGCTCAAACACCTACTTAATACTGGCCCAGTGGTAGGTCCTCATCTCCAGGAAGCGGCAGACGGTCATGCCGAGCCAGATGCCTCCTCCGTTACACAGCAGGATGTCCAGGATCACCTGATCCCACCAGCACTCGGCGAAGTTAGGAAGCAGATGCATGAAGAAGAGCTGAGAGGGGGGAAGAGGAGGGCGTGAGGACAGAGGCCGAGGAGCTCGTGGTCATAGACGCGCCAGCTGAAGTGACCGCGAGTACCTCCGTGAGCTCCCACGTAATACTGATGGTCCAGCAGAGGCCGTAGCTGCGGATGAGCAGGGCCTTCATCCCCCAGCCCCAGAAATGGCTGAACGCAAAGATGTCGAAGTGGCTCAGGATCCTCTCCCAGGTGATGACGTGGCAGTTGACAGCATACTCCTGAGGACAGGAGCACAGGTGAGCCCGACGGGCCCCACGTCGGGGAGAAGGTGCCGCGCTCACCATGATGTCCGCCTCCCTCTTGGCGTAGCGCAGGTTGGGGTCCAGCCAGTACATCAGCTGCTTCACCTGCTGCCAGTTGAGGAAGATGATGAAAACCAGGAAGAGGAAGTACAGAACGCTCAGACCTGAAGAGGAAGCAAAGCGAGGCCGTGAGGCGGGGCGGGACCTTCTCCTTGGCCCAGGACTTTGAAGAGCACTCACCGAACACTATTCTCCATATGGCCGGGTGAGGTCTGGTGAAGGGACCTGCATCGGACACAAATCTGAATCAGCATCGTGGTCCACGCAGAAGTCAACCCAACCCAGAAGTTAACCCTAACCCTAACCCTGACCCTGACATTCTCTGTAAGATCTGCCTGCGGGAGCGAAGCCTCTGCTCGCGTGGAGGAACGTGGACGGAGAGCCAGGACGATCGCCCGGGGCTCCTCCAGTCTCACCTTCACCTTCACTTTGAGTTGAGATCATTCACAGCCTTTGGAAAACCAGTGCCCGCTAATAATACCGACAGCACATCTCCCGTTATTCTGCTTTAGTTTCCATCTCAAACCGTTACCAACTGTGCCTGAAGGTTCTCCGTCACAACCGACGGCGCCTGGTTTCTCTCCTCGAGGACGTGCCACTGATCATCCGGAGGTCCTTCAGCTCTGACGGCTGGAGGGGGTTTCCAGGAGGTGTCCGCCGGAGGTCCCACCTCCGCCCCGGACGGAGGCCAAACAACAGAGCAGCTTTAGAGCATGTGGTTGGTACTCACCGTTGGGGAAGGCCAGCACGCTGATGACCAGGAAGAAGGAGATGAGCAGGATGAGCCCCACCCAGAGGTTGCTGTCAGGATCCCCGTCGTCCCTGCACACAGGCCGGACAGCCGTGAGGAGCAGCCCCCGGTCCGACCTCCGACCGCCCCAAACCAACCTCCACCGACCCCAACACCCCCGAAGGTGTGGGTTTGGGGTGTCGTGGGGTGTCGAAGGAGGTCGAGCCATCGTCTTCAGACGTGAACATCCCTGGTTGGATTCCCGGCTCCTCCAGGTGATCCAAGCGTTGTCGAGCAACACACCGAAGCCCTCACGGCTCCCCGGCTGCCTCCTGCTCACGGTTCATCCACGGTGGCTTCTTTGCAGAGAACCAATTTCCCCACGGGGATTAATAAGGGATAAGTTGTTATTAAAACCAACCTCCGCCCGCCCAAACCCCCCCCCAGCAGCTGACTGCGGACCGTTCGGCGTGTCAGGGAGGCCCGGGTGAAGTCGGCCGCGGGGCGGAGGCTCCCTCCGGCTGCCCTTCACCGGCGTCCTGCTAGCCGCGGAGGTTAGCGTCGGTCGGGGCGAAGACCCCCGCCGGACGGCCGCCGTTGACACGCGAACCAACGGCTTCCGGAGGTTGAACGGAATTCGTTTAAAAACCCGCCGTCGGAAAGCGCGGCCTTGTTTTACTCCCACCGCGTTTAAAGCCCAAAGAGGGGCTAGCTACCCGTCGGGTACCCGGCCTCCGCCGGAGCATCCCTCCCCCTTAGCGGCATGCTAGCCGGCTAGCGCTAGCAGGCTAGCGGGCTAGCGGGCTAGCGGCGGCTCACCTGGCGAAGGCGAAGTACATGAGGCAGAGCACGGTGGCGCTGAGCAGCGTGATGGTGTGCGGACGGTAGAAGAACTCGATGGTGATGTCCTCCACCTGCTGCTCGTTGATCATTCGGAAGTGCAGCCTGTAGTTCACGTCATCCTTGCTCAGGGTGTGCGCGCCGCCGTACGGGTCCGCCATGGTGGACGCCCGCACCGCCGTCCGCGTCACATCGCCCGCACGGTGCGCAGAGGTCCGGGTCGGGGTCCGGCTTCGGGGCTCTACCGCTCTCTCTCTCTCTCTCTCTCTCTCTCTCTCTCTCTCTCTCTCTCTCTCTCTCTCTCTCTCTCTCTCTCTCTATGTCTCTCTCTCTCTCTCTATGTCTCTCTCTCTCTCTCTCTATGTCTCTCTCTCTCTCTATGTCTCTCTCTCTCTCTCTCTATGTCTCTCTCTCTCTCTCTCTATGTCTCTCTCTCTCTCTCTCTATGTCTCTCTCTCTCTCTCTCTATGTCTCTCTCTCTCTCTCTCTATGTCTCTCTCTCTCTCTCTCTCTCTCTCTCTCTATGTCTCTCTCTCTCTCTCTCTCTCTCTTTCCGGACGCCGCCGCACCGAAAGCGCTCACGTGTCTCAGCGTGACGTCACGGCCCCGCGCTTCCAAAGCCGCGCTCGCGCGAACCATCCGCATTCTCAGGGCGCGTGTCCGTGTCTGCGAACCACATTCCTGTTTACGCTCGCGAGCAGTCACACATCCCATAATAATCTGATTGCACTGAAGTCATGCGGTGAACAGTGTGACTCAGTGTCTATCTATCTATCTATCTATCTATCTATCTATCTATCTATCTATCTATCTATCTATCTATCTGTCTATCTGTCTGTCCGTCTATCTATCTATCTATGGGTTCATGTGTCTGTCTATATGTCCATTCATCTAATGTGCACGTTATTTGTGTAACCCTGACCTTAACACACACACACACACACACACACCCTGACTGATGAAGGGTGTGGAAACAGTTGCGGGTGCATTTTTATTGTATAGAAGAAGAGAGGCTGTGGGACAGAATCAGTGTGTGAAGCTGAGCAGATGAGGCTCAGAGAAAGGGAGGTCTTCTTCTCCCAGAATCAGTCCAGACGCCGGCGTCTCCCAGAGCTTGACCCCACAACCCAGGCACCAGTGCTTCATGTCTCAGAGATGGCCTCCATCTGAAGGGCAGCGATGCAGAGAAGAAAACCTGGTCTGCAAAAATACAAGCAAAGTATCACCACAAGCCCCCCCCCACGCGCCGCCGCCGTCCCTCAGGTTCCGTGGATCCGCGGGTCCGTGGGTTCCTCCGTCCGGCCTCGATCTTCATCGGACGTGCTTCAGCTGGACCACGGGCTGCAAACAGGAGTTCCTGTCACCGCGGGCTCTCAGGGGAAAGCGTCGGAGGCCCGAGTGGAGGAAGTGGTTTACCAGGGTGTTGAAGTGTCGCCTGCAGACGGCTCTGCTCGCCCAGAACATCAGGTGCACGGACAGGAACACCTCCACCACCAGCAGCCCCACCAGCAGCATCAGGAGGCCTCGTTGCGGCTGCGTGACGGAAAAGGAGACAGGAAGCGTGGGTTTATGTCGTCTCCAGATCCAGGCGGCAGAAGCTCCACCACATGCTTGTGCCTGGTCCTGCCTTACCTGGAAAGTTCTAAGGATTTTTTGGATGCAGATAATCACACCTGCAACTGACCAGGCCAAGCAGATGGCGTTCCCCGAAAAAGACAGTTTCAACTGGAAGACACACAAACACACACACACACACACACACACAAAGATTGACTGATGAACATGTCCTGGAGATGTCGTTACACTGAGGACAGTTGGATGAAAAGTTATTCCCTAGTTATTGCCGTTCATCTAATAATGTAACTCCCGTCTGATGGCCCGGAAACACGACTCATCACCTTTAAGTTTAAGCAAACTCCCCTGATGAGGGTCCCGTTTTTACATTTTCAACGGTTGGTGACTCTGCACTGGGAGGGCTGGTCCTTGGACCTTCTCCACGCCTCGCTCAAGGACCGGCGGGACACAAGCGTGATGTGTGTCAAAGCCTGAGTTCAGTAAATCTGGACTTTTAGCTCATTTAGAAAAACAGCCATTTGAATTTCCTCGATGGCTCCCGCGTGTCCGAGGCGGAGGTCGACGCCCTGGTACGAGCGGGAGCTACTCACCAGCCTCATGTCTGGAACCTGGCCGGCGACGATGTTCAGCAGGCCGGAGATCACGAACTGCCACGGAAAAGGGGGGTTACGGAGAAGCAGGAAGCTCCGCGGAGGCCGAGGGCCGCGCGGGAGAGCTTCGCGGAATCGTAGGACTCGGCCGAGAGGTTGTTTTACCGCGAGAGTGTGGAGGCTGCTCAGGAGGTCCCTCAGGGCCATCATACCCACGCCCAGGATGAGAATGCCGACGATGGCCTGGACCACCTGGAGGACAGAGGACGTGTTCATCTCTGCTCTCGCGGTGAAGGAATGATCTAAGACTCCACTGACCCCGAGAGGCTGAGGGCGACCTCTGCGCACGAACACCTTGTAGGTGTCTCTGAAGACACAGCGGAAGTTCTCGGGCAGGATCTCCCCGTCCGGCCCGTCACGGACGCCACGGACGGAGATGGTGATGATCGTGGAGTCGTCGCACCCGAAGGTGCTCCTCTTGGTCGTCATGTTCAGGCTCAGGCTCCGACGCTCACAAGATGACTGCCTGCGCAGAGAAGGTCTCTGGATCGCAGAGCTTCCTCCGACCAGTGTGATCAGGAAGGGTTCTGTCTTCTCACTCATCTAAGGTACACACCCCACTCCAGCGCACGCGCACACACACACACACGCAAGCACGCACACACACACACACACACACACACACGCAAGCACGCACACACACACACACACACACACACACACATACACACACCGCCTGTCATGATGTTCCGCCCTGGTTGTTCAACAGAGAAGCCTCAGCTCAGCCTCTTTTCCGTCTTTGTTCTTGAATCTTGAATCTTCTCTGCTGGACCAAGAGCCTGAATCTTCTCTGCTGGACCAGGAGCCTGAATCTTCTCTGCTGGACCAGGAGCCTGAATCTTCTCTGCTGGACCAGGAGCCTGAATCTTCTCTACTGGACCAGGAGCCTGAATCTTCTCTGCTGGACCAGGAGCCTCACAGGAGCCACAGGTTTGCTGTTTCTTTATGTGTTGTAACCTCACAAGATCTGCAGGAATAAGCAATAATCGGCCGCTCGGGCCTTTGGCAGAGACCCCTGGTAGAATCCTGGTATGCAAAGTTACTTGACGGTCTTTAAGTTTGTTCTGAGAACCAGAAGAAGACGTCCCTCGTTCCAAACCTGCGTTGAAACGGAGGTGACCTTCTCCGGTCCTCCTGGTTCGAAGACACGAGGCGCGAGTTTGAATCGTCGGCTGAATGTATCTCCTCTCCGTCCTCCCTGAAGAGCCACGGCCTCCGGCGTAGACGTGAACATGGAGGCGGAAGTCGGTGCTGTGTTTTACGGAGCTACGGAGCTCCTGGCAGACGGTGAGGAGCGCCTGGACGCCGTGTCCAGGAGACAGGCGGCCGTGCTCGAGGGGGGCGTGGAGGGGGACGGCCGGGTTGAGTCCGAGGAGAAGTGGTACAGACCTACGGACCTCCTGGCAGATGGTGAGGAGCATTCCGGCGCCCTGTCCAGGAGACAGGCGGCCATATTTGGGGTAAGACCGCCTCCTCCTGGGATGAAGAAGTGGTTCCGTAGGCCGATCTGGCCATGGCTAGATACGGGTCTGGTCCACAGCAGATGTGACTGCACGTTTCCCGGTCTGTGCTCCACCGCAGGCCCTCCAGATCACCGGCGGCCTCTTCAGCATAGCGTTGGGGTTGCTCTCTGCCATCACCATGGAAATGACCAGCTCGCTCGTGACGCTCTTCAGAGTTCCTCAGACCAGCGGGCTTCTCGTGAGAGCGCCAACGAACCCTGTTAGAGAAGTTGCCGTCGGCCTCTGTTCACCACGTTCTCCTCCGTAGGTCACGTTTGCCGGGGTGCTCTCCACCCAGATGTTCAAGCGCTCCCCACTGCTGCCGGTAAGTCCACCTACACCGCCGGCACGTCCAAACAGGAGCACTTGTAGATATTTTACGTGCACGTCGTGTTCCAGGTCTGTGTGATGGTCAACCTGAGCTGCGGGATCGTGGGATTTGCGGCCGGCGTGCTCATCTGCCTGGACCTCCGCAGGGACTCGAGCCGCGGGCTGTCGCTGATGGAAGCCACTGCCACAGGGGTACTAACATTGTAATACCGTAGTGATACCATAGTAGCAATAGAGGACCAGACAGCGGGGAGATGATCCAGTGACAAGGACCAAAAGACAGGAGGCAGAACTAGAGGTTGCAGAGATGAAGATGTTGAGGTTCTCTTTGGGAGCGCCCAGGATGGAGAGGATCAGGAATGAGTCCGTCAGAGGAACGGCACGTTAGATGTTTTGGAGAGAAGGTCAGAGAAGCCAGACTGAGATGGTCGGGTCATGGACAGAGGAGGGAGAGTGAATAAATTGGTATGCAGATGCTGGAATTGGAGGTCTAGAGGAAGAACAAGGGAGAAGATTGATGGATGTCGTGAGAGAGGATATAAAGGCAGTTGTTGCGAGAGAGGAGGATCCAGAAAACAGACTTAGATGGAGAAGGTGGATTCACTGTGGAGATCCTGAAGGGAAAAGACCAAAGGGCAAGAAGAAGCCTGTAGTAGCAACGTAGTCACACCACAGTAACACCACAGCAGCCGCTCGAACAATAACCTCGTCGTACAACCGTACTGCTGATTCTCCTGGTTCTC
This sequence comes from Fistularia commersonii, assembly GCF_037954325.1. NCBI lineage: Eukaryota > Metazoa > Chordata > Actinopteri > Syngnathiformes > Fistulariidae > Fistularia > Fistularia commersonii. Next base: position 13,274,253 of record NC_141294.1, on the reverse strand, counting down.
CTGCTGACCCAGCCGCTTGTCTCTTCAGATGGCGGTCTTGGAGCTCTGCGTCCTGGGGCTGGAGGTCCTCCTCTCGGCAGGTCTCTGCCTCAGCCTGGGCAAGAAGATGGCGTCCGCGGCGAGCGCAAACCTCCCCCGCCCCCCCCCCCCCTGAGAACACGGAACAACAGATACGGTCGTGACGTTTCCGTGGTTTGTTTTTGCTTTTTTGAAATGGCACGAGTTGCGGCGAGGAGACGAGGGCCTCTCGCAAACAGACCCTGCGGTTTCTGGGCTCAGAAGATACGACATCCGCTTTCGACGCCTCCCATCAACACGCCAGACCATTAATGCATCCGAACCTTTAATGTGAAACATGTGTAACAGTAATAAAAAATCATCTACAATATAAACGCCGCTCCCTTCCTGGATCTCTGGAAGAAAGGTGGCAGATGGTCGCGTACCGACGTGACGGCGAGCGTGAGCTCCGATTTACAGCGTCCAAATTCCAAGCGGGGTTCCGGCCGCCGTGTCGCTGCTCGGGAGGCACGCCGCCGGGTCCGGGAGCTCACAGCTGCAGAGAGGAGAGCACGAGGCTTTAGGAGGCGGCGAGCGACCCTGAAGGCCCCGGACCCAGGAGTGTGCACGTGCCAGCCCACGTCTCATGCACACTCTCCAGGCTTTCACACCCAAACTGTGGATGGTTTTCTGGCGGCGCTCCACTGTGGCCGATAGTGGGAAAGGGGACAGATGCAAGGCATGCACACACACACACACACACATGCAATGTGCACACTTGACACACGTGTGTGTGTGTGTGTGTGTGTGTGTGTGTGTGTGTGTGTGTGTGTCCAGGACCAGTGAAGTGGCCCAAAGGCTTCTTGTCCTGCAGCCTCACGCTGCGTTCACTGCCCCTCGGAGCTCTGACGCCTCCCTCACATAACAGCTGTTCTCTGAAGGTTGAAGACCAGACTGAAGAAACACACTTCATTGTGTTCATCGAGACCCAGACCTACAGCGCTAACAAAACACCCACTGGCACGTGCCACACACACACACACACACACACACACACACACACACCAGATGATTCCCGGACAGGGGAGTCGTGGGCAGGTCTGGCAGTGCTGGTTACTTACTGAGGCCAAAGCCCTCAGCGGGTCAGACCGCCGTGGAGAAGCCCAGCACCTGAGAGGCCTCCAGGCTCTGGCAGGAACACAACAGGTGAAGAAGGTGAGCGAGGCGGAGCTGCAGCCGGTCTTCACCTGGCCTCCACCAGGGGTTAAGAAGGATGCTATCTCAAACATCTACATCACCCCCCCACCCCCCCACCCAAATGGAAAGTTTTGATGGCCAGCGAGCAGCAGAGTTGGTGTTCACAGAAAGGACTTTGAAACCTCCTGGGCCTTTGGTGGGGAGGCAGGGGGTGAAACAGTAAAGTGCAGTAAGAGGTCTAGAAGGCATAAGAGGCATAAGAGGTCTAGAAAGGTAAATACAGAAAACAAACGGGCCCCGTCGTGGTAATGAAGAGATCATAAATAGGTTACCTATGGATATTATCAAGGTGACATAAAGACAGCATATGTAGGTTCTACGGGGATCATTTACGGACACGGGATTCTGTAAAGCCGACACTCACGGCGGTGATGAACTTGGTGCCATGCGATGGAAGATCTTCATCCTTCTGAAAAATGTGGGTGGACTCCGGCGAGGAGGAGCACAGGAAGGAGGACGAGTCCAGGACGCCGGCTGCGCGGGCGGGCACGGCGAGGGCGCTCAACCCCGACGCGCTGTCGCTGGAGGTGCGCCGGGAGGACGTCTCCGAGCTCTCGGTTACTGTCGGAGAACGGAGAAGACGGCGCGTCAGGACCCGACCGTCCGGAGCCCCGGGCGCCCCCTGGCGGCGGCACAAAGCCCGGCCCGAACGAAGCCCGGCGCCACTGCGACACCGGACCCAGGCGTCAGGACCGTGCGAGGAAAGGTTCTCCACACCCAGGAGGAACATCAGAACCGTGGAGTTCTATCCCTTCCGACGTAGGACGGACATTTCGGCGACGGCGGTGAAAAACAGAGGAACGTGGACGCACTCATGGAGGGCCGGCAGCCGGCGTCCTGCTCCAGCTCGTCCTCCTCGATGCAGTCGTACGGCCAGTGGGCGAAGGAGGGCGCGTACGAGGGGGGGGGCGACGGGTACAGGTGGAGGTTGAGGGAGCCCAGCAGGGACGAGGACGATTGGCTGCTGGAGGACGAGCTGCTGCTGTTGGAGATGGTGGAGTGCGGCCTCTTGTAGGAGGCGGAGAACTCGAAGGAGGCCACGGCGATGGAGGCCCTCGTCCTGGACTCTGAGGGCACAGAGCGGAGACGGCGGGGTGAGAACAACCACGCCAGTCACAGCCGGTCACGACCTGTCCGCGGCGGATCGCACGGTCCAAGACACTCAAAACAGATCGTCCGATCGCAGGAGATCCGCGGATCCCGGGGGCTCCCGGCGCGAGGGGCGGAGCTCCGACCCAGGAGGTCCCGCAGACGGACTCGGGGTCGGCGCCGAATCCCCCGTCCCTGCGAGTTCACACCCTGGAACCCTCAGGGGAAGGTTCGCTCTCGGTGGTGACGGGACGTTCGAGTGCACCGGGGAGTGCGGGACAACCCCTCACCTGAGCCCTTCATGATATAGTCGATGGCTCTGTCGCTGATGGCCGCGTCGCTGGGTTTGATGTCCATGAAGGGTTTGCTTCCGATGCCCATGGAAACCATCTCCTGCATCCGCAGCTCTGGAAACCCCACAGTGACACCAGCGCCCCGTAAGTCCCCCACACTACAGTTTGACAAGCACTTATCGGGTCCTTCACGCCCCCGACCCGTGACGCGACCGGAGCCCAGGAGCTTCTTTGGGAAAAAGAAGAGCCTTCTGGGGTCTAAATGGGGATCAATGTGAGGACAAAGTCTAGAGAAGGCGCGGCGCGGCGCGCGGGGGGCGCCACAGCTGATTGGCCGGTTGGCTCACGCGGCGCCACAGGGAAGCCTAGAAGCGTCTCGGGTGTGCCAATATTGTCTACCGAAGACAGCTGGACAACTGGCGTGCACGTCTCTTGTCTACCGAAGACGTGCACGTCCCTCTGTGCGCTGAGGACAGCCGACATGTACGTCTGCCGTCCGCTGAAGACGGCAGGCCGGTTGACGCGCACGTCCGTTTGTCCGTTGAAGACAGCGGGAAAACGGACGCGCACGGCTGCCGTCCCCTGCAGACGGCGGGACGACTGGCGCGGGTCCGTGACCTTTGACCCCTCCGCCGGGTTCACCGACCAGAGGAAGTCGATGTTTCCAGCGCCAACGTTTCAAAAGGCCTCCTGGGCCCGGGAGGCCGGCGCTGCGTTTAGCAGGTGGACCCGGGCAGCAGGGGGCGTGAGCGCGCCGCGGAATGAAAAGCGGCGCGAGACTCGGCGGAGGCGGAGCGGCCGACGTGTGACCGGAGAAGAAGATCCACCTCTGTTCCTGAGGGCCTGCCTCCACAGGATCTTGCCAATGATGGCGGTCCACACCAGCTTGGCCTCGGCCGAGCCTGCCTGGAGGATGAAGGTGTCTTGCGACTTCCTCCGACGGAACCAGATCTCGAAGCGCAGGCCGCTGTCGCCCACGTTTTCCGTCATGCCGATCTCTGCGGTCTGGAGAGAGAAGAAGATGAACCTTCTGCCCTTCGACACGCCAGGCCGGAGCCTCCGGAGAACCTCACTTTGAAGGACTGCTTGTAGATGTAGACGTCGTATCCTCCCTCTATCTTTTTGGTCTTGCTGAACAGGATGAGGTCTTCAAACAAGAAGACGTGCCGGAGGTATTTCCTGCGTCCGCACCAGACCATGAACTCGTCCTGGCAGCGCAGCTGACCCTGCTCCTTCAGGTTCACCTGCGGAGGAAGCGGAGTCGGCGACAAGCGTCAGGCAGAACAACGGAGGCCGAACTCCTGCCGCTCCGCGGCGGGAACGCGACCCGACGGCCTCGCTTACGTCGCAGCCCCGAATGGCGTCCATGGCGAGGAGGTCGTTGCCGTGGCGCAGCTGAAACTTGACCATCTCCTCGGCGGTGCGGAGGTCCCTCAGCTCCTGCGCCTGCGACTGGCCGCACTCCTTGATCAGGTCCTTCAGCAGCAGGGCGTACTTGCTCATCCTCTGGATGGGCTTCAGCAGGTACGACGCCAGGTCCATTTTGTCCTCCAGGTCCAGCTGCTTGTTCTGCTTGTACAAATTTAAAGATGTTACATCTGCGACAAATTCAAACCTGGGACCAGAGCTGAAGATAACATCGCCTCTACTGGGACGTCCTTCACACCTGAAACCGATCTGGCTGGACTAGAACCGTAGTATTTATCTGACCGGACGAGTACTGTAGTATTTATCTGAAGGGAGGAGTACTGACATATTTATCTGACCGGACGAGTACTGTAGTATTTATCTGAAGGGAGGAGTACTGAAGTATTTATCTGACCGGAGGAGTACTGAAGTATTTATCTGAAGGGAGGAGTACTGAAGTATTTGTCTGGCTAGACAGGTACTGCAGTATTCATCTGAAGGGAGGAGTACCGTCCAACTATCTGCCAGTATTCCACGGTACCGGTATCCAATGAAGACCTTCCTAGTCCTCGTCATCTTGCGACAGAGGTCACCGATCGGGGGGGAAGCAAACTATTTCCTGTGTGCTGAACAGCGCCCTCCGGTGGCCGCGATGTGTACCGCCCTGTCACTCAGAGACGCCCGCCCGTCCCGATCTTGTTTGCGATGCCTTGGATGCAGAGGTGAGCCCCGCCCGGGGGTCCCGCCCCCGCCCTCGGCTGTTCTTGGAGATCTGTCCTGACTCCGTCTCGCCTCGGGGGCGGAGTTGGCAGACGCACCTTGAAGTATTCGTTGCCGTGGCTGCAGAGCAGAGCATCGGACTGGGGCTTGTTCTTGCTGTAGAGAGCGTACATTCCAAACTGATCCTCCTGCACACGAGAAGAACAAGTTACAACAGCGCCAGCAGTAAAGAGAGCGGCGCCCCTCCCTCCATGACATGGAGCAGCTGGACGGCAGCGGGGGGGCCGGAGCGCCTCAACCGCTCATTCCATTCGCTGCCATGCAGACAACTTAATCACGCAGGCATGCAGGTATGCAGGCACCCGGGCAGGTACGCAGGCGCCTGAACAAACCCCGACGCGGACCGCGTTTCCCTCGTGAACCCCAGAAGCGGCGCGGCCCTTGTCCCGCTGACTGGAAGCAAACCGGCGACGGGGGAGCGGCGAACCCGCCCCCCGAGCAGAGGGGGGCTTCCCGCGGCGTCGGCAGACTCACGTGTCTGAGAAAACAGCTGCTGACGGACAGCGGCGAGCGGGCGCACGACTCCAACTCCTTCAGGAAGTACTGGCTGTGAAAGTCCCACAGTTTCTCCACGTTGCCAAAGATGATGCTGCGCTTCCCCCGCAGGTCCTGGGGCAAGTCCAGGCGCTCCATCTCCGGGAAGTAGTGCTGGATGACGTAGCTGAGCGAGCGGACGTACTCCCTCTCCGTGGAGATCATCTCGTCCATGATGTGCCGCACTTTGCTGGGGAGCAGAAGTACTCTGTGGGAGCGACGGCTCAGAGCGACCGCGAACGGCCTCGAGCGCGAGGACAGAACTGTGCTTTTCGAGACCGAGTCCCGTTTCCTCACCTGCTCTGCTTGTGTCCTTCCCCGGCGCTCCCGGAGGGCGTAAACATGCTTCGGCTGCGCCCCGGCGACGGGCTCGTGGCGTCTGGTCTCTGCGGCTTCTTCTCCGCGGACACGTTATTGGCCACTTCCAGACCCTTGATGTAGACGCCCGTGTAGCCGCGGATGTGGCCCGCGTCGCAATGGCCGCCTTCTCGCGGGCTCAGGTCGAAGCTCATGGTCTTCTTCATGATCTTCTTCATGGGCTGCTTGCGAACCCGGGCCTCACCGGAGTAGATGGGCTCCGAGTGGCAAGAGACGGCGGAGTCGACCGTGCAGTCGCTGTCCGTGTCGTCGAAGGCGGACGGACTGCGCCGCGGGCTGCCGTCGGGGGGGAAAGGGAAGCGGGAGGCCGAGGAGAGCGAGCCGGAGGGGCTCCCGGGCAACGGCTCGGCCGAACGGGGCGCGGCCCTTTCCGACGTCGGAGCTGCGGTTGCGGGCGCTTCGCAGTCAGAGCCCGGCGGTTCCGGCGCCGCGTCCTGGCCTTTTGCCGGCCTTACGGAGGAAACCCTTTCGGTGGTGTCGGCAGCGGCGGCGCAGGAGTCCGGGACCGCCGGCGTGGCCCGGGACAAAGTCTCCTCCAGCCGGTGCTTGGTCTGCTGACACTTGTGCCACATGGCGCTCCACTGCTGCAGCTGCAGGGGACTCTCCAGAGACAGGACCATGTCGTTCAGGGCGCTGAAGTTGTCCACGGAGAACTTGGTGGCCTCGCCGCAGTAGTCCTGCAGGATCTGCAAAGCGGCGGGCGTGAGCTGCTCCAGGTTCAGGTGACAGATGTAGTCCTGACAGTGCTCCATCCACTGGTTCACCTGGGGGCCACAGAGACTTTGCTGCAGATCATGGATCCGGACTGAGTTTCTCCTGGGGGTCCACCCGCCCCCAGCAGGAGAACCGCAGCGGTCTTTGCAAACAGAACCACGGCCGGTCGACCATTAAAAGTTCCGTCCAAAAGTTTCCGAACAGGCCGTCGGCTTTGACGGACCGCTCAAGGAAGCTTCCGGTACTTACAGATTCGTAGAACTCGTAGAGGTTCGTCAGAATGTCCAGCTGGACCTTCCTCTTCTCCACCCTGCTCAGGGCCGAGCCCAGATGCTGCTTGAATTCAAGGAACGCTGAGCTGGGGAGGGACTCCGGAGCCTCCTTGACCAGCTGCAGGGCATACCGCTGCTGGTGCTGGCGGAAAAAAGGCCATGGATTCTCAGACGGCAGGGGCGGGAGGGGGAGGGAGGGGGCGGGGGGACTCGGGGCAGGCGGGATGTTCACGGCGCCGATTTACCACAGACTCCTCCAGGAAGTGGTCCAGGCTCTCCTTCATCTCCTTGATCTTGGTCACTGACAGCGGCAGGGATTCCAGGGCAGGCAGCTGTTTGTCCCCCTCCACACTGAACCACAGTTTGATCTGAGGGGTCCACGTGGCAGGTTACTTCCGAGGAGGAGGTGCCCACCTTCCCGCCCAGAGTCCGAACCCACCTGTTGGGTTTGTTCCTCAAACTTGCGAACCTCCAGTAGACCCTCCAGCTGCTTCTGGCACTTGTTGGACAGTATCACCAGCTTGTGGACCTCCTCGTCCACCTGGTTGTACAACGCGTTCAGCACGTCCACGGCCTCCCTGAGGAGCGGCACGGAGAGGTCAGAAGGTCTGGGTCGTCCTTTCTCTCGACGGGCGCCGCGGTGCCTTCGAGGGCGTCGCACCTGTAGCTCTCGTTTTCGCAGGCCTCCTCCTTCCTGATGCGGGCCAGGGCGGTCCCTCCTTCCAGGCGGAGCCGGTTCAGGCGGGCGTCCTCGAGGACACACTTCATGAGGCGCCTCTGCCGCTCCATCATCTCGGACACCTCCTGCGGGGGAACGGGCGGAGTTAACGGCGGGGGACGGCATCGGCCGTCTCCGGTCGGAGCCGAGAGCAGACGGATGGAGTCAGAACCTGGGACGTCTTCGGGTCGCTGCCGTCGCTCAGCGAGGCGATGGATTCCTGAAGGGAGGAGATGGCGGCGCTGCAGCTGCTGGCGAACGGCTCGATTTTCTGTCGAAGGTGCAGAAGAGCGGGCGTTGTCAGCGGAAGGTCCCTGGCCTCGGTACCCGGAGCGATACTCCGATACTATCAGCCGTCACGGCGGCACGGCCTGCCACCCCCACCTGTCTGAAGTGGATCCAGCGCGTGTGGTCGTACTGGAAGGCGCCATCCAGATCCGACGTGAGCTGGTTCTGGGCGATGTGCTTCTGCAGCGCCTTCAGGGAGGACAAGGTCTCCATCTGCAGAACCAGCAACAAGCTCCGGTGACATCTCTGACCGGAAGTGCTGAGACACGTCCCGTTTCACGGGAGGACCTCTGATCTCCTGATCACCCGGTCCTGATCCTGACCTGCACGCCGACGTCCCTCTCGGGCCGGACGGACCCCTCCTTGTCCCCCAGGACCAGAACCCAGTAAAGTGCGTTTGGTATCAAGTTCTGGAAACAAAGAAGACACAGAGGTGGCCTTCAGCGCCGTTCCTCCAGAAGAAAACAACCCGACGCGTGCGGAAGGAGCCCCGGAGGCGGCGCCGAGGTCTTCTGGGCCGGCGCGTCGCCAGCGTGGGCGGAGCGTGCCGGCGCAGCTCCATAACAGACGAGTACGGGCTCCTCCGCGGAGGCCCCGGGGCCCGGCGGCGCCGCCCTCCTCCTCGCAGAGGAGAGGCTTCCAGGAGAGTCGGTGCAAATCCAGGCGCGTCTCCTCTGAAGATGCATCCTATCCTTTCCAACTCACCTGCAGTTCGGTCAGAGCCGAGAGCAGAGCCGGCGGCGGCGGCCGCCTCCTGCTGTCGATCACCACCGTCAGGCCGCGCTCACGCCGTTCCCTCCTGCAAACAGACCACAGGCGCTCAGGAGGAACGTTCACGCCGGTCAGAGGACGGCGTCAGCAGCCGCCCCACCAGGTGGAGGGGAACACGCTGTTAGAGTGACTGACAGCTCCTCTGAAGCCCCGCCCCCACGGCGGGAAGGAAAGGCAGCCGGAGCTTGTAGAGAGGAAAGGAAGTCGGTGGAACTCACCCGAGCGTGGAGTGGTAGTAGGCCAGCAGGCGGGTGAGCTCGCCCGCGGTGCAGCTCTCGCCGGCCCACACCTGCGCTCTGCTGCACACCTGCAGCACGGGACGCCCGCCGCGGTCACGGCTTCCTGGACACGGAGAGGCCAGAACAGGAAGTTGGCACGCATCGCTGCAGAGAGGCGCTCGTTCGTGAGTGAAACACCTGCATGAGGTTTGAACCAGCAGGGACCTGGAACCAGGAGGGACCTGGAACCAGGAGGGACCTGGAACCAGCAGGGGATCCAGGGGGACAAACAAGAACCGAACACGTCGCCCAGCGGGAGTTCACCTGCTGGGCAGGAAGTGGCCTCCGCCACGCTTCCCTACCTGGCAGGATGAGGGCGCCTGACGCCAGAAGCTCCTGGTTGACCTCTGACACCAGACGGGGCCGGTGGGAGAGGAGGGACCTCCCGTCCGGCGGGGGTGCGGACGCCGGCGCCGGCCCATTAGCGGCTTTGGGGCCGTGAGACTCCTCCCCTCCGCAGCGGTCCTCACACGGCCCTGCAGAGACACCACAGGCTGCTGAGCACTGCCACTAACACGTGCACACACACACACACACACACACACACACACACACACACACACGCACACACACGCACACACAGAAACCCTGGAACACCAGTTGTGTTCTCATAATACCAGCGTTTGCCAGGTGTGTGTGTGTGTGTGTGTGTGTGTGTGTGTGTGTGTGCTGCAGTAACGTGAGCTGACAGTGACTCATCCTGGACACCAGGTGTTTAGTCAGACTGAGACGGTCGTCGGGATGACGTCTAGGCCCCGCCCACCCAGGTATCTCCAGCCCAGGTGGATCCAGGTCTTCCCTGAGGACCAGAGGTCACCGGGGGTCTGCTGCTGGTCCGGAGGGCGGAGGCTCCTCACCTCAGGACCCGCCGACATCACCGGGGTGTGTTACGGGGTATTCCTGCCTCCGGGGGGCCGCCGCGCTGCACCCCGGAAGGCAGACCCCCCCGAGGGCGGCGTTCCTCCTGAGCGTGGGCAGACAGGTGCCTGAGAGTCACGGGGGGTCCCAGGCCTCTGGCGGCGTCCCGGCCCGGTAAACCCCCCCAGATCAGCCCCATTGTGTGGCGGCGTGCGAGCGCGGCCCCGGCCCGCCGTACGCCGCACGTTTCCCAAACAGCTTTGTTTTTGGAGGAAGTGACACGGCGAGCAAAGCCTCCCCAGTATTGTCTGTTTAGAAGTCTGTTTTCTGCCCCCCCCCCCCCCCCCCGACCCCCCCGACCCCCCCGACCCCCCCGACCCGCCCCGGCCGCAGGGTCTTTGTCCCGCTGGCGTCTCTGAGGGGGTTTTCCAGCCCGCCGTGACTCGCGGCTCTTTGGGTCTCGTGTTTCCGGGTCCGCCGCCCCCCCCGCCCCCGTGGATCCCCACCGGCCCGTTGGCTCACAAAGGACACCTTTGTCACCGAGGCTCCCGTGTGGGACGGGCCCCCCGGGGTCGGGGTCCCTCCCGTTGGCCGACAGGGTTTACTGGACCTTTTGTTGTCTTTCAAACCTTATTGTCGGAAACCCGCTCTTCCGCGGCCGCCCCCTCCCCCTCTGAGGTCGCCACGGCAACACGACAGCGGGAGGATTTCACTTTCCGACCTCTGCAGCGAGGGCGGACCGGGGGTCCTCAGAGATCCCGGTCGGCCGGATCAGAAGCAGACCTCAGAAGGACCGGCTCCCGGGGCACACGCCCGGAGCTTGAACGCCTCCTCAGATACGAAGGTGTGGTTGCGGCTTCCGTTTGAGGCGCCGTGAACACCTTCTGGATTCCACGCGCAGGACAGGCCGACACGCGCCGCCCCCGGGAGAGCGCACGTCAGGACCAGGACCGGAGAGAGGCGGGGTCGTACCTGCGGCCCGGGCGGGTCCAGGACCTAGGAGGAACCCTGAGGAGCCCGGGAGGATCCCATCAGCACCGACGCCCTCACTGCCCGGCCGCAGGGAGGAGGGCGCCGAGCGGCGTCGGGGTCGGGGGATGAAGGCCGAGCGCCGCTCTGATTGACGGCAGCTGTTACATAACCTTTAAACACCAGGACGCAGGATTTCCACCGAGCCGCTGCGTGCAACTACTGTCAGAAGAAAGTAGTTGGATTACTACGCAATGCGACACCGTCTTTGAGTGTGAGGCCGATACTTCTGAGAAGAACACAAAAAGTTAACTGCTGCAGGTCATTGGACTGCCTTCTTCTAACCAGGAAACACTTGTACCGGCCCGACACCACAGTGCTTCACCGTTAGTAACGTTATAACAACGTTATAACATGCTAGCAACATAGCTAACACCTACCAGGCAGCTGAGGGGAGTGTGATGATGTCTGCGAGGCCTGGTCAGTATAGAGCATGCACATACACAAATGCATGCACACACACACACACACACACACATGCACACACACACACACACACACCCACCTGGCTCCTCCCTGCTGCTCCTCCTCTCCAAGCCGGGAACGGGCGCTTCCACGTCCAGCTTGCCGAAGCGTATTGCGTAGCCGTTCATCAACTTTTTGGGGGAAATGCCGACGGAACCGCCGGACGAGGAGCGCTGCCGGTGACCTTTGACCTGGCCCGCCTTGGTAGTCCTCTCCAGGGACTTGGAGCGGCGCTCCGCCCGGCGCTCGGCGCTCCTCAGCCCCCGCTGCAGGTAGAGCAGAGGCGTGCTGGGCCTGGACTCGTCTCCGCTCAGCCAGCCGCGGCCACCCGGCCTCCGGGAGAAGTGTTCCCTGGGGGAGGTCCGGGCATCGGGGCCGCCCGGCGTGACGGCGCCGTGCTCCGGGCTTTCCTCCAGGATGGACTCGGAGCTGGAGCCCAGGCTCATGGGGTTCTGCAGGGCCTCCATGTAGGATTTCCTGAAAAGCCTCCTGCTCTCGAAAGCGGCCGAGTCCCTCGGCAGGCGGCGGCGAGGGCCCGGCGTGCTGAGGTCGGTGCAGAAGGACGGCGTCCTGCCCCCCTTCCCCGGCCCGCCGTCGTCAGCGGAGACGATCCCGACGACGGGAGCCGTGGCTGCCGCGGCTTCGCCGGCGCCGTCCTCCCTGCGGGTTCTGTCCGGCGAGGCGGGCTCCGAGAAGATGGAGTCGGCCCCCTGGGACCGCAGGGACTCCCTGGAGCTGCGGTGGCTGTCCAGCGTCCCCGTGGAGCCGCCGGTGCTGCAGGTGCCGAGCTGGCCGCGGAAGCCGCCTCGGCCTGCGGCGGCGGCGGCGTGCATGACGGCGTCCGCCGTGCTGCTGACGAACAGCGGGCTGACCACGTTCTTCCACGGCGTCCTGTAGACCACCGTGCCGGTGGTGAGCAGGCAGTTCTGGAGCGGGTGCAGGTTCCGGCCCAGCGTTACATTGTGCAGGAAGTCAGCGGTGAAGACGTCGGCGTACATGCTCTCCGCCACGGCGATCTCCGCCAGCGCCTGCCCGCTGGCCGACAGGCATTTTATTACCAGCTTGGCCGCCTGGCGGCCCAGAGGGACGATCTGCAGGTAGAAGTCTCCTTGCTTCAGACGCACCTTGTGCAGAGGGGACAGCTGCAGCACCACCTTCTCATGGATGCAGAGAGGCCAGCCCTCGTGGTAGAACAGCAGTCCTCTGAACTTCACCTGGGGGGAAGGAGGGGGAGCAGTCAGCGCCTGCTAGCATAGCATCGGCGCCCGCGTGCCGCGCCGCTCGTCATCCGGAGTGACGTCACAAATCATCGCATCGATCCGATCGGATCCGATCGGAGAGAGGGACCTGTCGGGTCGGGTCTGCTTCCATGGCGACCGCAACAGCGAGGCCGCGCCGAAAGAACAAACACCACAAAGCGTGGCAGGAGGCCGGAGGCCGGGACCGAGCCTCCTCAGGTGTCGGCTGAGGGAGGGGTTCTCCTCCGAACATCTCATGTTGCCTGCCATACAAAGACCTCTATGTGAAGCAGCCCTTCTCGGGGCAAGGCTTTGCTCGGGCTCCTGCGCCGCCGTCCTCACGCCGTTTCCACCGGAGAGCCTGAGAGATGAACGCAGAACAACACGACTCCAGCGCTCCCGTCTCAGAGTTTGGACCCAAAGGTTTGTCTAAGAGGAGGACGCCGGCTTTCAGCTGGTTCTCAGAACAACAATCAGCCCTTTCTGCACACACACACACACACACACACACGCACGCACACACACACACACACACACACACACATGCACACATACACACACGCATGCACACACATGCACACGCACACATGCACGCACGCACACACACAAACACATATGCACACACGCACGCATGCATGCACGCACACACACACACACATATATGCACACACATGCACACGCACATATGCACACACACACATGCACGCACGCACACACACACACATATGCACACACACGCATGCATGCGTCCACGCACGCACGCACACTGAGCTGTCACATTCCTGGGTCACAATCATCAGGTCTTATCGCTCCAGCTGGTCGTCTCCTGCGACGCCTTCGGGGACCCAAACATCTCCTCCACTTGCTTCTCACAGGTGCTTGTATGGGACGAGCGGCCCGAGAAGAACGCGGTCAGGAGCTTCCTCCTACTAGTACTCACACAGGTTTCTTGCTGGAGGCTCTGGAGGATCCTCTTGGCGGGCAGCAGGAAGTCCAGCAGGCAGCGCAGGCCGTCCCCCCGGTACTGTCTCTCCACCACGCTGAAGAGCTGCCACAGGACGGTGACGGCGGTGGCGCTGAAGGGCCGGTAAACGGCCGACAGGTTGCTCTGGATGCAGCGGTCCAAGGACTCGGCGTCCTGAGGAGAGACCACAAGGGGCGCCAGGATGAATCAGGCCGACGTGCTCGTGACGGTTTGTTCCCGCTGGACCCTGAACGCAGCGTCGCCCTCCCTGAGAAAAGCCTCTCCGACCCGGACGGGTCGGAGCCGCGGCCGCTCCGAGGTCGGGTCTGCCCGCCCGCCTGGACGCCGGCTCGGGTCGGCATTAACCCTCGGCGCTCCGGGCAGATGGCAGCGAGGGCCCGTGCACGTGCGGGAAGGGTTGGGGCCCCCGGACCGGGACTGACACTCACGGCCCTCCGGGGGGTGGACGCGGGGACGGACGGAGCTTTTTCTGAGAGATAACCTTCCCACGCGGACGGACAGGAAGCCCGACGTGATAGGAAGCGTCGGGCGTGACGGCTTTCCGGCACGGAGGGGAAACACCTGGCGGCGCCGATGTCAGCGCCCGCCGACACAAACACACTGGTGGAAAGTGCAGAGTACGAACGGCCTCCGCGCCACCTGAGACGAAGCCAACCGCGTCCCGGCCGCGACCCCGGGAACTCCGGGGAACGTGCGTGAACCTGGAGGCGCCGTCATTACAGGAGCGTGAGTCAGCCGGGCACGGATGCCACGGGGCCACGACCGGGCGCTCGTCCAGAGCCCCGCCTCTCTAAGTGGTGGGTGCCGCGCGCTCCGCCGCCGCCCTGCAGCGAGCCCCGCCCCCGGCCGCTCTCAGACACACGAAACGGGTCTTGGCCTCGTCACTGTTGCAGCCGGAGAGAAGAATAACACGGGCTCCGATTGGCCGGCCGCTGACAATGGGAGGAAAGGCCTCGCGGCGCGCAGAAGACGGCGGCAGGCTTCTGTCCGGTTCCCAGGCCAGGAAAAGCCCGAAGGCACCGCCGCGCTGACGCTGCGTTCGAGGACCGGCGACTCGGTGGGAGAAACCTGAGCCGAGTGAGAAACCGGACGCCACCCGACCCTCGGCGGGGCCGTCCGTCCGGGGGACGGTCGCCGCCGGACGGGGTGTCCGCTTACATGTGCAGACGGCCTGTAACAGCCCGCCGTAACACGGCAACAGCACGGGGGGGCGGCAGGGAGGAGGTCCAGAAGGCTCTCCAAACTCTCCAGAACCTTCAAATGGCCGGAGGGAGCCGCTTCCGCGGCTCTCGGCAGAACGACTGGAGCTCCGGGGGGGTGAAGGAAAGACGGGGGGGTGGAAGGATGGAGATAGAAGAGAAAGACAAGTGAGTGATGGAGAGATGTCTGCTGCCACAGTGAGTGGGTGAGGGACACAAAGGCAGTGCCTGCCAGGCCTCCGGTGGAGCGTGAAGACCCATCGCCCCCCTCCCACACACACAGGAGCCTGCCAAGGTCCGGACGCTCAGCCCACCTCTGCAGGACCACCGGACCGGGGCAGGACCTGGAGCAACGGCGGCTAAAGCGCCGACTTAAAGTCCTCCACGGTCTGAAAGGACAAAACCGCTGCCTCTGCGGGTGAACTTTGACCCCGGAGCCACAGAGGGACCGTCGGGGGGGTCGAACCCCGGTAAGGACCGCGGCCGGAGCTGCTGCGGGAGCCTTCGCCCGGAGGCCGCTAGGGAGCTGAGGACCAACGAGTGGAAGCTCCGCCAGAAGCAACGAGTGCAGACCGGCAGGGCGCCGAGCTGAGCCTGCAGCGGTTCTTCTCAGAGAGCTCCTCTCCGCCCGTCTCACGCCATCCCTGTCTGACAGGATGTAAACAACCCCGGCAGGAAGTGGATCTCCTGGTGACCCGCTGACCCCGCAGAGCCTGCAAGAGGTCCTCCGGCCAATCAGAGCAGAGGTGACCCGGGCAGACAGAGGAGCCGGGCCGGATCCCGCAGCGAAGGGACTCACACGGCCGGCTCTCGACGCAGAACATAACAACACACGACGGCCACAGATGTCACAGGAGTGTGTGAACCGGGTCACCAGTGAGTGTATGTGTGTGTGTGTGTGTGTGTGTACTGAGTCAGCAGACACACACACACCACCATCCCGCTGACAACCTCGCGTCTTGAACATACAAAGAAAAGCTACCTTTTGTGTTTTGTTTTGGCTACAAAGCACTGAGTCAAAATATCACTGAACACATCCTGCACGAGACACACACACACACGCACACACACACACACACACACACACACACACACACACACACACACACAAAGCACTGCCTTGAAGTGGCGTAGGTACCTGGGTTTACACTCGATACAGACTAAAGAAGGAAGAGGCTAAACACACACACACACACACAGACACATAGACAGACACAAACACACATCCACACACACAGATATACCCACAGACACCCACAGACACCCACAGACACCCACAGACACCCAGCCCCGAGCCTGGTCCGGGTCGGTACCTTGATGCTCAGGTAGTTCTCACAGCTGCGGGACTTTGCTCTGGAGTGCATTTTATCCAGTGACGGCGTTTGGAGCCGTTTGGAGCCTATTTCAGCAAATAGCCGGCGGCCTCCTCATGGCAGCGCTGGGTGTCTGGAGGATCCGAAGGGTCCGGAGGGTCCGGAGGGTCTGGAGGGTCCGGAGGGTCCGGAGGGTCTGGAGGGCGGCGGGCCGGAGCTGCCGGCAGCGGCCGTCTCTACCCCGGAGCAGAGGTGGTGGCAGCTGGAGCTCAACTGAGCTCCTGCCGGAGCGTGAGAGAGGCAGCGCTCCGGCTTCCCCTCCACCCCCTCCACCCCCACCAACCCGCCCCTCCAACCCGCTCCTGCCCCTGCTCCTGCCCCTGCTCCTGCCCCGCCCCACCCCGCTCCTACCCCTCCCTGCTCTTCCCCCTTTGCCCCCCTCCTCCCCTGCTCCTCCCACAGAACCTCCCCCGCTCTGCTGAAGCCTCTTCCAGCTGAATAAATGCAAACTGCTACAGCCTCCCCCTTTGTCCACAGACACACACACACACACACACACACACACACACAGACACACATACACACACACACACACACACACACACAGACCAGGGGTCAGACACTGTTTCATAGAAGAAGAAAGGAGGACAAGAGGAGCACTTCTGAGGACCAGCACTCACTGCTGTCTGAGCGCTGAGGGCACCTAAACCAGCAGGTAATGTTCATTGATCATCACACACACACACACACACACCCACCCACCCACACACACACACACACACACACACACACACACACACCCCTCCAGGTGAGGAAGAGGAGACATCTGTGGGTTCCCCCTGCTGGAGCCCAGGTGCCCTTGGCAGCTCCTCAGACCACCCAGCTCCTAGAAGGACCAGGAGCTGGAGGTCCTGGACGGAGGAGGAGCTGGAGGTCCTGGACGGAGGAGGACCACGTGCAGGCCAGGGGGAAAGTGAGCAGGGTGTCGCAGCGAGGGCGCCAGGAACAGAGAAGCTCTGAGGAGCTAATTAGATTGTGTCGTTAGTCAGGAGGCATCAGATTCCTGCCAGAGCTGGTTAGGAGCTCCAGCACAATGCGGGGGCTGGCATGTTGTCATGTGAAGATGTGAAGAAGCTAATCAGATCCCAGACTCACGCAGGAGAAGAGGATCCACATTTAGTCTCCTGTGTCTGTCTACTGTGTAATCTGCTGTCCGCACACACACACACACATACACACACACACACACACAGGCAGTACAAATAGACTCTCCTCCCACAGCGGAGGTTCCACAGCAGACCCTATAATTTCTTCTGCTCTGACCATTTCAAGACAGGCTCCTCTGTCAGCCAGGACAGATCTTCATCCTCCTCTTCCTCACCATCGTCCCATCAGCCTTCATCACAATTCCCTCCCGCCTTCACGGCTGGGAATTCAGACTGAGAAGGAGGAAGAAGAAGAAGAAGGAGAAGAGCGGATGGAGGCTGGGCCTCCAAGAGTCCCCGAGGAAGACCACCAGGAATCCACTCTTCACGGCCTTCAGACAAAACAGGACAAACTCTGGACTCTGGTCCGACGACCGGCCGGTCCTGAGGTCAGAAGATCTGACGGGTCGATCCTCTCGGCGGCCGACCGGAGAAGATGACCTCGGCGTCAGGAGGTCAATGTCGTAGTGATTTTCTAACACAGCTGGCCAGATGTCTCCTGAGGCCTGCGGACGCCACGTCCACCCGTGGGGACACTTCAACATCCACACATTCCCGTCTCCTCCTGGATCTGACTCGGATGCTGCATCTCACCGGAGTTCACGTCGTCTTCGGCCGTCGTTCGGCCCGTCGGTGCCTTCCCGCAGAACGTCTGCACGTCCTCCTCTATCTTCTATATCCAGCCTCCTTCTGAGGATGGAGAAGTGGAGGACTTCTCCGTTCCTTCGGCAGAGCAGACGTCCCTCCAAACAGGACAACAAGCAGGGGCCTTATTTGCTGCCTGCTTCTCGCGGGGGTCCAGAAGCTCCTCCTGCTCCTGCTGATCTCCAGCAGCAGCTCCGACGGTCAAAATAGTCGTGTTTACGCTTCTGCTAAACATTGTTTCTGCGATGTGAAGAACAGATAGAACTCGGAGCTCTCCAGGCTCTGATAGGAACCTCCAGGGACAGCAGCTAAATATACCACACTGATGGAGATAGGCTCAGCTGCAGAGGATGGAGACACACGCACACACACACACACACACACACACACACACAAACACCCCACACACACACACAAACACACACACACACAAACACACAAACACCAGACACACAAACTACACACACACACACCACACACACACACACACACCACACACACAAACAACCCCCCCCCACACACACACAAACACAAACACACACACAAACACCAGACACACACACCACACACACACACTCACACACACAAACACACACACACACAAACACTAGACACACACACCAGACACACACACCACACACAAACACCAGACACACACACCACACACACAAACACACACAAACACACACACATATACACAAACACCAGACACACACACACACAGACACCAGATACACTCACTCACTCACTCACTCACTCACTCACTCACTCACACACACACACACACACACACACACACACACACATTTCTAACCTCTGAATTGAGCCATGAATACATTCCTTTTAAATAAGTTTAGATTCTATGTGAAGGAGATGGTCGCTGGAAACTGGTCCACACACACACAAACACACACACACACACACACAAACACACACACACACACACACACACACACACACACACAAACACAAACACACACACACAAACACACACACACACTCACACACACACACACACACACACACACACACACACACACACACCAAACTGTGGAATGTTGCACCCTGGTTCTACCTCACTTCGTATCAGCCTCCCAGGCCACCCTGCAGCCGTTGTTATGAAGCCTTTAAACTTCACGTCAGCTCTTCCTCCTCCAGCCCTCCCAGAACCAGAACCAGAACCAGAACCAGAACCCCAAACACAAACACGGGGTTCCGGGCAGGTTCCGCTCACGCTTCCCCTGAACGTCCACACTTACGGACACACTGAGGCCAGGTATCAGGGATCTGCAGGCTGGACCGGGAGCTTCTCATGCGCCTCCAGGGTCTGCAGGTCCGGGGGACGGCGAGGAAGGTCAGACATTCCTTCAGGACGTTCCTCCGGAGAGGAGGACAAGGTGCGAAGCCCCCGAGAAGGCAGAAGACCAGAGGAGGAGCCGCCCAGCAGAGCGCAGGAACCGTTGTCCTCTCCAGGCTCTGTGGCAAACAGAGTGAGGGCAGAGCTCCGCCCCCTCGCCGCTTGGCCCCGCCCCCTCGCCCTCTGACCGCCTCGCACCCACCCGAGATCTTTCGTCGCGTCCTGGACAAACTACGGGCGTGGCTGCCGGGGAACCGGGTCGGCCCGTGTCGCCCCTCCGTGCACGCCGCGTACATGTGCACGTGGCGTCGCCACGACGGCGCCGCAGCTGCTCCGACCAATAACGCACCACCTCGCCGGGGGGGGGGGGGTTGCCACCTGTTGCCCCCCCCCACCAGAAACCAGTGTTTTCTCTTAGCGTGCGAGCGCAGGTGACCGGAGGAGGGGAAGTCTAGTTACCACGGCGACCCCCCCCCCATCCACAGTGCTTCCACACATCCCAGGTGGAACCTGAAGAACCTGAAGCTGCTCTGGAGGAGGACCGCACGGCTCGGGAGACCAGGTCCATGAACGGGACCTCCAAACCCGAGCAGCTCAGAGGCCGGGGAGGTTCTCCAGAGCCCGAGTCTGAGCCGAGGTCCTGGAGGAACCTGAAGAACCTGAAGGAACCCGAGGAACCCGGCACGTCCCACCAGACGCGCTCCACCAAGAAGACTACATGAACCCCCCATGGCCCCACCCACCACCTGGGCAAATAAGTATGTAGACCACGCCCCCCATCGTTGGCCACGCCCCCTGCAGCTCCCGGCTGGGGCGACACAGGTGTTCTGCACACACACCCACACACACACACACACACACACACACCTTTGCCAGGAAGGGAAGGAGTGCTAATTAGAGGCTCAACCATGTAATGATCAGGGAGCTGATGGATGTGGACGTGCCTCCACCGTCACTCCTGGGGAGGGACGGCCTCAGACCCCCAGCGCTGGAGACCCTCCCACACTGAGGGGGGAAACAAGTGGGGGTCAAAGGGGCGATGGGGCGATGGTGGCGATAGGGAGGGCGAGGTGCTTCCTGTTTCCACTGCTCTAATTATCCTGGTCCTGGGGGGGGGGCGGGGGGGCTGACCTTCTGCTTCCTGGTTGGCTGAGCCTGATGCCCCCCCCCCCCCCCCCCCAGGGTGACAGGTGTGACCCCCCAAGCATCAGATGTGTGTGAAGGTGCAGGAGGGGTAGAAAGCTGCACCAATAGTGCGACAGGGAGGAGCTACTGTGTCGGGGGCGGGGCCACGTCACCCCCCCACTGGGTAATGACTGTTTCCTGTTTAGCTGATGCAGGAAGCCCCCCCCCCCCCAGGTCTCGGGTCCAGGAGGAAAACGTGCACGCTGCCCCCGAATGGCACGTCTAGGAATGACAGGGGAATAAACAGGCATTTAGTATGCAGGCGGGGGGGCTTCATTGCCCCGGCAACCTCTGCCCCAGAGGGGGAATGTGTACAGTGGAGCCCCCCCCCTCCCCGGGGTAGGTAGAGGGACTGCTGAGATCTGGATTATTGATCACTGTAGCACCGACCACTCGCATCACTTTTGGTTGCATGGGGGGGCAGTCAGTGGCAGAGGGGCAGTGGAGGGGCAGCAGGGGCAGCAGGGGCAGCAGGGGCAGGACTCTGGGTGAGCCAGGACCTCCTGGTTGCCCCCGGCTGCGGGCTCAGGCCTTCTGTTAGTCTCACTGCGACGCTGACTTTTCCCACTCCACCAACACACCGTCCCCACGACCCTGCAGTCGGGTGGACCTCAGAGTCCTCAGGTGGACCTCAGAGTCCTCAGGTGGACCTCAGAGTCCTCAGGCGGACCTCAGAGTCCTCTGGTGGACCTCAGAGTCCTCAGGGACCCCCTCCAGAGTGAAGGGACCAGAACACCCTCCTCCTCCTCCTCCTCTGTGAGGGTTCCATCGGGGAGGAGGACGTTTCCCTCCAGATCCAACTCGATCCGGCTCAGGGCTTAATCAGGTGGAAACTGGGGTGGGGGTGTAAGAGAGGGGTGAAGGGGGGTGAAGGGGGGGGGGGGTAAAGGGGGGGTGAAGGGGTGTGGGGGGGAGTAGAATGGAGCAATTGTTCAGGAGGCCTCATATTGTGTGTGGGGTTACAGTAGCTTCGCTCCAACATCACTTTTATTGTGAAAGGGTGCAGCTTCCTGCAGCCCCCCCTCCCACACACACACACACACACACACACACACACACCACTACTGGTTTTACCCCCCCCAAAATGCCCCACCACACGCACGCGAACACGCATGCATCGCATCAACATTCAAGGCGGGCTGCATGCACCCCCCTCCGCTTGCCTCCATCCCATAATAGTCCGACGGGCTCCCGCTGCTCTATTATGCCGCTCACGCACGCCTCCGTGCACGACTGCAACTCGGAGAGCCGTTGAGACTAGACTTCCATCCGCGTCCATGGCGTGGACGGCGTGCGTGCGTCGCCGCTCCGACCAAATCAACAAGTGCAAAGGACAAGTGCGCGGATCCGTGCGCGTGGCGGCGCGGCCTCGCCTACCTCTCCGCCCTGCAGGTGCAGCTCCGTCCTCCTCGAACTCCTCCGCCGGATCCACCGGGACCGGGACCGGGACCGGGACCGGGACCGGGACCGGGGCCGGCGCGGGACACCGTGCGGCTCACCGTCACTCCGGAGGGCCAGCGGCGCGTCCACAGTCGCGGCTGCGCGGGTCGTCGGTGCTTCGGGTCCTCCCGGGCGCGCAGGGCGGGTTCACGCGACGGGACGGCCCCCCTGCCCCCCCCATCTGCCCCCTCCATCCCCCCCCCCCCCCCCCCCCCCCCAATCTGCCCCCCCTTTCTGAGCTGCCATTGTTCGTCCCGCTCAGAGCTCAGGACTGCAGCAGGCCGGGGCTTCTACTCTGTCTTCTACTCCTGCTACTACCACCACTACTACTACTACTACTACTACTACTACTACTGCAACTACTACTGCTAATATTACTTCTGCTACTACTACTACAACTACTGCTACTGGGACTACTGCTACTACTACAAATACGACTACTACTTCTGCTACTACTGTTGCTGCTGCTACTGCTTCTATTACTACTAATACAACTACTGCTACTCCTACGGCAGCTACTGCTACTAATACTACTATTACTACTAATATTACTACTGCTACAACTGCTGCAATTACTGCTACCATTACTACTAATACTGCTACTGCTATTACCACTAATACTGCTATTGCTACTACTGCATCGGCAACTACTACTACCACTACTGCTACTGCTACCTCTACTACTACTACAACTACTACTACTACCACTACTACCACTACTACTACCACTACTTCTACTACTACTACTAGTACTACTTCTACTACTACTACTACCACTACCACTACTACTACTACTACCACTACTACTTCTACTACCACTACTACTTCTACTACTACCTCTTCTACTACTACTACTACCACTACCACTACTACTTCTACTACCACTACTACCACTACTACTTCTACTACTACCTCTACTAATACCACTACTACTACTACTACCACTACTACTTCTACTACCACTACTACCACTACTACCACTACTACTTCTACTACTACCTCTACTAATACTACTACTTCTACTACCACTACTACCACTACTACTTCTACTTCTACTACCACTACTACTTCTACTACTACCTCTACTAATACTACTACTTCTACGACTTCTACTACCACTACTACTTCTACTACTACCTCTACTAATACTACTACTTCTACTACTTCTACTACCACTACTACTTCTACTACTACCGCCACCACCACTGCTGCTGCTGTGGCTCCAGAGCCGACGGCGCTGCAGAGCCTCTGCCGGTCATGTGCACTTCCGGAAAGAAGCCGGGAAAACGGAAGGAACGGCAACAACAATAATAGTAGTAGTAATAATAGAAGAAATAATACACGAATTCTGTACAAATGAAACAAATAATAGATCAAGTAAACAAAGAAGGCTTTGTCTAAACTAACTCAGTTTTATCTGAGGTCAGGGGTTAGAGGTCAGGGGTCAGCCGCCGCACCTGCCCCCGTCAGCGGAGCGCCACCCAGAGGCCGGTGGTCCGACGACGCCGTCTTCATCGGTTCTTGGCGGGCCCGTCGAACCCCTCCTAGACCCGGGTACCTCCTCCTGCCCCCCCCGCTCTCGGTGGCCCCGCGATCCAACATCTCACTGTGAGGTTCCTCAGCGTGGAGGCGGTTCCTGTCACCCGCTCGGCACCTGAGCCCAGGAACCGAACGATGCTTATTGAAAGAGACAAATAAGCAGAATTATATCCAAGGTGAAAATGCAAATACAGAAATACAGTTCTACATACACCCACACACACACACACACACTGGCTTTAAAGCAGAAGCAGAAAATAACAGGCTCTTATCAAACACGGCAGTTCATGTCCAGCACAGAGCCGGGCCGGCTTTCCTCCCCGGCAAACATCTCTATGACACAGAAAAGTAATAAAGTCATCGAGATGTTTGTCCAGAAGCACAGGCAACTGATTGTCATTGACCAGTGGAGGTAAGAGCACGCATACACTGCTGCACCGTCCGCAAGAACACGAAATGAAAGGTTCCCCATTGGTCAAATAATGAACCTTACCGATGTGCCAGAGGGGATAGAAAACAACCAGCAGTCGCCAATGCCGAACGGATGCTACTCTGCTGAACTGACATACAGTATTTGTACATGTGACTTTGAAAGAGTCAGTGGCTCCCCGGCCGTGCACATCAGCGCACATCAGCGCACCTCACTGGACAGCCGAGACTGGGATTTCGACGCTTCTTCTAGGCCGCTGCTGAGAGAGCGCCCTCTAGTGGCGTAAAGGAGAACCACATAAACACCTGAAAATATGAGTACAAACAGAGTACTGCATCGCAGTACTACACCAGAGTACTACATCATAGACCTACATTAGTGTACTGCATCATAATACATCATCAGAGTACTGCATCATAATACTACATCAGAGTACTCATCATAATACTACATCACGGTACTGCATCATAATACTACATCACAGTACTGCATCATAATACTACATCACGGTACTGCATGATAGCACCGTGTGAATGAGTGCAGTTTGTCTGTGAGATGATTGGTGAGATGTTTAGGTGTTGCAGTCCATGTGAGCGGCGGAGACGATAACGCAGGCATCAGCTGACATCCAGGATGATGCCTCTCCTCCAGGACCTCTGGAGCGTTGAGCTGCCGGCTCTTCATCCTCGGGGTGGAGGTCCTGCAGGAAGCTCTCACAGCCCTCAGCCTTCTCCGGGGGAAGGAGCACAGGACGGCAGCATACACACACACACACACACACACACACACACACACACACACACACACACACACACACACACACACGTGCATACACACACACACACACACACACACACACACACACACACACGGACACACAGACACCTCTGACCCCAAGCATGCACACTTGTCACACAGGTTCGGCACCTGCCCGCCCTGAGCAAACAGTGTTGGAGCAGCCCTGGAACACCCTGGAGCATCAACCTTCTGCTGTCTTGGAGCCAGAGATCCTGCAGCTCTGCTGTCTGATGTTCTACACCAGACTTTCCCACAATGTGAGAAAAAATATTGCTTTCATCAAAAAAGAGTTGTAGACGAACAGGGATGTCGAACCCTTGAAGAAAGTGAAAGAAGAAGGTGGCTGCTCTTCATCTTGGAGTTCTTCTTCCCGCTGCATCGCTGGCACTCCTCCATCCCTCGGAGGAGGAAGGCGTCCACCACGAAGCTGTCTCCTGGAGGAGAGAGGAGGACATGTGAGGAGGAGAAAGGAGCTGAGGGTCCTGCCAGAGGACACAGGAGGAGACGCTCACCTTCTGGGTTCTGTCGGCGTCGACAAGCTGGAGGTCCGGTCCGGTCCGGTGAGAGACAGGGTTGGATTTGGACGGACTCTTCGAGGCGGACCCTGAGGTTCCGAAGCGCTCGGAGCTTCTCTTCCCGTGTCTGGCGGGCAGCGCACCCACGCTGACCTCCGACCCGCCACGGGTTCCGGCGGACGAGCGGCGCTCAGCGCCTCGGCGCGGGGACAGCCGTCCCCGGCCGGGGACCCCGCGGAACGGCTGTCCCCGCCTCCCCGCTCCGTCCGCACGGCCATGGAGAAACACCTGCGACCAGAAGGAGCCGAGAAGGTCCAGGACAGGAGGAGCGGGAGGAGGCTCCTCGCTCCGGCGCACTGACAGAGGAAGACGCGCCGCCGCCGCCAGGTCACGCTGCACAAGCACGGAACCACTTCTGGCCCGCGTTTCACGAACGACAGTATAAATCCCAATTCCAAACTCTCCCAGGACTGCCATGGAGACTTGAATACAATTTATTCTCAATCATGATTTGAACGTAGAAATCCTCGTGTTTTACCCGTTTGGGGCTCGTAACCGCACCGAGAAGCCAAAACAAACCATTTAATTCACACTAGTTTCTGCTTTTATTTGACTCTATTCTCATTTAATGGAACGCGGAATACATGCACTTTGTGCCGTAACGTCGGTCTTATTTTGAAAGAATTCACATCCGGCTTTCTTTACGCGTTATCTCGAGCTTGACGCACCCTCCCCGCCGTGGGGGCACGCGGTGCGCAAAGGGCTGCTGCGCCCTCTGCTGGCGGGCCGCGGTACTGCAGCTCCATTCATCGGTTCAGAAGCCATGGTGCTGATCCCAAGGACAGACCAGAGACCAGAGACCCGAGACCCGAGACCCGAGACCCGAGACCCGAGACCCGAGACCCGAGACCAGAGACCAGAGCAGGGCCCCTTTCGTTCAACTAGATCAGACTGAGCTCTTCATCACTGTTTTACCTTCAAGTAAAGACACAGAGAAACCATTGTTTATAAGACAGAATGAGAGCCAAGCTTTGTCCACGTGCACAGAGGCGCAGCACTCAGAAGACGACCACTGGACTCAGAGGACGGACGTTTGAACTCGTGGTCTCTCCAGGGACGGACCTGCTACGCTCGCCGTATGGAGATGAGCGTGTCCTTCGGAAGGACGGACACACCGCCATGTCTGATCAGATTACCTGGGATTGTTGTGTCCCAAGCAGCCGGGGCTCTGGGAGGAGCTCTAGGGGCGTCTCCTCCTCCATGAAGAGCTGCAGGAGCGTCTCCTCCTGCTGGAGGGACGTCTTCTGAACGAGACCATGGCACTGAAGCAGAAGAGGCGGGCTATGGGTTTGGACCGCACTTCAGTACCAAAACAAATGTAATAAGTCCACGGAAACCAAGTGTCTGTGACTTCCAGCTCAGGTATGAAACACCTCAGAGCTTCTCAAAGAGTTCCAACATGGAGACTTACAGGTGGACACTTCATGTCGGCGGAGGAGGAGCCGTGTCATTTTATTTGTTTCTGCTCTGCTTTGTAAACAGAGGATCGGCGTGAGGTCAGGAAGGGAGTTTCAAGCAAAGGCGTGCGAGAAATCTCAGAGCACAGGAGAAACCAGCGCACGCCAGGACAGCATTGGTCCTGGATCGAAGGAGGAACCCAGAAATCCCCCCAAACTCACCTGGGATCTTCCGCCGGGCCTCGGGAAGGTCTGGGTCAGGTGTGCGAGACATCCTGCAGCAGCTCATCGTCAGACAAGATCCAGCAGACCCCCGCGGCCCGCCTGGTGGACAACACGTCAGCCCTGGACTAAAGGGTGTTGAAGAGCTACCTGTGGTTCCTGCGTCCGTCCCCCCTTCACTCTCACCAGAAGTGTCTTCTTCTCAGAGGAGGACAAAGGGCTGAATTCAGTCCACCTCCTCCCAGCTCTCCATCAGTCAGAAGACACACCCATCAGTCTCCTGACTCCAGGACGACGTGGGATTGGTCCGGCCTCACTCTTACTTCTCTGTTCCTTGTAAGGCAGTGGTTCTTAACCTGGGTTCGATCGAACCCTAGGGGTTCGGTTAGTCGGTCTCAGGGGTTCGGTGGTGCCTCCGCCGCAGAGGTCCACCCCTCGCTCTAGTCTGCAGTTAGTGGGCACAGTCATTGAAAGCGTCCTGCTCTGAGATTCTCAAAGGCAACAGCAGAAGTCACACTGAGGTAAGTTGTTTTGAGTTCATGCACTGTGTTGGTTTTGTTATTTGAACAAGGTGATATTAATGCACAATTCATTTCATGCACCAGTAAAAAAAATCATATTTTATTTTTTACTAAAGAAGGGTGCGGTGAATGAGCATATGAAACTGGTGGGGTTCGGTGCCTCCAACAAGGTTAAGAACCACTGTTGTAAGGTCTGGAGCCCCAGAAGATCCAGCCTCAGCAACTGAAGAGTCTTTTTCAGGATGGAACCCTGAGGTTGGTTCCTCAAAGTGAGACAATAAATGTCAGCGTGTTTAGTTTTGCATTGAGTTTCTGCTCCAAGGCTGGAAGGCATCGATCCTGCTCCTCCTGCTTGCAGAGCATTTCGGTCTACTGCTGCCCCTCCTAGGAGCAGATGGACCTCTGTTCCTCACCCTGCTGCTTCAGCTGCACCTTCATCCATTCCAAAGGTCTCTGCCGTCTTCAGGTGTCCTTCAGGGGAATGTGATGCAAAAGGAGTGTGATGCTTCCAGTCACTTGATGGGAAACATCTCCATCTTGATCTCCATCTCCATCTCCATCTCCATCTTCATTTTCATCTCCATCTTGATCTCCATCTCCATCTCCATCTCCATCTTCATTTTCATTTTCATCTCCATCTCCATCTTTATCTCCATCTTCATCTCCATCTTCATCTCCATCTCCATCCCCATCTCCATCCTTCTAACGTGCTCACTTTCATTTAAACGTGAGATTCAGGTCAAACTGATTCCTCAGGTTTTCCTTCCTCACCTTAAGGTCTCCAGAGATCCTGCTACTCCGCTGTTTTCTGGCTCATTGAAGGTTTTAATCAAGGAAATGTTTACTCGCTCATCCATCATCTGCACACAGGGCCTCAGGGGGCGGAGCCTTCCTCAGCTGCCATTGGGCGGGAGGCGGGGCTTGACAGGACCTGTCAATCACAGGGACACGTGTAGAGACGTCCGTCCGTTCACAGGTCTGGACGATGCCGGGTCTCCGGCGAGCCTCCTGGCTGTTTTGGACTGTGGGGGAACCCGGAGAACCCGAGGACCAGCTCATCTCCATACTGCTGGAACCGAACCGGCCAAAATCACGTGTCCATCATCTTGTCTCCATGGAGCAGCGAGGCCCGGGGTCAAAGGTCAGGGTCCGGTCCTGCCGCAGAACGCTGGATGAAGGTTTTTCGTGCATTCAGAAGGACTGACACACCAACACCTCAAATGAAGAGAGGCGAGTATTGGTTTGCGAAGATGTTTCCAACGTCCAACAGGAACCAGAAGAAGAAACGGTCCCCGGCCTTCTAACCTTCCGTAGAAAACTCTCGAAGGAAAGTGAAGGTCAGACTGACAGTCTGTGAAGGGGTGGAACTCAAACTGTCGCTGAGCTTCAGATGAGCAGCGATTGAAGGGAGGCCACCTGACGACGCACCAGAAGAAGATCCTCTCCAACATGGAACGAAGAGGCTCAGAGCAAGGCGGGATGATAATCTAATAACCTAATCCGGAGAACACTCTGCGGAGGCCACTCTCTGAGGCCACCACCGGGTATCGGTGGCCGGCGGGGGTTCCACCCCGCCAGAGGCTAGCAGGGGCGGGCCACTGATTTTTACAAGGGGCCAATGAGAAGAACAGATGGAGGCGGAGGGCCGAACCTATGAGAAGCTAAACTTATTGGTGCTCAATATTATATTTGCCGCACTGTAAAAAGCAGTACATTTCATATCCTGATTAGCCGCTTCTGGTGATCGGAATGATAGAATAATAAACAATGCAAACAAAATCAATCATTACATCGGTGTTCTCAGAAGGTCAAACGTGTTGACCTTCACAAACATTGAAAAGGTGTTTAGTAGTACACTAAAGATTTGAAGTTGATCAACTTTATGCAAAAAATGAAAAATGTACTTGTGTTACATGATAGCGAATTGCAGCATAAACTCCTGAGCTTTCAGACAATCCTTTTTCTTATTCTTACATCATGGGTGTGCGTGCATGCGTCCTAATTTTTCTAAATTAAAGTGACACACTTGTGTATCATTATCGGAATAAATGTTTTTTGGTTCATGTGCTGATCGACGTCTGCGGGCCGGGACGGGCCGTGTGGGGGCCGGGCGGGGGCGCCCGAAGGGCCCGATGTGGCCCGCGGGCCGTAAAGTGCCAAGGTCCGGGCCAGAAGGGCCCTGGTTCCATTCCCACAAGGGAATATCCCCTATGGAGATCAATAAAGCTGATCTTATCTTCTGCACGGAGGTTCGTACGCCACCGGTGGTCAGAAGGTCCTTGGTTTCTTCCTGTTTTGGGGTCTCCACGTTCTCCTGCCCAGGTTCTCTGCGTGACCCGGGGCGTCCCTGCGTTCAGCCTCCACGTTCTCCTGCCGCAGAGACGACGCGTGGGAAGCCGGCTTCGGCCGCCCGGATCCTCGATCTCCCTCTTTGGTCAGGAAGCGGTGCTGGTGTCTGGTGGCCGGAGGGAGGCGCAGGTTTCTGTCTGGCCCTCGATGCCACGAGGCGTCTGCAGGACGGCGGCCCAGGAGGAAGGTCTGCACGCGCAGCGACGAGCGGAGGGTCCGTGTGGCGCTGCGCGTGCGCGTGCGTGCGTTCATCTGCGCTCACACGTGCATAAGTGTTTTCCGCCGAACGGCCAGGCGCACACGCGCCGGCAGGGGGCGCCCTTCGTGCGGATGACGTCACGTGACGACGGCGTTCCTGGCAGCGCGAGCGCCTCCTAGGAGGTCAAAGGTGAGCGGGCGCGTGCGCGTGCGCCGAGGGGTC
>NC_141294.1:13236806-13239306 GCF_037954325.1 Fistularia commersonii | reverse complement strand
AGCCACCTTCAAGGCCCGCGTCCCCAAGAAGAAGTACACGTACGAGCACTTTGCTCACATTCCTACCTCCAGCCCTCCTCCGGCTCAGAAAACCCCCCGCGGGACGGACGGCGCCGCCCTCCCCCGTGGCATCGGCACCGCCGCTAGCGGCGATACCGCCGACAGCGGCGCTACGAGTCCTACTTCCTCAGGGACCAGGCCGTCGGTCCCGAGCCTGAACGGCTGCCCCCTGTCCGAGGGGGGGGGTCTCGGGGCCGCCGACTCCAGGCAGGGACCCACGCTCTGCCCCCCCGACTCTCGCTCTTCCTCCACGGACACAGCGAGCGAGCACTCGGCCGACGTAGACCTACGTCGGGAAGCCCCCCCCCTCCCGGTTCCCCCAGGAGGGCTACGGGACTCTCTTGCTGAAGGCCTGAAGAACCAGCGAGTCCTGGCTCGCCATGTGAGGGGGGCCTGGGAAGGGGGGGGGCAGAACAATGGGGAGGGTGGGGCTGAAGGGGGGGACCTCCTGTCCCCCCTCTTCAGCCCCGGGTTGGTACGGTCCGTTGGCGGTGGGGCCGTGGAAGTCCAGCTTCAGGGAGGGGGGGCCCCGGTCAAATTTCCTCTCTGCGGGGAAAGCGCGATGACGTCGGGGGGCGGGGCGGGATTCGTCTTGGACGCGCCCCCCCCCGGCACGGCCCAGGTGGCCGTGCACACCCGGGTGTGTGTGCCGTTGGGCGGCGAGGGGGGGGCGCCTCTGCTGTACCGGGAGGGGACGGTGTCCCGGGTGGACCCCCACCCCGGCGTGGCCTTCCCCTACCAGGTGCTGCTGCGGGAGGGCCCCGAGGAGGCGGGCCGGGGGGGCGCCGGGCCTCGGACGGTGTGGGTGTCCCGGAGGAGCCTGAGACTGCTGACCCCCCCCTGGGAGGCCCCGGCCGCGGAGGGGGGGGGTCGGCGGGGAGCGAGAGCGTCGGCGGGAGGAGAGGCGGTGGAGGGAGGAGATGGAGGTGGAGAAGGAGGTGTGTCGGCTCAGCGTGGGTCTGGGGGCGCTGGGGGGGGCTGTTAGCGGCCCCCCCCACCTCGTGGCGGCCCCCGTACGCGGCCCGTCTGACGGACCCGAACGGGTCCCCGCCCCTGGGGTGGCCCCGGAGATGTCCCGGCCCTCCGAGCCCGAGGCCGCCCCCGGACCCCCTCTGCGGACCGAGTCCGGGGGCCCGCCCCCCCCCCGTCTCTCCGCCCCGACGAGCCCCCGGCCGCCCTCCTGCCCGCCGGGCGCTCTCCCGGCCAACACGCCACCCCCGGCCCCCGGCCCCCCCCGCTCCAGGACCCCCCTGTCTCCGGCCCAACAGAAGTACAAGAAGGGGGACGTGGTGTGCACCCCCAGCGGCGTCCGCAAGAAGTTCAACGGCAAGCAGTGGCGGCGGCTTTGCTCCAGAGACGCCTGCAGCAAGGAGTCCCAGCGCCGCGGCTACTGCTCCCGACACCTGTCCATGAGGACCCGCGAGGCCGAGGCGGGGGCCGAGGCGGGGGCCTGCGAGCCGCGGGGCCGAGCCGGCGGGGAGCCCGAGTGGGACGAAGCGTCGGGAGACGGCGGCGGGGGGTTGTCGGGGCCCCGCCTCCTCCTCCCGCAGGACCTGACGGCACGCTTCGACCTGGACGAGTGCGAGGCGGCCTCCATGCTGGTGTCTCTGGGCAGCTCGCGCTCGGGGACGCCGTCCTTCTCCCCCGTGTCCAACCTGTCCAACCTGTCCCCCTTCTCCCCCGCCCCGTCCCCCGCCCCCTCCCCCCTGCTCGGCTTCAGGCCCGCCACCTTCTCCCCCATTGCCGCCGCCGCCCCCCCCGTCCCCCGGCCCCGGCGGCCCGGCGGCGCCCCCCCCTCCCTCCACGGCCCCCTGACCTTCTCCGTCCCCGTGAGCCCCGGCAAACGCAAGGCCGACCCCCCCGCCGCCGCCCCGCTGCCCTCCCACCACCACGACTACACCCCCCGGACGGAGGGTGAAGGGGAGGGGGGGGAGCAAGAGGAGGGCCAGGGGGAGCGGGAGCGCCACAGCCCCTTCCGGGTCCTGTCCCCTCACACCCCCACGTTTGCCCGTCTGAGGGGAGGCTCCCCCCCCCCACTGCTGGCGTCTCCGACGCCCCCCTCCCCTCTCCCCCCTGACGGAGACCCCCGCAGGCCGACCCTCAGGGACCCCCCTGTCATCGTGAGGAACCCCGAGGTCCCGCTGGCAAAGATCACAGAGTGTCCCCCCGGGGGGGACCCCAAAGATGTCGGCGTAAAGGCTTTCGAACCCCAGCCGGCCTCCGGCCTCCAAGTCCCCGTCCCCGTCAACGCGGCCCCCCCCCCCCGTCGCCAATGGCACGATCCTGCTGCGCAGCCCCGGGCAGACCCTGGTGCTGGTGACCCCCCGCCCCCCGGGCCCCCCCGCCCCTCTCCGGGCCCTGTCGGTCGCCGTTGGCCCCGGCGCGGAGGACCGAGGGGAGGGGGGGCTCCGGCAGCCGGTGCCCTGCCACCCCTCCCCCA
>NC_141294.1:13181806-13234306 GCF_037954325.1 Fistularia commersonii | reverse complement strand
AGTCGGGGTGCAGGGGGGTCTGGGGCAACAGAGGAGCAGACACTTTGAGGGCACCACTGTAAAGTTACGTCTCCCGGTCAGCCATGTGCCTGCCTGGGGGGGGGGGGGGGGGGTCTCCTACATGGGCTCACTTCCTGCTGACATTTCCAGACATTTGTGTTTTTACTGAGGATCTTCCTCTTCATCCCTCCTCCTCGTCCTCTTCCTCTTCCTCTCTGCTTGCGTCTCTGCAGACGGCTCCAGACCCCCTTGCACTCGGTGAAGGGGTCCCCCACTCTGACACCTCATCTGTGGTACGGCAGTGCCCCCACATGGCCAAATCACAACATTGCATGCCCCCCCCACTCTGCTGCCTGAGGGACTGAAGCCCCCCAGGACCGATTTGGTGTGTGATGTTTCTTCTGCAGTGGTCCGTTGCTGCGAGGAGAACCTGCGGGTGTGAAGGTGATGGGATCCATCTGACTGCCCCTCCGGGGCGTTTCATCCCCCCAGGTGTCGTAAACTCCTCATGTAGTTTGCGTTGTGACACAAAGTCTGATTTTTGGAGACTCCAGAGAACCTGTTTGCCCCCGAGGGGCCCCCGGGGGCAGGGGGTCATGCAGTGCTCTCATCACCCAGTGTAGAGCAATCAGCAGTTGTGGCCGGCGACAGACTCTTGACCAGGCGACACGGGGGCCTGTGTCCAACATCGCTGTTGCCATGGTAACTGCAAAGAATTGGTGCATGGAGTTATAATTGGATGGAGCGAGCGAAGGGAGCAACACACTGTGTGGAAGAAAGGGGTGAGAGAGGCAGCAGAGAGAGCGTCGGCACAAAGAGGAGGAGAAAAGTTTGCCGTTCGGGGTCACGTGGTGTCGGGGGGGCGGGGGGGGGGGGGGGTGCGGAGCCTGAGAGCCGGCAGCCAATGAGAGCGGCCCAACACCTACACACCACACACAGCAGCCGAGCAGCCACGCCGAGCTTTGCTGAGGGGGTTCTATTTTTCACTTCTTCACGCTTTCCCTCGCCGCTGTGCGTCAGAAGAACGCCCGCTTCTGCAGATGCTCCTCTTCCAGGCCCACGGCTGCACTTCCTGCTGAACCTCCTGCTGAACTTCCTGCTGAAACCTCCAGGAAGCCCCTCCTCCCCAGGCAGGACCGAGGGGGTTAAGTCGTTTTACTGCCGGGGGCAGCTCCCGCCAGCGGTCCCCGTGGACCTGATTGGTGGGATAAAGGGCAGGGACTGATCTGAATGGGTGCTGGGAATGAACACCCCCCCCAGGATTAGTGTGATAGCCTGAGGAGCATCCAGAGAAACAATAACCTCCTCTCCCTGTCTGAACCACCTCAGCACCTCCTCACACTGACCCCCTCCAAACGCACACACACACACGCACACACTCACACAGACACACACACACGCACACACACACACACACCCTTCCTCCCTTTAAGAGAAGTTGCCTTCACAAGCACCCCCCCCCTTCTGAGTGTAGTGTCGGTCTATTTTTACCCTCTGGTCTCTCACAGGCCGACCCACCCTTTTTCCCTCTGCTTCCAACATCCCTGTTTCCAATTCTCCTGTGCCCCCCCCATCAACAGGGGATGTTGCATCAGAACATTTCACGTTCTTCCTGTAGGAAATGGGGAGGTTCAAATATGTTCTGGGCTCTGGAAAAGCTCTTCATAGTGGAAACTCAGGGGTCTGAGCTGCCCTGCAGGAGAAACACTGGGGGGGGGAGGGGCAGGAGGACCTCCCTCTGCCAATTTGACCCCCACAGCTCAGGGAAGCTCTGTGCCATCCATCCATCTGTCCATGCCTCTGTCATCGACCCATCCTTCACTCGATCCGTCCACCTGTCCACCCATCCGTCCATCCATCCATCCGTCCATCCATCCATCCATCCATCCATCCATCCATCCATCCATCCATCCATCCATCCATCCAATCATCTGTTAATCCATCCATCCATCGATCCATCCATCGATCCATCCATCGATCCATCCATCTGTCCGTCAATCCTTCCATCCATCCATCCGTCCGTCCGTCCGTCCGTCCACTCATCCATCCATCCATCCGTCCATCCATCCATCCATCCATCCATCCATCCATCCAATCATCTGTTCATCCATCCATCCATCCATCCAATCATCTGTTCATCCATCCATCCATCCATCCATCCATCCATTCATCCATCCATCCCCACAGCAGGAGGCTCCACAGCGCCGCCCCGCGTCTGACGTCGCCAGTCATACATGTTATAGCCAGAGGCGCCGAGGGGGCGGGGCCAATCCGCCCCCGGAAGCCCATTGGTTGTCCTACATCTGAGTGTCTGCGTGCGATTCGCCGGTTCGGCCGTCACTCAAGACTTACTACGCCCGCTACACCAATGAGCGGCGGGCGGAGCGTGTCATCGCAAGAAGCCCACGCCGACCCCTTTCTCGGCTGCCATTAAACGGCCACGCGGTGCGCGTGCACGGAGACACGCCGCTCCGTGGGCTCCTCCGTCCTCCGCGACGTGGATCGCAGCTTCCGTTTCGGTCGGCGGCGCCGCTCGGGGCCCGTAGATCGCGGACTCCTTTGCATATGACTGGCATTCCACCGCAGTCGGCGGCCAATCAGCAGCGGCGGCGGGCAAACGACGGCTGGCCGTTTCGGCCAATAGGCGCGCTGGATGTGCGGGAGGAGGCGGGACCAGGCTGGGCGAGGTTGACAGGACGAGAAGGGAGGGGGCGGCGGGGGGCAGCAGCCTAGTTTACACCAGAGGAAGAGGAGGAGGAGGAGGAAGAAAGGGCCGCGGCGTCCGGGGCTCACACACCCGAAAACAGCGCACCCAGATCGGCAGCGGGGCGGCGTGAGGCGCCCTGCGGATCCGCGGGACCCGAACCGAGCTGGTTCCGCCTCGAACCGACCGAAGCGCGCCGCATTCGCCCGGGTGTTGCTTTCGCCGTGCGGCTAGCTAACTCTCTGAAGGCGGCCGGTCCTCGGAAAGGCTCCGGACCGCTCCTTGTTTCCTCCCGGCGGCTCCCGCCGCGCTCCGCGGGCTCCGTGGCGGTTCGACCCGGCCGTCCTCACGGGTAACGGGCCGGGCAGCCCATCTGCGGCCACGGTCGAGCCCCGTTCCCCGTCTGACGTCCGGATCCGGGAGCCTCTCCGGCTCGATCGCCGCCGTAGTGGCTCCGCGCTGGTTGGCTAACGGCAGGTCGGTGTCAGTCTCTGGACCGTCCAGGTGGGACCGGAGACACCGGGGAGCGAAGAGGGCGGCGGGACCCGGTCAGTAGGCCCGTCAGCGTCCGGGCGCCGCGGTGTTTTCCGGTCGGGGTGCGGAGTAGCGGGTGATGGATGACTGCACCAGCGGTCCGGAGTCACACGGCTAATCCCGCCCGGCGGACGTGCTTAGGGTCCGAGCAGGTGTGAACCGGCCCGCGGAGGTTCGGCAGGTGCGGGGCCGGGAGGGGCCGCGTTCCGGAGGCAGGGGTTTGAGCCAGATGTGAGGCGGCTGCCGGAGCGTCCTGGCGGGGAGTCCGGCCGCCCGCGCCCGTCCACACGCCTTGGCGGTCGGGACATGAGAACAAGCCGTCGGTGCGGCGGCTGCGAGACCAGGGGCGTTCCCGGGAGGCCGGTCCGGTTCGGAGCGCCGCAGCCCGGGCTCCGGGGCTAGCCAGGTTCACCGAGAAGGCCGTCCGCCACAGGGGGCAGAGGACGGGAGGAGCGGGACTTCAGCCCGCCGCGGCCCGGCGCGCCGATCCCGGGGAAGGCGCCCGGACCGGGGGGTGCTCCGCGTTCCGGCCCCGGCCCGTCGGTGTGCGGGCATCTCTCAGCGCGGGGCGCGGCGCGCCATGGCCGACGCAGCCTGCGCGGTCCCCGGGCGGAGGCTGTAATCCAGGCCGCGGATGGACGCCGGGCCCTGTTAACCCCTTCGCGGCCGGGCCGCTGCAGTAATGTAAACAAACCGGGAGCGGGGGCACCGGGGGTAAATAGACCGCAGGGAGGGGGGACGGCCCGTCCCCCGCCGCCGGCTCTGGACGCCCTGCTCGGACTCAGGGCTCCGTCGTCTCCGGCTCGGGGTTCTTCTGGCCGCCCGAAAAGCGAGGAACATTTTGTCCACTCATTGTGTTTTGGAGAGGTGGGTTCCACCTCCGGCTCCAGCTCAGTCTACAACCAGTGCAGGGGGGCTATGGAGGATGTCCTGCATGGATGAAACGGACCCCGCATCTCTGAGCTCTCCAGCGATACCAAGTGGAGGATCCGGGCCCCCTGTCCTGCAGTCTGCTGTAGAGGAGGGATTTTAAAGGACTCGTCACCTCATTGTTATTTCTGTTGGGAGGAAGTCCAAGGATCCAGAGCAGCCATGTTTTCATCAGAGAACCCTCAGTACCTCCGCCAAGGCCTGAGCATGTTTGGTCAGTCCACTTCACGTACCCCTTCTTTTCTTCTCATCACTGCCTTTCCTCCACTCATCCAGAAACATGCAGTTCACTGTGTGTGTGTGTGTGTGTGTGTGTGTGTGTGTGTGTGTGTGTGTGTGTGTGTGTGTGTGTGTGTGTGCGCGCGCGTGCGTCTGTCTGTCTGTGTGTGTGTGCGTCTGTCTGTCTGTCTGTGTGTGTGTGTGTGTGTGTGTGTGTGTGTGTGGGTGGGGTGGTCATTGATTAAAGCTAATAGGTATTGATCTTTGGAAGTTCAGCACATCTGCTGCTCTGTTCAAGAGAAGGTGTCTGCTGGACCGATCCACATGTTGTGATCTTTACCCTGAGGTCCAGGCAGTGCTTCTGGCTCCGTCTGAAGGGAGACTGGTGTCTGGCGTTGCGGTGCCCCGTTTGGATTGGGCCTCTGGTTCCCCGAGGAGCCAATCAGCCGCCAGGTTTCTGCCTCCAGGTCAAACACCACGTTAGTCCTGAATCCCAGGTGTGCTTTCTTTCCTCCCAGTTTGGACCAATGTTGAGCCCCGATCCGTTCCGGTTTTCCCCTGGCACTCGCTGGTCCCGTTCCTGGCGCCGACTCAGTCCGATTCCTCTCCCCAGCCGGGGGAGGGCCAGCACCCGGTCGGCCACCCCCAGGCCGCCGCTCTCAAGTCAGGTACCCCCCACCCCACCACCCGTCAGTGGACCGTCCTCCGGGCCGCTACGCTCAGTCAGCGTCACATGTGTTTCCTCAGAGTGTCAGGGGGGGGCAGCGCCGCCCCCGGAGCCCGCGGAGGCCCCGCCCACTGCCGACAGAGGTCCGTCCAGGCCCCCCCCCTCCGAGGAGCCCGAGAAGGAGAAGGGCGATGTGGAGAGGGAGAGGCCCGACAGCGAGACGGAGAGCGACGTGGACGACCCGTGAGTGCAGTCCTGGGTCTGCATGAGCATCAAACCCAGAGGGGAGCTTTATCCAAGGAAGAGCCTGCGTGTGTGTGTGTGCGCGCGTGTGCGTGTGCGCGCGTGTGCGTGCGTGCATGCGTGCGTGCGTGCGTGCGTGCGTGTCAGTCAGTCAGTGCCCACACATACAGGAAGTGAGAGCAGGGTTTTTTTGTGTCCGTGAGCTAATTTGAGCAGAAGAGCTGAGTGCTGGAACAAACTTGTTCCACCTCTGGCCCTCTGAAGCTCTGAGAGACCCTGCTTGGGCTCTCAGCCCTGGAGTGTCTGAAGGACCTGCTAAAGCTGGACAGGGCGGGAGAGAAGAACCAGCTTGTAGAATTCAGCTGTGAGGTCGACAGAAACGTGGCGATGTTCACGCTGTTATTTCATGTCAAAATGTTCTTCTCGTAGCAACCGGACTTGATTTTCTTTCTTTCTTTCGAGGGAAGAAAATCAAGTCCGGTCGCTACGAGAAGAACATTTTGACAAGAACAGACCAGGACCTGGGTGACTGAGAACCTCCACAGACATGTTCACTTTGTTATTCATCGCAAACTAGGGACGCTGAGGCGAACGCCACTGTGAGCGCTGTTCTCCAGCAGACTGCAGCGTCCGCTAAGGTCTACTCAAAGCCACCTCTGTCTCCTAGTTTTCTTCCGGGAGTGGTTCCAGAGCAGCTAATCTCCACGTCCCCGGTGAAGAGACGCACCCAGTCCCTCAGTGCTCTGCCCAAGGACGGGGACAAGAGCAGCCCCGGAAAGGTCCTTCTCACTCTTGGCTCTGGAAGCTGCACCTTCTCTACATTCTGAGAAGAACATTCAGTCCAGCTTTCACCGTGTCTCCTGCAGAGGGAGAAGGACCACATCCGGAGACCCATGAATGCGTTCATGATCTTCAGCAAGCGCCACCGAGCCCTGGTGCACCAGCGTCACCCCAACCAGGACAACAGGACCGTCAGCAAGATTCTGGGGGAGTGGTGGTATGCCCTGGGCCCCAAGGAGAAGCAGAAGTACCATGATCTGGCCTTCCAGGTAGTCAGACCTTCTCAGACGTCCTCGTCAGCGATGAAGTGTTGGAGGTGTCCGTCTTCAGGAGAAACTGTGCTTCCAGGTGAAGGAGGCCCACTTCAAGGCCCACCCAGACTGGAAGTGGTGCAACAAGGACCGCAAGAAGTCAAGCTCTGAGGGCCGTGGCGTCCCGGGGGGCAAAGACATGAGGGAGAGGAGCATGTCTGAGTCCACAGGTAGGACACACACACACACACACACACACACACACACACACACACACACACACACACACACACACACACACACGCACGCCTTGGGCATGTGCTATTTACATTTCTCTCCCCCCTCGACAGAGCACCACTCTGTGGAGATGAAGGGTTCCGGTTCAGGTATGGTGGGGGTTTCTGAGAGAGGTTCAGGAGAGAGTTCTGTTGGCCAGCTGACCCGCCCCCGTGCCTTCTCGCAAAGCGCCGTGCACAACCTGGAGCGCACCGACCGGAGCAACACCCAGGCCCTGGCCGAGCTGGCCCAGGTCAGTCACCTCCATGGAGAAGCAGGAAGCTCCATCTTTGAGAACCTCCACAGAACCTTTGCAGGCAAAATGGGCACCAAAGTCGCAACCTTTGCTTGTCGAGGGGACGACAGACGCTGAGCAGGAGCCTCCTTCTGTTGGGGGTACCTGCATCATGATGGGGTGGTGGGGCCTTCAGGCTTTTCACACACAGGTGTGGAGGCGGAGGTGTGTGTGTGTGTGTGTGTGTGTGTGTGTGTGTGTGTGTGTGTGTGTGTGTGGTGTGGTCACAGGTAATCATGCACCAGGTGTCCATAGCCCTGAATGAGACAGGTGGGTGTGGGGGAACCCCGGGGTCCAGCTGAACCTTCTTCTGCTTCCAGATGTGTGGAGATGGAGGTAGTAAGTTCTCCAGCCACGTGCCGCCCCTCTCCCAGAGGCAGCGGGGGGTCAGCGAGGACATGACCAGCGACGAGGAGCGCATGGTCATCTGTGAGGAGGAGGGAGACGATGACGTCATTGGTGAGAGCATCAGTTATGGGTGCCGCTGATGGATCGTCTGACCGTCCTCCAGGACGGATCTCTAGCAGTAGAAGCACATGTGAATGTGTGTTGTAGCTGTGGCGTGCGGTGTGTGTGTTCCCTCCAGAGGACCCTTATCCCGGCACCTCCATTGACCTCAAGTGTAAGGAGCGAGTGACGGACAGCGACAGCGAGCGTGGCTCTGGAGACGAAGGCGAGCAGAAGGTAAGAGCTCTCCTCGTCCCGCCTCAGCTGGAGGTCCAGATGAACGGAGCGGGTCCGCCTGTGTCTGTCTCCAGAGAGGGTTCGCCGCCGTCATCTGCTCCTCCTCCTCCTCCCACCCGCCCCCCCAGGGGCGCAGCGTGTTCCTGTCTTCCTTCCCCGCCGCCAAACGCTATGAGGAGGGCCGGTCAGGGGGGGCGGCTTTCGTGGACCACAGGAGGAAAGGCGGTGGAGACGGAGAGGCCAAGGACTGTTATGGCGAAGGCGGAGCCTGCGCTCAGTCGGTGATCTCCTCCTCATCGGTGGCCTCGCTGGGTGCGGCCCCCCTGCTGGGGGTCGGCGCCGTCAGGGTGGCGTCCACGGTGCTGACCAACGTGATGCGTCCGGTCATCAGCACGCCGCTCCCCGTCACCGGAAAGCCCAAAGACGTCGGCCCGTCCTCCGGCCCCCACCCGCCCGAGAGGAGGGCCCTGACCCCCCAGCAGCAGCAGCAGCAGCAGCAGCTCCTGATCGGCCCCGGATCAGGGGGCGGGGCCTCAACCCCGGGCGCCGGCTACTTCTCCTCGGGGGCGGCGAACCCCGGGGGGGGGGGCGGTGACCAATCTGGTGCTGGGGGGGGCTCTGTCCGCCCAGCCCGCCGTGCAGCTCCTCGCCCCGCCCCCCCAGCAGCAGGCGGCGCCGGCCCCCGCCGGCCAGGCCAACGGACCCCCGCCTCTGCTGCAGCCCCAGTTCCTGCCCGGCTCCTCGCTGGCGCCCGCCGGGGGTAAGGCCGTCACGCAGGTCCAGTACATACTGCCCACCCTGCCCCCCAACGCCACCTCCAAGAGCCCCCCGCGGCCGCCGGGTCAGCCCGCGGGTATCTTCAGCCTGCCCCCGGCCCCCCCCGCTCTGGTGTCCCTGGCCAACGGGAAGCAGCAGAGCTCCGCCCCCCCGGCGGGGGCCCCGGGCCCGCGGGGTCAAAGTTCTGCGGCCCCTCTGAGCTCGCCCGCCTCCTGCTTCTCCTCGGCGCAGACGCAGCCTCCCCTGCTGCAGGGGAAAATGATTGTTCCCATGGCAACGGTGAGGAGCGCGACAGCCCCCGCCCAGCAGTTTCCCATGGTGACGCCACCCCTTCCTGTCCAGAACGGCGCCCAGACAGGAAGCAAGGTTAGTGAGCAAGGCACATTGGAGTGTGTGTGTGTGTGTGTGTGTGTGTGTGTAAGAGAGAGAGAGCATGCAGACCCAGTGACACCCCCCCCCCCCCCCGCAGATCATACAGATCGCTCCCATGCCGGTGGTCCAGTCCCAGCTGGCCCCAGGGGGGGCCATCCATCCTGCCAGCCCCTTCCCCGTCACCGTGGCAACCGCTGCTGTGGTGGCCTCAGGATCTGCTCCTTCACAGGCTGTTCTTCTGCCCCCCGCACCCACCAGGTAAGACCCCTGAACACCAGAGTGTGTGTGTGTGTGTGTATATGTGTGTGTGTGTGTGTGGGGGGGGCATCCATCAAGGGACTGGAGGATGGAGGGGGTTTGAGAGTCCGGCCCAGAGCTCCAGACTCTGCTCCTGGTCCTGTTGCTGGAAGATGGTCTCTTCTGTCCAGTGGTGTCACCAGCCTGCAGGATGGAGGTCAGGCTCCAGCTGGACCAGATCTGATCTCCAGTCCCTTCAATCCCCTTGTAATTCTGTGGGCTGCTGCGCTGGAGATGATTGACAGCTCAGCTCAGCCGGCTCAGAGGCCTGCTGAGCTTCAGATGTCTGCACCGCTCTGGAAAGCAGTGACGTCACCGGCGGAGGAGGTCACGTGGAGCCCTCTGGCGCCGGCGCTGGCCTTCATCCTCCCGGTGTCCCAGACGGGCAGATGTTTTGAGACACGTGAGCCGAATGCTAGATGGGGAACGAGAACCCGAATCTCAGGCTTCCTGACAGGACGGAGACGCTGGTGTGGAAGCCAGAGGTAGATGCACTTGTACCACAGTGACCAAGGAGACCAGCAGGATGGAGGTTAATTCCTGAAGGTGGAGCTAAACATCATCCTGGAGGACCGCAGCCCCTGCAGACCTCCAAAAAGCTCCAACCTTCTCCCC
The DNA here is from genome assembly GCF_037954325.1 of Fistularia commersonii. NCBI lineage: Eukaryota > Metazoa > Chordata > Actinopteri > Syngnathiformes > Fistulariidae > Fistularia > Fistularia commersonii. Next base: position 13,224,662 of record NC_141294.1, on the reverse strand, counting down.
GAGAACAAACTGCAGCAGCTCTATTCTGGATGTGTTAGTCATCCTGCTGGTGGCCTGGGCTGCCTCCGCCTCCCCCACCCACACACACACACACACACACACACACACACCAGCACTTCTGCCTTTGTCTTCCTCTTTCCCTGAACCTGCCTCCCTTGCTCTCCTCCATGGTGTATCTGAGGTCTTCATAGTGGTCCTCCATCTTCTGGTTTATCCTCCTCCTTCAGGATCACGTATGTCCAGTCCACGCCGGGGGTCCCGCCCTCTCTGCCTCTGGTCTCCACGACGACCGGCTCCTCCTCCGCCCACCAGGGGCTGCCGGCCCCCGGGTCCGCATACGTCCCGTCTCCCCTGGCAACCCTGGGCTTCGCCACCCTCTCGCCCCCGGGCCAGACCCTGGTCCAGCCGCTGGTCGCAGGTCAGTGCAGCGTCCCGGTGAGGGTCAGACCCCTGGACACGGGAGGTTCTCCGGTAGAGTCCATCCGTCCCGAGGAGCGTCCGTAGCCTCCAGATACATCTGCTCAGATGGTCTGTGTCCCCAGGTCCTGGCAGACCTTCTGATAAAGATGATAAAGATGATATGTTTGCCCTTCAGGAACACATTTTATAAATCATATATTCATTTGATTTGGAGCTCATTCTCCATTTGATGGAAAGCCTTGTTTGGAGTGACTTTCGGTTCTGAAGGTCCAGATGTTTCCACACAGGCTGTATTTGCACACTGAGCCCAGGAGCTCCAGGAGCTCCACAGAGGGCTCTGGGTGGAGTGAAGTGCTGCTAATGCGTGCCTGTGATTGGCCCCCCAGGTCAGCCGCCATTGCTGGCCACGGCGCCGTCCTCGCAGCCCCCCAGCTCGGCCCCCCCCTCCGGCACAGACGGCCAGATAGTCGCCGCCGTCTACCCTCCTTCGGCCAACGTTACCGTGGCAACAGGGGTCGTCTCCATGGCGGCGGTCCCCCCCGCCGCGGTCTGCTCGGTGTCCGGCGCCTCGGCCCTGGTCCTGCCTAAACACATGGCGGCCCCGGACAGGCAGGCGGACCTTCTGCACGCCGACAGGCAGCCGGACAGGCGGACGCAGGCGGCCGGGGCCGGCGCCGCGGCGCCCCCTGGTGGCGGGAACGTGTCGGTGCGGCCCTGCAGCCCTCCTCTCAGCCAGACCTCCGGTAGGTCGCAGAGATGCAGGCGGAGGCGCTGAAGATCCCGGACCTCCGTCAGGACGTCTCAGGACGTCTTCATTGGCTTCTCTGTTTCAGGTGGGACTCCGGCCGCACCTGGAACCCCCAAACTGACCCCGCTCCCGGCCAGGACCCCCCAGAAGGTCAAGGCCACCGTGGCCACCATCCCCGTGGGCAGCTATGAGGGAGGGGGGCGAGGAAAAGAGAAGGACAAGGAGAAGGACAAGGAGAGGGACGCCACAAACAACAGCCACTTCACCTTTGACCCCGAGCCCTCGGGGCAGACGGAGGCGCCGTCCACCCACTTCCCAGAGGAAGCTCCGCCCCCTGACAAATCCCCGGAGGGGGCCGGCGCCGGAGACCCCCCGGACCCAAGGGAGGGCTCCGTCCACAAGGAGGTGAGAGGACCCTCCTGCTGCTCCTCGTCCGGGCGCTGCCGCCACCGCCGCCGCCATGCTCATCAAACCTCCTCTCCTTTTACGTGCAGGCAGGCTGGAAGGAGGTTCCTCCCCTCACGCCGCCTCCCCCGCCGCCGGCCAGCGAGCCCCCCCTGCCCCCCCCACAGGCTGACAAAGACGCCCCCGTTCCCAAGAAGGTCAAAGCACGGCCCCCGCCACTGAAGAAGACCTTCGACTCCGTTGACAAGTGAGTCTTAGCGTGGTGTGTGTGTGCGTGTGTGTGTGTGCATGTGTGTGCGTGCATGTGCGTTTGTGTCCGATAAATGACCGTTGAGGACCATGAAGTAGCAGGGATAATTAAGAATGAGGTGAGGAAGGCACGGAAGAGGATGAAGAGTGGAAAGGCAGTTAGTCCTGATGATGATATACCTGTGGAGGTGTGGAAGTGTCTGGGAGAGGCAGCCGTAGAGTTTCTGACTGGATGATTCAACAGGATCTTAGAAAGTGAGAAGATCCCTGAAGAATGGGGACAAAGTGTGTTGGTGCCCGTTCTTAAGAATAAGGGGGAAGTGCAAATTGCAGCAACTATAGAGGGATAAAGATGATGAGCCATACAATGAAGTTATGGGAAAGAGTAGTGGAAAGGCCTGGAATTGTGTTTTAGTAGACCTAGAAAAAGCATATGACAGGATGCCAAGAGAGGAACTCCGGTGTTGTATAAGGAAGTCTGAAGTGCCAGAGAAATATGTTAGACTGGTGCAAGACATGTATGCTCGCTGTGAGACAGTGATGCGGTGTGCTGTAGGGGTAACGGAAGTTCAGGGTGGAGGTGGGACTCCATCAGGGATCAGCTCTGAGCCCCTTCTTGTTTGCAATGGTGATGGACAGGCTGACAGATGAGGTTAGACAGGAATCTCCATGGACCATGATGTTTGCAGAGACATTGTGATCTGTAGCGAGAGCAGGGAACAGGTTGAGAAAAATCTCGAGAGGTGGAGGTATGCTCTGGAAAGGAGAGCAAGGAAGGATAGTCGCAGCAAGACAGGATAGATGTGCGTGAATGAGAGGAACTCAGGTGGAACGGTGAGGCTACAGGGAGTGGAGATCAAGACGTACTTAGGGTCAACAGTCCAGTGTGTGTGTGTGTGTGTGTGTGTGTTTGTGTGTGTGTGTGTGTGTGTGTGTGTGTGTGTGTGTGTGTGTGTGTGTGTGTGTGTTCTGGACTGTGTATGTATACTGTGTGTGTGTGTGTGTGTGTGCGCGCTGGTCCGGCAGGGTTCTGTCCGAGGTGTATTTTGAGGAGCGTTTCGCCGAGCTGCCGGAGTTCCGTCCCGAGGAGGTCCTCCCGTCTCCGACGCTGCAGTCCCTGGCCACGTCTCCGCGGGCCATCCTGGGCAGCTACCGGCGCAAGAGGAAGAACTCCACAGGTGAGCTCCTCGCTTCTCCCGCCGGGCGGAGCCGGGAGCTACAGAGGGTTCCAATGCTTTACTCCTCTGGCTCAGATCTGGACTCGGCCACCGACGATCAGGTGTCTCCCAAGAGGAAGAGCCGGCGCCGGTCCAGCTGCAGCTCCGAGCCCAACACGCCCAAGAGCGCGGCCAAGTGCGAAGGAGACATCTTCACCTTCGACAGGGCAGGTGGGCTTCGGGGGGGTCGGGGCGAGTCCCGGGGACGGTCACGGTTCGAAACCCACCGCCGTCTCCCGTCTCCGTTCCCAGCCCCCGACGGAGAAGACATCTTGGCCGAGCTGGAGTTCGACAAGGTGCCGTACTCGTCCCTGAGGAGGACCCTGGACCAGAGGAGGGCCTTGGTGATGCAGCTCTTCCAGGAGCAGGGCTTCTTTCCTTCAGGTGAGGCTCAGAGAAGACGCCCGTCCTCCTCGGCAACCCGACCGGGGCTGACGTTGTGCCGCTTCTTCTCGCAGCCCAGGCCACCGCCGCCTTCCAGTCCAGGTACTCCGATATATTCCCCACCAAGGTGTGTCTGCAGCTGAAGATCAGGGAGGTCCGGCAGAAGATCATGCAGACGGCCGCCCCGTCCGACGCCCCAGCCCTGGGCCTGCCGGAGCCGGGGGGGGCCCTGCCGGGGCCGTCCGGGTCCCAGCCGGGGGAGGGAACCGGCAGAGCGGGGGACCCGCAGGACGAGGAGGCGGACCACGGGACCGAGGCCGGTCCAGAAGATCCCGGGGATTCTCAAGACTCCTCCAGATGAGGATCCCCGCGAACAGGAGGAGGTTGCTTCTGTCCGACCCTGACCTGACATTTTGCACCCTCCCTCACCCACGCTATCTGGGGGGCTCGGGCTCATTTCTACCAAAAAGGACTGGAGAAGTAACAGTGGCCAAGAAGACCTAGAGAAGTGCCCGGACCCTCTGACCCCCCCCCCCTTAAGCCCTGACAGACGCTATGGCTCCGCCCCCCAGGAGGAAGCGGGCCGGGACGGCGAGGGACCGGCAGCTTTCAAAGAGGACATTTTATGGGGAAAGGATGGCAGCGGCATCTATTTCCCGTTGGATAAAGTCCTCTGCGGAGGGCAGGGGTCCGGGGGGCCCCGGGTCCGGGGGGCCACCGCATCTTACGCACCATTCTGGACTCCAAGCGAAACCCGGACGTTCGGTGGCGCGGTACCCTGCGGGGGGGCGGGGGGTCCCGCTGGCAGCCAGAACATTCCTGTGCCTCATCAGTAGCTGTGGAGGAAGGAGGAGACGGAGCTGTGGAGGAGCTCCTCCCGCCCAGCAGCTTTCTGGCTTTTTTTAAGACTCCAGCTTTGAGTTTGTCCTTCTCCACATATCAGTGACGAACCCTGTTTGTTCTCCACCGGAGGCAGGTGACCGTCTCACCCGCTCTAGTCTTCCCTCCGCCGGCCTCCATCTTGTTCCAGCCCGAGAGGAGGAAGACGAGCGCGGACTCTTTCGACCTCTCTTCGCCCACCGGGACCGTGGAGCTCCTGCCTCCCTGCTTCCTGCCTTTGTCACTTTATGGCTCTGCAGACCTTCTCCCTCGGGGGGGCAGGGCGGTGACTCCCGGCCGGCCGTTGTGTAAATACTTCCCGTGGAGTCGCCGGACTCCATCCGTCGCCGAGGAACGGTGTGGTTGAGCAGAAGCTGACCTACCTTCTCCGTGAAAAGGAGCAGATCTGGCTCTTGATGTTTAGCGTTCTTCTCCGTCTGGATGTCCTCGTATGCAACACACACCTTTATATCCATATTTAAGTTTGTATCTGTATCTCAGTATGCAAATTCAAATAGGTGTTCAATTAAAGTGATTTATTGCTGGCAACGTGAACATCTGCTGTTTCTTCTACAACACGAGGCCAGAGGCCACGTGGACGCCTCCTTGCCCAGCCTGGAGTCCAGGAGAACCCATGTTCTTTAAAACCTTTATTGATCACATCTATTTACAGCAGAACGTTGGAGTCGCTTCATCTGAACCACAGACAGAATCATCTGAACGTCCAGCAGGCCCAGAGTCCGGTCGCTCATCTCCGCACGAGGGCGGAACCCGCTCGTCCGCTCCGACTCCCGAGCGGCGCCCGGATGTTCTGTCAGAGCAGCTGCAGGCCGTCCATGGCCAGGCCGTTCTCCAGGGCGGTGTGAAAGATCTCCAGAGCCTGTTCCAGGGGCAGGACCCCTCCCTCGCTGCTCTCGATGATGGCGATGGTCTCCCCGAACTCGTTGCACATGATGGTCGGTGTTCCCTGCGCCTGCGAGGAAGTGGAGAAGAATCGGACGATGGAACGCCGAGGGATCGACCCGCCGCCGCCGCCCTGCTCATGGGAGCCGGTTCTTACCTGCTGGACCTCCGTGGTCTGGATCTGGATGAGGTGAGGCTGCCCGCCGGCGGCTTCCTGCGCGGGGGGATCAACCGCCGCGCCGGAGGGGCCGCTCGCCATGGCGGCAGCCTCCTCGTCCAGCCTCTGCTGTCTGGCGTGAGTCTTCTTGTGGTTCCTCAGGTTGGAGAAGGTCTTGAAGGCCTTCCCGCACTGCGGGCAGACGTGCGGCCGCTCCCCGGTGTGCGTGCGGCGGTGCTCGGCCAGGTGCATGCTCTGGATGAAGCCTTTGCCGCACACCTCGCAGCAAAACGGTCGCTCGCCCGAGTGCGTGCGCAGGTGCTCCCGCAGATGTGTGTTTTGGCGGAAGCGTTTGCCGCACACCTGGCAGGGGAAGGGCCTCTCCCCGGTGTGGACCCGCTGGTGGAGCGCCACCCCGGACGACGACACGAACAGCTTCCCGCAGACGGGGCACTGGTGGGCTTTGGGCCGCTTCCCCGGGGGGGCCTGGGGCCGACCGGGGCCCAGGCCCAGGCCCGGCCGGCCCAGGTGGCTCAGCCGGTGCAGCCGCAGGTTGGCGGGAGAATTCAGCTTCTTCCCGCAGAGGTTGCAGTCCAGCCCCCCCCGCGGCCCTCCGGCACTACCCTCCCACTCGGCTCCCGCCGCTCCGGAGGTCGAGGGCTCGGCGCCCGGCTCGCCGCCAGGGTGGCGCTCCAGGCAGTGACCGTCTCGCTGCTTCCTGGTCAGGAAGCCGGCGTCGCAGAGCGAACAGGGGAAGGGGGCGGGGGCCCCCGGGTGCCGGCTGTAGCGGTGGGCGGCCAGCTTGTTGGGCCAGCGGAAGGTGGCCGGGCAGTCGGGGCAGGACAGGGACGCGGCGCCGGAGTGCAGCAGGCTGTGCTGGCGGAGATTGGACGACTGGGAGAAGGAGCGGCTGCAGACGCCGCAGCGATGGGGACGGGCGCCCGAGTGGACCAGGTGGTGGCGCATCAGGTTGGCCAGGGAGGAGAACGTCTTCCCGCAGTCGGAGCACTGGAAGGGGCGCTCGCCGGTGTGGGTGCGGAGGTGGTTCCGCACGTGGATCTGCTTCTTGAAGGACTTCCCGCATATGCCGCACAGGAAGCTGCGCTCCGGCGGATGGGCTTTGCGGCGGTGGTGGACCAGCTGCAGCTGCGAGGAGAAGGTCTTCGGGCAAGAACGACACGAAAACTGTCCTCTGTCTGAGGACGCGGATGGAGTTCCTGCGCCGGGTGAGACGGAGGTCACGCCGCCGCCGCTGCCGTCCGAAGCCGAGGCTTTAGAAGCGGAGGAGCGTTTCTCCGTGCGGTCGATTTCTCCTTCGACGGACAAAGACTCCCCCATGACCTTCTCCGCTCCTTGGGTCTCCTCCTCGCCTTCTTCCACCGCGCTCTGGCAGCCGTAGGCCGGATCTTCTCCCATCTTCTCCATCTCCTCCTCGGTGAGGGGGGCCAGCAGGTCGATGTTGGCGTCGTGGCGCTGGGCGAGGTTCTTTTCTCTGGCCCTCTGCAGGATGGCCAGAGCGGAAAGAGAAGCTCTTCTCGGCGCAGAAACCTGGAAGACACAACTGGCGTGAGCCGTTGAGGCCACCGCGTCCCCACACGGCGTCAGAGATGGTGCGGGGGTTACCGTGGAGACGGGGCCGCTCAGGCCGTAGGCGTCGTGATTGAGGTGGCTCCTGCGGTGGTAGAGGTACTTGGTCATGTTGGTGAAGGTCTTGTTGCAGAACTGACATTTATGCAGCGGGTCGGCGGTGTGGGACTTCCTGTTTGACACAAAGACAAGGCATCAAGCCGGACCCGGGGGCGGAGTCGGACCGGCGCCCGCGAACTTGCAGGGGATACCTGTGCATGATGAGCGTCATCTCCGTGGTGAAGCCGTGGCCGCAGTCCACGCACAGGTACCGGGCCACGCCCGAGTGCGTGCGCATGTGAGTCTGCAGGGACGTGGCCTTCTTGAACACCTTGCCGCACTCCGGGCACTCGTGAGTGCCTTGCTCGTGGACACGCTTGTGCGCCGCCAGCCGGTTGACGGAGGTGAAGGTGCGGCCGCAGAGGGTGCACTGCTGGGGCTTCGCCCAGAGCACCGCCTTCTTCTCTGCCGCTCGGGCCTTCAGGCCGTCCGTCTTGTCCGGGCCGTCCTCCCTCCCTCTCGTCTCCTCCAAGCCGCTCATGACCCCCGCCTCGCCGCTCTCCTTGTCCTGGGCCAGGAAGTGCTCCCCCTGGTGCTGCAGGAAGTCCTCCGGGGTCTGGAACAGGAGCGAGCACTCCGAGCACTCGTACGGGTGGACCGCCGCCATCTCGGCCGGGTGCCGCCGGGGGTCGTCCTGCCTCGGCTCCAGCCTCCGGACGCCGTTCTCCAAGCTCGCCTTGGCCGGAGACCCGCGGCCCACGGCGGGCAGCAGGGGGGGCAGCCTGAGGCGGCGCTGGCCGGCAGAGCCCGAGCCGTCGGCCAGGGCCTGGGCCGTGAGGATCTGCAGGTGCATGGTGGCCGAGCCGGGGGTCGGGGTCACCGGGGGCAGCAGAGAGGAGCGCGGCGCCGACCTAGAGACGGAGTGGCGTTTCTTCTGCTGCTGCTGCTGCTGCTGCTGGGCGAGAACCTGCGGGGGACGGATTCACAGAGAAGGACCATCAGATTCACAGAGAAGGACCATCAGACCCAACGTGCCGGCTCTTCCTCCACCAGGGGGAGGGCCTTCATCTCCAGACCTGAGCCAGGATCTCCCCCGCCTGCTGCTCGCTCAGCACGTAGTTCTGCACGCTGTTCAGGGGGGTGATGGTGCCATCGGGTTGGAGCACATACTCCTGCAGCAGGGAGAACACACAGTGACGGGCCTTCAGAGCTCCTTCCAACACCAGAGGTCCTGGCGACCGCCGGTACCTTCTGCAAAACCTGACCGCTGCCCCCCGCCCGCTAAACATCCGCGACTGCTAAACTACCGTCTCCCGGCAGAAGATTCAGGACTTCGCCGTGTTATTCGGCGACTCACCGAAGACGGGTCGACTTACGGAGCAGGCGCCGCCCGCCGGTTCCTTCGCGGAACCCCAACCGACGAGATGAACCGGAGGTCCGTCAGACTCGGAAAAGGAGAACGGCTGAAGGTTCTTACCATGGTCTCAGAGCTGCTGTGGGTGCTGCTCCTGTTGTGGGTCCGGCGGTGCTGCAGCCACCGCTCAGGGGAGTCGAACAGAGCCAGGCAGTCCAGACACTGGTACTGGACGGGTCCAGACACCTGCTCGCCTCCTGCTGCCTCCAGGGCCTCGCACATCTCTGAGGAAGGAAACTCGGGGGTTAGAGGGACGAAGGTCTGCAGAGTGACAGCGAGGAAGGAGCTGAGATCCGATGGTGGAATCGGTGGTCCTTTCAGAAGATCCGCTCTCCCGTTTCAAAATTTGCTCTGACAACGGCCCCGTCGTTCTCCACGGGTGGGAGAGGCGGTCAGGGTGTGGAGCTTGGCTCAAAGGCAACATGGCGGCGGTACCAGGTTCTGGGTCTGGGGATCATACTCTTGAGAACATCTCTCCACCAACCGGTATCAGACCACACTTCCTGCTCTCCGTGCAAACAGACGCTCACACGATGCGAGTTGTCTTAACCTGCAGGAGGAAGCTCCTCGATGGCCAGGACTGAGAAGACTCCACTGGACGTCTTCTGAGCGGCCGACCCATTCGGTCCCCCTGGCTCAGCAGCACGGTGGAGGTTCTGATCAACAGCAAGACCTTCACTGGGTGGGGACAAGCTGCTATGTGGGGACTAGAAGCCCCGCAGCCAGGAGATCCTGAGACCTCTACTTGAGGTCAGGACCTCTGTGAGTGGAGATGATCTTTGCTAAGTTGGCAGGTGATTAACGGACACTTTCAGCTGGTGCTTCCAGGCACACAGAGGAGAAAGGTGACTGCAGAGCAGGGTCTCTAAAGCGGACCCTGAACCTGCTTCCCCTTCTCACATGGAGGAGGAGGTTCCAACCCCCCCCCCCCCCCCCCCCACACACACACACACACACACACTAACACACACACATGCATGGGGAGCTGAGGCCTGAAGGGGGCTGCAGTGTCAGAGCCTGGATGAAGAACACCGAGGAAGCTTTGAACTGCTGACACTGGTTCACCGCCAGACATGGAGACGTGAACGCATGGATCTACTCAGGTGCAGATGAAGGTAGAACTCCATCCCATGCTCCACAGGTAGAGCGATCCATGATGTGAAGACAAAGTCAGAGGATGATAGACAGCAGACGTTGATCTCCGTGACTTCAGCATCAGGACGTCACGGACGGTCTTCTCTTGGACCAGCAGGTCACCCTCCAGGTGACGTTCAAACACGGTCAGGCGACAGTAGCGTGACAAGAGACGAGTCTCACCTTGTGGCTCCGCCTCCAGACCAGCTTCCCTCATGTGCATCTCCTGGTGCTGGAGCAGCTCCTCGGGGTTCAGCAGGAGGATCCCACACTCCAGACACTGGTACTGCTGGCTGTGGCCCAGGTCTGCGGCCCCCTGGACCACCGACAGCTCCCCCTCTCCTTCTTGTCCAGTGTGGATCTGCTGATGGACCAGCACGTCCTCCAGGGTGTTGAAGAGCTCATGACACTCGCTGCACATGTACTGGTGCTCCACATACACACCTTCAGCCTCTTCCTGCTCCTCCATAGTTTGCGTGTGTATGTGCGCGTGTGTGTGTGTGTGTGTGTCTGTATGCGTGTGTCTGTGTGTTGTCACACAACTTGTGTTTTTGCAGTGTGCAACAATCAACTACGGGTTCCAGACCGATGACTTGCGTTCTTCTGGGCCACAGGAAGGTCACCTGAGAAGGAGGAGGAGAAACATCTCAGGCATGTTGCGGGCCCCTGGATGTGATGGCTGCAGCCGGTGTTCAGCCGTGCCGGTTTAAGCGCCAGTGAGTCCCGGTCCCGGTCCCGGTCCTGGTCTCGCCCGGCCCCGCGGCTCTGGCCCGCCGCCGAATGTTCGACATACAGTCCGCGTCGGCGGTGTGATGGCAGAGGGAGGGCGGTTGGCGGCGCTCCCTCCGGCTGAGCAGAGCAGTTTCCCGGCACCGCGGTTTCCTGACGGGCCGCCGCCGGTTGGTCTGGCGGCCCGTCAGGCGGCGCTAGCCACTTTTCTCCGCAGCTCTCCGCCGCGGACGGTGGGCCCGTCGGTGCTCTTACCTCGCTACTGGGGTCGGACGATCCCGGCGGCAGACATCAGTCCTCATTCACTCGGCCCCTCGTCCTAATGCCCGGCAGATTCGCTCATACTCTCTGCGAAAAAGCAGGAAGTGGACGCAGGTCGCGGAAAAAGCCATTTCAAAACGTGTGGACAAACGTTAGCCCGCTGCTCGCCTCCATTTTTTGTTACTAAGCCCCGCCCAATGCGGTAGTCGGTGGGACTTTGCCCTCTCTGATTGGACGGACAGGTTATCAGTCATGAATCAGCTTTAGCTAATGGGAATTGTAGTTTTTGAAGTTGATATCGTCTCTCTCTCTCTCTCTCTCTCTCTCTCTCTCTCTCTCACACACACACACACACACACACACACACACACACACACACACTCCCAAGTGCGGTGATTTTTTATTGAGATCTTCTTTCCGTTCTCTATCGTGCCTTTCTGAGGATTTTTGCTAGGGTCAAAAAAAAAATCGGTGAGGTGGGGTAGTTGGTTTGTCAACTACCGGCATTGATTTAACGTTGGCGCTCGACTGGATGTGGCCTAAAAGACGGAAAAACAAAAACATGAAAAACAAAGAAAATAGAACCATTCCATCAAACGACCATCGGTGAATAAAAGTGCGAACTAAAAGCGCTCCTAATTTTCAAATCCTGAAGTCCAAGTTTAACGAAAAAAAAAACCAACAACAAAAAACTCCAAGTCCCAAGAATCCCTGCGAGGTTTGCGTTGCTGTGCGTCAACTCCCGGTCCCCCCACCGCCGCCGCCGTACAGAGGAAGAAAGGGGGAGACGGACGGGCTGGATTGACCGCTGTAAGTGTAGTTTTTTTGAGTTAAATGGGACGTCAAAATAGCCGAATCTAGCCGAAGCCCCTCTCCGTGTGGCTGCTGATAACGCTCACCCTCCACCCCGGCTCCAGTCCTCACCAACATGAGCGGCAGCGGGCGGCCCAGGACCAGCTCATTCGCCGAGCCTCCCGGAGCTCCCGGGTCCGCCGCAGCCGGTGCCGGATCGGCGGTGGCCGGTGGAAGCTCGACAGGAAAAACTGGGGCTTCGCAAGCCGCCGGGGGCAGCGCGACGAGCTTCGGGAACCTGAAGCTGACTCGTGAGTGTGACTCGTTTCCTTTTCATGAAGCCTATGCGAGTTACGGCGACAAAGCTGCGTCCTTCGGGGTAATTCGAGTCTTTCCTCGGCATTTCTCCCCCGAATGTCGACCGGCGGTGCGGCTCTTTGCTAGCAAGCTGTTTGCTAGCCCCACTTAGCTGTTGGCTAGCGCCACTTAGCCGGAGGCTAGTCCCGCTTCGCCGGAGGCTAACGTTAGCCGTGTTTTTCCATCGCGGCACCTCCGCGATCGACGGCCCGAATCGAACGGTTGTCGCGATCGTGTCAACCGCGGAGCCCGACGCGCACACCGGGACGGGAATGAGCAGCTGTCAGAGAAGTTTCCGGCACTCCCGAGGCGGATCGGCGGATGCTAACGGTTAGCCCGGTCAGCCTCGCACGGACAGAGTGCTCGCACACAAATATACAATTGTTAAAGGGCTAAATGTCCCGCAGACGTTTGCAGAGCCTGCGTTGAGTCTCGTCGGCGCTTAGATGTATGTATTTCCCAGTTTTAGCGGAGCGGATTTCAGATTCGGCTTTGCCACGCTAGGCTAGCGTTGCCTTTCATGTCATGATAAAAGTGTCTGTGTGGCCGAAACGATCACCGGTGTTTCTGTGACGGCCGTGGAAAGGGTCAGTGTGCTGCCCGTGACCCGGGATCCTCCGTGGGCCGACTGTCAGATGACTCCAGAATGCTGTCAAGGTGTTGCCTTTTGGGTTTGGCACATTGAGAATGCACGGGTTAGCTCTACATGACTCCCTCGGACTTCTGGAAGGTGTATGGAGCTGCCGTGGAGGCAGAGCCCAGCGCAGTGACTGAGGTTGATGGCAACCGCATGAAACATGGCTTTCTGCTGCCCCTGGTGCCAGAGGTTCCCCGTCTGCAGAAACACACGGAGAAACATCCGCCCCAGTTTCCACCGAGACCGGGCCGGTCGTTCTCCCCCAAACCTCAGCTGCGAGGAGCAGACAGGTCCCAGCCTTGACCGGTGTATCGGAAGCAGCCGCGTTGCCATCGTCGGGAGGAAACGGCCCTCGGTGCCCCCACCTTTCTGCCATTGCTACTTTTCGATGCCACTGACCCCCTCCGGCTACTGAGATCCTCAGCTTTACTCGGTGTTGTCAGACAATTGGGCAACAGAGGTACTTTATCCGCGGCTTCAGGGAAAAAAAATACTTTCTGGTCACATTAAGCAGCCACAATTACACCTTTCCCTCAGCCCTACAATAGAGACACGACAAACGCTAATGAAAGAACTCGCGTTAGGGCCCGAGTCGGTGGTTTGAGGAAACCAGAATCTGATAAACCCTTGTCTCAGGTCTGTGGATTTATTGCTGTGTCATCTGAGTTTTTCCACTTATGACACAGTCGGTTCAAGTTTTCTATTATTCTTTCTAAGTCTCCTTGAAAATTGTGACGGCTGAGCAAACCCTCTGGCCTGTGAACAATTGAGACATTTCAGTTTGTGATAACCTGCCCAGGTCTGCGGTATTTATGTTTAACGTGTGTTTCCGTGCTGAGTCGAGGCGGTGACCCCGCGTCGCCGTGTTTATCCCAGAGGCGACTGTTTTTCCCATCAATTGGCCCAATTATTTCAAAAGATGAATATTCGCTGATCTGCCACTTCATTGTGACGTTAACTCGTGATGTGGAAACCACAGGACCTGAAGGAGGCATTTATGTAGCCGTCTGCCAGCCACGCTGTATAAATAGAGCGACCCTGCAGTGCTGTGACCTCACAGACAGTGATGTCAGCTCACAGCAGTCTGGACCGCTGTGATGTCACTGCCTTTATGACCTCACACACACACACACACACCTCCATTGTTTGTGCATGAGCACTGTTGATAACACCTGTCAGGCTCCCTGATGGCTCTGTCCTGAAAGTGACTGACAGCTCTGACCAGCTTCAGGAGGCAAAAGACTGGATGGGGCCAATCCACACAACCTCCGCCCTCCGTGGTCGGGATCCCGCAGCGTCTGCATATTGATCTGTGGAGCTCCTCCGCATGACGACGGCGGAGGAGCTGCTCCGCCCCACTTGTTAGCTGGAGTGGTTTCCAATGGCTTCCTCCAGATGGGCTGTGTTTGATGATTCATGGTGATTTCCTTCCCAACCCTGAACTAGTCCTGTAGTGAGGAGTTGATCTGCGTTCGTATCTCAACTCCTAATTGAATTCTTGTCAAAATCTTCAGGAGAAGACTCCTGATTGTCTTAGTTGCTTACATACAGATTTCTCCCAGGAAATGTCTTGGGCTGTCCAGGAACTCCTAAATGTCGAACTGCGGATCTCTGTCCGGCAAGAATCTGAAGCCGTCCTGCAGGTTGGAGGAACCTGCCCGCAGACAGGGTAGTGTTTTCAGTCCCTTTGCCGGCGGCGGCCTTGGTGGGCCCACGGCTCGTCCGCCTTCACGGCGAAGGCAAAAGGAGTCCGGCGGACACGGAGCCGTCGCACCTCCGTCGGTTGTAGGTGTCGCTCACCTGGCCCGGGGGCTCCATTACGGACCCGGACCGTTGAGTGACTGCTCGTCTTTGTATTTATTATTCAGGGGCCTATCGGCCTCCGCTGCTCCATAATTGATGTTCCTCTTCAGACGGAAGGAAGCTGTCTGAAGAGCAGCTGAGAGGAACACAGAACGTCTCTGTGCTGAGCGGAGAACCCAGAATGTGCTCAAACCACAGGGCCTGAAGTCCCAGCTGAGTGTTTGCTGCTGAGCCGAGGGGCCATTCATCCCAGTTCTTTGGCCAATCATGTGGCTTCCTGTCTGCCGCTCTTCCCTGGATCACCGTGACTTCAAGTGCAAAACAAAAGCGGCAGTTCTCAGAGGAGAGCAGAGATTCTTCTCCGCCGACGTGTTAACTCTCGTCCTTCACCGGAGGAGCCGGAGCCTCATGGTCCTCCGATCCGCCGGGCCTCCTCCATCAGCTCTGTTTCTGTCGGCGCCTCCGTCGCTGGCTCCGACGGGCCCTTTGGCACCGAGCCTCCGTTCCGCGGTTCCTCCCTGCCTTCCGCCGCTGAGACGTCAGATACTTTGAGACCCGACACGTGCCCAGGGTGAACGCGCAGAGCTTCTCCTGGCCCGGAGAACAATCTGCCTCTGGTTCCAGACCTGCGTGGTCTGGGTCCCGACTGAGACTACGTGATTCTCAGTCCTGGAGGCGCTCCTTCCTGTAAGCATGGATCTTTTCACCTGGTCTTCATGCTGCTCAGATGCTTCAGAAAAGAGACCCTGGCCTCTGTCTGCTGGCCTTAGAAAGTACAGAAGAACATGGGAATGGAAGATATGCGTTTCCTGCCCGGTTCAGTGGCGTGAACGTTCTAATGGAAGCGGGTTCAGGAGCAATAACTTCCTTCTTGGCCGCTTGTTTGTTATTCTCTTCACCTGGGTTCTTCAGACCAGGCTCTCCTCTCAGAGCCTGGTTCGCGTCCTTCTGTCTGGGCCGTGTACGCTGTGTCATCCTGGCTCGGGCTGTTCCCTCCATCTGTGGATCCATATGTTTGGCCCACCAGACGTAATCTTCACATGTTACTTGTTTTCAAAGTTATGAGATCTTTCCCCTGGAGTCGTTTCAGGCTCTCCTGGTTTGAGTTGCTGGAACGTTGTATTTTGATCTTTATCCCTCGACAAGTCACACGTGGTGTCTCCTGAGCCTTTGACCTTTGGTTTGATCCCAAAACTGTTGGTGGGGGCGGGGGGGGGGGGGGGGGGGGTCGAGCCAGAAGCCATTAAAGGGTCCTGGACTAAGAGCATTCCTGCGGATCGTCGTGGAGGTCTGCTTCGTAGTTTCGGTCCTGCTGGAAGGAGCAGCAGACGGATGGACCTCTGACTGACTGACTGACTGACTGTGCTTGTTTTCAGGAGACAGCGGCAAAGTGACGACGGTTGTGGCGACGCCCGGCCAGGGCCCCGACCGCCCGCAGGAAGTGTCCTACACAGACATCAAAGTCATCGGAAATGGCTCCTTCGGCGTGGTGTACCAGGCACGCCTCATCGACAGCCAGGAGATGGTGGCCATTAAGAAGGTTCTTCAAGACAAGAGATTTAAGGTTGGTGTTCTCTGGACCCCGCTCCGGCGCTCCCGACCCTGGAGGAACCCATACTGACCCTCTGTCTCCGTCCTCACAGAACAGAGAGCTGCAAATAATGAGGAAGTTGGACCACTGCAACATCGTGAGGCTACGCTACTTCTTCTACTCCAGTGGGGAGAAGGTTTGTCAGCACACCCTTCCTCTTTTCCCTCCAGCCTCCACGCCCCGTTGGTTAGTCATGTATCTCAGGCGACTCACGGACAAGTTGGAGACAAGTTGAACTTTGTCAGCCAGCCTCAGTGAGGGATTCGTCATGACGACATAGAGGATCCACCTTCACTTCGGTTTAAACTCACAGAGACACTGAGGAGAAGGCAGGAGGCAGAGATGAACATGTGGAAGTTCTCTTTGGGAGTGAGGAGAATAGAGAGGATCGGGAAGAAGTCCATCAGAGGGACAAGACGTGGTAGATGCTCTAGAGACAACTGATGGTCTGTGGGTCAGGTAGAGGCTGGTGATTGCCTCTGGGTTAGGTGGAGGCAGCTGACTGGCTGTGGCCCTGAAGGGTAGTTTGTCAGTGTTTCTACACACCTTGGCCTTCATGTCTATATTCTCAGTCCAAGACTGCAGTGATTGACAGTATCAGTCACTGTGATCACCTTCAGGTCGCCACTCCTCAGCTCACTTTCCAATAAACAACCACCTGAGGAAGTCTGAAGATGGTTCTTGTGTGTGTCCATGTCCCCGTCTCACTAACACCTCTGTGTCCCATCAGAAAGACGAGGTCTATCTGAACTTGGTCCTGGACTACGTCCCAGAGACGGTCTACAGAGTGGCTCGGCACTTTAACAAGGCCAAGACCACCATCCCCATCATCTACGTCAAGGTAGGGGGCCTCCAGGCACCCCGGCTGTTACCCCTCCAACCCCCATACGTCTGATGCTCATGGATTCCAACTTCCTTCTTGGTCTGCTGTCCTCAGGTGTACATGTACCAGCTGTTCCGTAGTCTGGCTTACATCCATTCCCAGGGTGTCTGTCACAGAGACATCAAGCCCCAGAACCTCCTGGTGGACCCCGAGACGGCCATCCTCAAACTCTGCGACTTTGGCAGGTCAGTAGCAGAGCCTGACGTCAGCCATGTTTGCAGGGACGCCCGTCATATGTCCGTCTGATGTCCGTCTGTCCTCCTGGCCTCTTCTCATGCTCCTGGAGAGAACAGCCGTTGAATGGTCGCCGTCGGCGCGTTCTCAGGACCTTCTCCGTTCTCCCTGTCCTGCAGTGCGAAGCAGCTGGTACGGGGGGAGCCCAACGTGTCCTACATCTGCTCACGGTACTACCGCGCCCCCGAGCTCATCTTCGGCGCCACCGACTACACGTCCAACATCGACATCTGGTCGGCCGGCTGCGTGCTGGCCGAGCTGCTCCTGGGCCAGCCCATCTTCCCCGGGGACAGCGGGGTCGACCAGCTCGTGGAGATCATCAAGGTAACCCCCCCCAGAGCCCCTCCCTGTACAAGCATCCAGTTTACCACACTGGCATTGAAGGATGCCCAGGACAGACTGTCCTCTCCTCCTCCAGGTCCTGGGGACCCCGACCCGGGAGCAGATCCGAGAGATGAACCCCAACTACACCGAGTTCAAGTTCCCCCAGATCAAAGCCCATCCCTGGACCAAGGTACCCCGGATGCAAACACCCCTTCCGCTGACATGTGTGTGTGGTCTCAGGTAATGCAGGTTCCGGGTTGAACGTGTCGGTCCTGGATGGGGAGAGGGGCCACCGGAGGACTTCTAACCCATCCCTGTCCACCGGCATTGTGGTTTGGAAGAGGTGGTGTTTTAGGTGGACCCCCACCCCAGAGGGACCTTCAGACAACATCAGACGGCACTTTGACGTTTTGACATGAAACGATTGTCTTCGCTCAAATATGTCGTCCCGTAACCGCTCTTTGTTTTCCCTCCGAACACGAGCCATCTCGGCCGTCGGCCCGTTGTCTGCCAGAAGGCGGCGCCGCCTCACCTTCTGGGAGTGACGTGTGACACTGTTCCCGGCCAGGTGTTCAAGCCTCGCACCCCCCCCGAGGCCATCGCCCTGTGCTCGCGGCTGCTGGAGTACACGCCGGTGACCCGCCTGTCTCCTCTGGAAGCCTGCGCCCACGCCTTCTTCGACGAGCTGCGTCAGCCCGGCACCCGCCTCCCTAGCGGCCGAGAGCTGCCCCTGCTCTTCAACTTCAGCCCCGTTGGTCAGTCACCCCCGCTCGAGCCCTCAGACCGACACCCACACCCTCCGCCCCTTACCAAGGTTTGTTTGTGCCCTTTGTGTCGTCAGAGCTGTCCATCCAGCCCCAGCTGAACTCCACCCTCATTCCTCCTCACGCTCGTGCACAGACCTCGCCCGCCTCTCACGGTACGTACCGGCAGAACCCCCCCCGAGGACGCCTCAGGCCCTAGGAGGTGATGTGAGGCTGTCAGGGTTCGGGTTCTACTGGAGAACGTGGCTGCTTCTCCTTGTAGTTCTACTCGGCCTCTTCAATCCAGCCAAAGTCAGTCAAATCCGGAGGAGGTACCTTAAAACCCGCCAGAGACCTGGCTCTCAAAGCTGTCCGCTTTCTGACCGGCTGAGGTCCCGTGCGCTCTGTCACAGCAGAGCATCCTCTGTCTGGAGGTCCATGAGGCAGTTTAGCCAGGGCACCCAAAAGGAGGAGAAATCACTGTAGCCACATATTTCATTGATTCATTGTTTTTTTTCTCGTGGTCAGAGAGCAGGTCCAGCAGGGTTGGGTCCGAGTTCCGGTCAGAACCCCGAAGGAGAACCTCGGCTTCCGTAAAGGTCCGGTGGATGCCGTGACTCACGTGGTTCTTCTCTCCCAGCAGATGGCAGTGTGTCGGACAGTACCGCCCAGCCCAGCTCAGCGCCCGGATCCATCAGCAACAGCACCTGAGCGTTCGTCCCTCCGTCATCCTTTGTTTCCGTCTTCCCCGCGTCCTCTCCTGTCGTATGCCCCCCTCCCCCCGGCTCCTAGGCTGCAGACACTTCTCCTTGAACCTTCTCCGGCTCCTCCGACCCCGAGCGGCGGCTGAGATTAGGGAGGCGCTTGTCGGGGACGTTCGAGAACCCGAGCGCGGGTCGGGGGGGTGGGGGGTTCTGGTCCGGTAGGAAAAAGAAGCATCACGTTGGTCCTGAAGGACGTCTGGGGGGCGAGGAGAGAGGATGTTCATGATATGTCCACCTTCTGAATTTTTAGCTTCAAATGACTTTTATCCCTTTTAAATGTTCCTTTAATTTGCCCTTCTCAGTTTTAACGTGTCGGTTCCGGTCCAGGTGCTCTTTGACTTTGACAATCATCCAGGACTGGTGTCCTATCTGTCACGTCCTGCAGCATCAGGTTGCAGACGTTTTTAGAAGAAGCAGACCCTTCACTGGCTGACTGGTTTTATGTGATTTTAACTGGCGCCCGTGGATGGCAGGAGGTCACACGACCGGGGCGCTTCCTGTCTCTGACGACAGTTGATGTTTTCAGTGTTGAATCTGGAAACCCGGTGAAGACCGGAGAGCAGTACCTTCTGGTCCCTGCGCGCCGACCATGGAATCGACCCCCCCCCCTCCCCCCAGGGTAGAAGCAGGCTCCGACACTGACCTCTGACCTCCCACCGATCACCTGCGCCTCCTGCCATCCGGCCTCATCTTTTTGTGGCGTTCCTGTCCAGGGCGGTCCTTCAGCCTCATATCATGTTCTTCCTGTCTCCACCTGGACGTAGGAGCCGACCCCTGTGATCTGCGCAGAATAACGGCCCGTTTTCCTTTCCTCCGCCTGCTAACGTGCACGCGGGGCCCAGGCCGAGGACGTGAAATCCTCAGGACGTGATCAGTAATAATGAACCTCCCTGCCCGTCTGTCCTCCTGCCCCCCCTTTTTCACCGCAGAACTGTAAATATCAACCACCTTTTATTTTATTTTGTTATTTTTGTTATTATTGTTATTATATTGTTGTTCTTGTCATTTTTTTTTTTCCCTAGTAGTCCGGCCCCTCGCCGTCGGCCGTTTCTCCTCAGTCAGTCTGTAAATACAGTTTCTTTTGGGTCCCTTCGCAGGAGGGACAGCAGAACAAACGTCTCCTTCTCTCTCTCCCCCTCCATCCCTCTCTCCGTGACTCTCTCTTCTTCCCGTCAATTTCGTCTCAGCTCTTTTATTTATTGTACTGTGGGGGTCTTTGCTTTTCCACGTGAGGGGTGGCCAGTGGCTGGAGGTTTTTATATGGAAAGCGGGTTGCTTGTAATTTCCAAATGAATGAAATCCAACCGTCACACGTGTATACTGTATACTGTAGTGTGTGTGTGTATGCGCGTGTGGATGGAAGAGAAAACGAAACTTGAGTGTGTGTGCGTGTGTGCGTGCGCTCTCACTCAGAAAACACACAAACACATACACAGCTCCAGTTTGAAAATCTACCAGTTCTGTTTTCATGTCCTTTTCATTTGCTCTGTATCGCCCTCTCCACGGGGTCAAAGGTCACCGTTCACAATGCAGCGGTTGGATAAAGGAGATGATGGAGTGGGATGGAGGGAGAGAGACAGTTTTCTGTTTGTTGGTATAAATAATTAAACTCAAATAAAGTGATGAAAGCGACTGCAATGACTGATTGACATCTGCCAACTGACACTGGGTACGGGTCAAACCATTTTCAGCCCCCCCGAGTACAAGGGACCACCTGGAATCCTCCAATCCTCCGGTTCGCTTGGGTATCCTCCAGGGATGAAGTCCTTCCTTTCCTTCAGGGAGATGTCAGGCCCGATTGGACGAGTTCCGTGCTGCGTCTTGGCTTAATGCAGAGGGTTTTTCAGAGTCAGGTAGTTTCTTAATCAATTGATGCAAAATTAAAACAACTAATCAATATGTGATCAACTAATCAATATTTACTACATCCAGCTGCTGCTGGGTGTAACAGGTTTGGCGACTGCCTTCCTGCAGGGATGTTGAGACTTCTTGTGGACCTTTGAGCCTCCAGGACAGCCAGATGCTGGAGAAGCAGACCAGGCTCCTCAGCACGGATGTACGCCCAGATCCTCTGGTTGTGACAGAAACCTAGATACTGTAAATGTCTGTGGCTTTATTTCACACCTGATGAAGTATTTGGCTACAGATCAAACCTGTCAAGTGTGTGTGTGTGAGGGGGGGGGGTCCATATGTGAAAATCAGTTGAATATCTTCTGCACATGAGAAGGGATCTGCTGCTATTATGCAGGAGCCTAAATGAAGCCTCAGTGCGCCCGGGAGTCCATCTTCATACCATACAAATGTTTTAGTACTTCTAGCGGACCGGACTGAACCACTAGAACCACCTCCTCTGCTCAAACAAGTATGTGTGTGAGCAGCAGGTTAAGCCTGAAGCCTCCACCACACACCCACTCAGAGGATCTGAGGCAAGTTGAGGGAAGTGACAGCCAACAGAAGGAAGTCATGTGGCTGAAAGCTGGCCTTGTCTAACATGGACAATCTAGTACAGACCCCTGCTGAGGGTTGGGGCAATGTAGAAATAACAAAACAAAAATGAGTTATGTTCCGAAACCTCACACAACAACAAGAACACCAGAGCTCGGACAGGTCACCAGGACGAAAACCATCTCTCTCTCACACACACGCACAGCCGCCGCAGCCGTGTGTGTTTATCAGACAATATTTGCAGTTTACAAGTTAAACAGATTTCCTGCTATTTTGAAGTGGTTGGGGGGGGGGGGGGGGGGGGCAGGACCGGGACCGGGACCGGGACCGGTACCGGGACCGGGAGCATCCCGCGCCTCAGGGGAACTGGCGCGCTTTTGGACTACAAACTCCGCTGTGTGTGTGTGTCGTGAGATGCTATTGGCCCGTAGAGTGACCTCAGCAGCCAATCACAGCGAGTCTTGTAACATGAACGAGGAACAGAAGTTGTCCTATGTCCTCGAACGGTAACGTCCAAACGGCGAGTAACTATAAGGGTGAGTAAATAACTTTTTGTACTTTCCTGAGCGGCGTCGTCTCCGCGTGCGTGAGCGTATGCGCGCGGACGGATGGAGGAATTCGACGGGGGGAGACAGCAAATCTGAACTTTTAGACGGCCGCCGCCATTATACCACCGAAGAAGCGTATCCCGCCCTCCGTCTTCGCCGGTTTCTTCTTCGTCTTCTCCTCGGTACCAGAAAGTAAGCAGAAAGCACCAGTGGTCCAAGCGGTTAAAGGCTTTATTTACCGGCTGGTGTGACGACCGCCGCGGCTCCCCGGGAAGCGCCGGCCGCTTGTCGCATTAGCCTCGGAGCTAGTGATGCGACGAGCTAACCGTTAGTAGCCATATTGCTAGAGAGACGGCCATCGCAGTATGTTAGCGGTTGTTGACATATAAGACTGCTAGCAGGCTAACGGTTAGCCGCTAGCAGGCAGCAGCCCGGAAACACATGGGCCTTAAGATGATCCGAGCCGGTCTCGCTGACCCGCCGCCCCAGTGACGCGGCACATTACCCTCCGAGGAGCGGCCGGTCTCGGTCTCGGTCTCCTGGGCTACAGGTGAGAGGCGGGCTCCATCACGTCTGCACCTGTCCTCGGGGTGTTTGCCGTGAAGATCGCCTCTGCCCAGAGTGTGGTGGCGAACTGAACGTGAAGTTCTGTCATCACTGTGAAGCACAAACATCGAGACCCCGCGGGTGTGGAACTGACGACCCACGGGGAGCTGAGGGACTCGTCTGGTCCCTTTCCTGCACTTTTGTCAAAGTCACTTTCTGCTCCTCTGCATTTCGCCATTTCCTGTTTGAAACACCTGATGAAAAGCCCTCATGGTCTCAAATGACAGTGTCTACTAGTGAGTAACTGAGTAAAGTCAGCCATGTAATAATACTTTATTCACCGAAATCGCTCGTTGTCAGAGAGATGACACCCCTGCTGAAATTGTGTGTTTTCATCCAGACTGGACTTTGTGGAGTTAAACTGGCTCATTTTCCCCTCTCACCACAGCAGCTGGTTTGTAGTGAACTGATCTTCTCCAGCTGCTTACCACTCCATCCACCATGGATGATGGCTGGATCAATAACTCCGCTCTGTTTAGCGTAGAGGACAGTGTCTTTCACGGACAATGAGGTGCCCGGTTACCGGTTTATTATTTACAGCCGTCGGTACCTGGGTCATGAAATGTACGCTTCTGAGGAACGGGCTGTTGGAGAACACTGAGATTCCAGAAGCTGTCCACTTGAAGACAGAAGTTGGGAAAGCTGGGGACGGAAGAGCGGGATTCTTTGGAAGTCGTGCAGCAAAGGATGCTCTCCCCAAAGGGCAGGGTCCAGCTACGGATGTCCTGTAGGAGTTGCTCATGAATCTTGAGACATTTTTCTCAGCCTAAGTGAGAGGTTCGGGCCCGGGGGACGTTTTCGGCTCCGACTCTAATCATCCGTGTTTAACGGTGGTCGTCGTCAGTTTGGCCCTCAGGTGGTCTCATCTCTCTGAAGCAGCGGGTCTTCAGCCGACAGACGTCCCAAAATCCACAGTTTACTCCTGGTGGCTGGAACCTCCCAACGTCTCGCTGTGACGGACGGAGGGCAACTAGCTGCTCTTAAAATAAATCCTGACCTTCAGAGGTGTCAAATGAAAGGAGGTTTGCTTTGGAATCCTGGGTTTTAATGAGAGGTTGGGCATCTCCAGCTTCATTCCCTTTGAATTAAATAGTTTTAGACACAGATCTCCTTCAAAGGCTCTGATATATTCCTCTGTCAGTTTGATCACTGCCTTGAAACAGAATTCTTTAAACCAAACAACACAACTGAATCCCATCAGCATGGGCAGACCTTACCTCCAGGAGGTCCACGTCCACCAACATCTAACTAATGTTCCTGCGGCTAAACCTCTGTTTGTCCTATAAAGGGGCTGCCAGAGGGACCTTCGGCCCTCCAGGCCATGGGAACTGTGGTAAACCCGTGTCGGGGTGGAACCTTCACCGGCTCCTCCTCTAACCTGCCGAGACCCCGGTAATGTTTTTATTTCTGATACCTTTGCAGCCATGGAGTCCTCGTCCGTGTACATGTGCTTCCCCTGCTACAAGGAGTTCAACACCCTCGAGGAGGTGCTTAAGCATCAGCTCACGTGCACGGCAGAGGAGGAGCAGGCCGACACATCTGGCGCTGTTCCCGACGCTATTCCGGTGGTGCAGACCCAGGTAAGTTATGCTGCCCAGGTGGAGAAGGTACTTAGGCCGCTCAGAAGGTGGGGTCAGGCTCAACGATCAGGGAGGACTTCATTTATTGTGATTTAATTTGAACATTTTAATTGGTGGGAAAAGCCAGCCATTCGCAGAGTCCGGTGAGCATTGAAAGCGGAAATGACACCGGGTCGCAGGAAGGAAAACAACTCACTCAGGAAATGTAGTGGCTGTAGCTGACCCTATCGCAGCCCGTTTTTATTTTCCTCAGGTTTCTTTCCTCATGTCTGCATTTAGAGGCAGCGGGACCAGTTTTCTGGTGAACCTTTGCTCACAACATAATCTTTGTCTTCTGAAATTGAAAGGCTCCAGATTTGATTGTCTGCTCCCCAACGCACCAACCTCCATCCCATTTTAACAGTTTAGAACATCAGAACATGGAGAAGAAGCAGTCTGGTGTATCTCAGGATTCAGGTCTCAGTTAAGTGTTTCTGTCTGGTTACCCCGGAAACGCGTCGCAGACGGGTCAGGTGTGTGGGGGATTGCATCACAGGATGGGGTTGTGAACCCTGTCACCAGAGGACACCGCTGGAAGTGTGTGTGTGTGTGTGTGTGTGTGTGTGTGTGTGTGGGTGGGTGTGGGTGTGTGTGTGTGTGTGGGTGGGTGGGTGGGTGTGTGGGTGGGTGTGATTGCAGATGTTCTCATTGTTTTGCCTTTGTATTTTTCAAACACAATACTAAAGGTGCTCATGATCAGAGCAGGAGGAGGCACTTCCTGCTCCCTACACTGAAATGTCCCCTCTGCCTTGATCTGATGTGATTTTGATAAATATTATCTCTGCAGCTCTTTCCTCTCAGGGAGCATCCGTTGGAGACAACAGATGCAAATAAGCCAGTGGTTATTATTTTGCTGGCTTGTTGTCAGTGCATGATGACGCGCATGTACGTGCACTGTCCCTCTCAGATGAGCCAATATTTGGGGATTTTCAAAGGGGTGTCTTCCTGGTGTTTGTCCAGCAGAGGGAGTTGTAAACCCAGTTATCCATGGGGCCAAAGGGATCATGTGACAGGAAACGTGGTCAGCTGATCAGGTGCTGCTGAGACTTGAGGACTAAGTTGATAAGAAGTAAAGAAAAGGCGAGCGAGTCGAGCGGTCCCCATGACAGAAGACGCGTTGAGATGTCAGCTGCTCTTCTGTCAACGCGTTGAGATGTCAGCTGCTCTTCTGTCATGGCGCCGGTGGGCATCGGCACCACCATTTTATCTGTGGAACCCGATGGGAGATCAAGGATGTTCTGAGAACCTCAGCGGACCTGTGTCGATGCTACATCTGTACGGTCGGCTGTTGGCGTCCGTATTTTCGGTTAGGCCCCCATAATCCCATCATCACACACCAGGGTCCATCTCAGTGACCACAGTCCAGGAGAATAAAACCATAAGGAAGATTCACAATCACATCCGTAACATTTGATCTCACACACACACACACACCAATGAGGCGAAACCATCACTCTTTGTGGTCTCTTCTATCAGGAAACATCTCAAGATCTTGTTTTGAATAAATATTGATATCTTCTTATCCTGTCCTTTATCCCCATCTGAAGTTGAACTCCCAGAAGATGATCTCCTCTGGTTGTTTGGCCTCCTGGGAAGATATTTGTTTTTTTTTTTTTCCCCCCGATCATCTGTGATTAAGCCATGTCGGGATGGTGGCGGTCTGTTGTGGTGAAGGTGCTGTGGCTGTTGTATGATGGAGGGGGCGTTCCATTAATGTGGACATGGACGTCGACCCCAGCTCTTGAAACAGCATGGGCTGCCTGCGTGGTACCTGAAGATGTTTACCGCTCACTGCCGCTGCACCTGCTTCAGGTCACCATTAGAGATTTAGATGGTTCTCCCGTGTTCAGACGGCAGTAGATGTCAGGCATCTTTGACCTGGCGAGGAGAAGGGCTTCTCATCTGTCTCTTTCAGCGGAAGCTGACCATTTCCCGTTGTCGTTTTCCCTCTGTGTCTATGCAGCAAGTCCTGAGGACCATTTCCATCCCTCAGCTTCAGGGACAGCTAGCGGAGCCGTCCGGACAGCCCGTCAGCGAGGACATCCAGCAGGTGGCGGTGAGTCCTCAGCCGTCCTCGGACCAGCCCCGGATCCTCTACCAGTGCGGGGACTGCGACGAACTGTTCAAGACCCTGGACTTCTGGCAGCAGCACCGTAAAGAAGGAACGTGTCAGCACTTTGCCGGCGAGGGCAAATCGAGCCCGGACCGCGAACCCGGAGCAGAGAGCCCAGCGGCCCCGGGCTCCGGGGGGCCTCCGGAGGAGCCGCCCCTCACAGAGACCGCCTATGACCCGGAACAGGCCGAGGAGGCCGCGGAGGAAGAGAGGATGCAGCTTCTGCAGGCCTCTGCGGCCCAGAGCGTTAGTCCACCCGCCGCAGAGGCCGTCCCTCCAGTCTCTACTGCGGAAGACTCTTCTCCAAAGGGCAGAGGGTCCAACAAGAAGCCCAAGCCTGAGCCGGTGCTGCTGTGCACCGACTGCGGCTCCTGCTTCGGCCTGGTCTCCGAGCTGGTGGCTCATCGCAAGACCCACGGCTTCGAAGAGGCCCTGCACCGCTGCTCCGTGTGCGGGGAGAGCTTCCTCAACACCACCCTGTTCCTTTACCACCGCAAGCAGCACCGGCAGAAGGGAGAGGAGAAGGTCGTGGTGGTGCCTGAGACGACCGCCGAGGAGATGTGCATTCAGAGCAACGGGACAGAGGCCCCTCCTCCCAACGCCGTCATTTCCCCCTTCACCCGGCCCGAGCTGTACGTGTGCGTCCACTGCGGGGAGACCTTCCGAGAGGAGGCGGGGCTGGTGGCCCACCGCAGAGAGAAGCACCAGCTGCAGGAGCCGCTGCACAGCTGCTCCCAGTGCGGAGAGACGTTCATGAACACCACCCAGTTCCTCTACCACCGTCGGCAGCACGGCTCGGCCGCGGACGGGGCGGACGTTGGCGGCGAAACGCTCACTGAAGCTCAGGGGTCCTCGCTCGGCGCCAAGCAGCCGCTGTCCTCGCCTACGGCCATCGGCCCGGGTTCTCCTGCTCCTAAGAGGAGCCGGCCCGCCTTCAGGATCCTGAGCGGCGGAGCCGTGTTCAGAGGTCAGCGAGGTCAGGAAGGGCCGCTCGAGGCTTCTCCCGCAGAACCTCAACAACCTTCGTTGTCTTCCAGGAAGCAAAGGTGCAGGCTCCAAGGACGACTCTGAGAATAGCACCGCCGCTGACTCGGACACGGCCAACCTGCCCCCGCCGGCCAAGCTGCTGCAGGACTGGGCGCGCACCCCCCTTCCCCACGTCTGCCCGTACTGCGGCAAGACCTTCACCCGACGCGTCTTCCTCCGCACCCATGTCTACAGGCACACCGGCGAGAAGCTCTTCACCTGCAAGGTGAGCGACGATACCCGCCTCCCTCTCCTCCCGCCGGGGCGTCCGCAGCCACTAACCCAGGTCGGTGTCGTTGTTGTTGCCGCCGCGAAGGTCTGCTCCAAGTCCTTCACCAACTCCCAGAGCCTGCTGCGCCACAGCATGAGCCACACCGGAAACAAGCCCTTCAGCTGTGAGCTCTGTGGGAAGAACTTCTCCCAGGCAGCCACCCTGAAGAGACACCAGCTCATCCACTCCTCTGCCACGCCGCGCCGCAAGAGGGGACGCAAACCGGTTCGCCTCGGCACATTGCTCAGAGTCCCGGTCCTGGACCTCCTCTGCCAGCAGCATCTAACATACGACCTGGTCTCTGTTGTCCTCAGGTGTGTAACCTGGACCACGAAGGATCCGCTCACCTCTACTCCTGTCCCCAGTGTCCTTCACGCTTCAACACCGAGGACCAGGTCAACCACCACAGGTAGGAACGACGAGAAGCCCCGTCTTGTCTTTGAGAAGCGGCCGGCACTGGATTCGCTTCGGTTTATGTCGGAGATGTCGGGGCTGGACTCGGACAGACGGAGACAACCTTCTTCTCTGGAGATCGCTCTCGGCTCTGGACGCGGACCGAGGCCTCCAGTAGCCCCAGAGCGCAGTTGTACGGAGTAGAGATTATCAGATGGAACCCTGGCCTGATGGGAGATCTTTATCTTCACAAACACCGAGCGTCACTTTTAGTTTCACAAAAAAACTGTGTTTTCGAAGCCGTTGGACCTCTTGCTTTACCTCGGCGAGTCAAACTGAAGGCTCCGGACGGTTGGCTCGGATGTCAGCTGGTAAATCACCTGTCGTGTGTGTTTTTGGGCGTGCGTGTGCGTGCGGCCCTTTAACCGGCTTTTCACCCATCCTGGATGAACAGCGAGCAGCAGGTAAGGGTTCCATGTCCTGCTCAAAAACACTTGGCCGAATCGTTTCCGAGCAGCCCGATGCCGGGTTCGGACCGTTGGACCCGCGAGGGGCCGATGACAGCGGTCGGACACGGAAGTAAGCCTTTATGCTGTCTTCTCTGGTCAACCACACTGTGCGTGTGTTCTCCCACAGACTCCTGCACACCAGCCACCCGTTCCCCTGCCCCGAGTGTGGAGAAGCTTTCAGTCGCAGGAAAGAGCTGGACCTGCACTCTCTCACTCATCAAGGTGAGAGGTCATATTCGTTCTAGACTTTAGGGTTGCCGCTGACACACGGACAGTGGGGTTCTGAGCCCTAATTTACACACACACACACACACACACACAGCAAAGTAGAGATAACTGGACTTTTCATTTACTAATTTCTTCATTTGAAACCCATTAATTCTTCTCTGACTCCTCATTGGATGGAACATGAGGTCCTGCTGATCCCTCACTGGAAGGACAATCTATTGTCTCATTAAGTCAATCAGGTCAAGACTTCTCCAGAGCCATTTGTATCTTTACCCAGAACACACAGTGACCGTTTCCCCGGGATGGGAAACGGACCACGTGCAACTGAGAGAGTCCACCTAGTCATTTTGAGGAACCCTGACTTGATTGAAGGCCTCCTAATGTTCAGACCCCGTGAGTTTCTTGCTCCGTGACATCACTGTGGATCAGTGACCCTTGAGCCTGGTCTGCTGGGCTGACCGGAGAGCGATCAGACTCAACGACGTGAATTCCAGAGTGCCTCCAAGGCTTTAGCCCGGCTTTTCTGACACTCGCTGTGCGTCCACTAAGAGGCGAATGTCCCGGGATGTGGAGGTCAGTGACTCCATTGATGCGGGTCCCGTGTGGACCGAAGGAGGGAGCGATTTGGGTCGACGTGGCCGCACTTCATCTTCATCACAGGGGGCCTTGTTAGTTAATCTCAGGGTCAGAGGGACTGGGCTCCTCTGAGCGCGATGATTGGAGAGATTGATCCATTGATCGGTGTGCGGCCACAGGGCCAGATAGTCCTCGTTACAGGTTTAATTAGGAGGCCGAGGCGGGCCGTGCACCCCCCCGTCCGGGACCGATGCCGCAGATGGTTAGCAGATTGCGAGAGGTCGGCATGACGACCTACGAACGCGCCGATGGATCTCCAGCGTCAGCAGTTTTTCTGCCAGACTTTAAAAGCCCGAGATGACCCGAAGCCGGTTCCGTTTGCAGAATGTCCTGCCGGTGGCGCTAACGCTCAGCAAGTCACCCTCCGGAGAAGACCCTGGAACGCTGGGTTCTCACTCTGCGTTCCATAAGAACGCTAACACGATCTCTTTATGTCTGGGATTCCGGTTGCCGTTTTTGTAGTTCGGGTTTCCCGGCGGTCAGCGGAGCATTGACGAGCCTGCCGGTTTCTCCTCAGACAAGGAGCCGGTGGTCTGTCCTCACTGCTCCTCCCAGTTCGTCAACCAGTCGGTGCTAGAAATCCACCTGCAGCGCTGCCCGACCTCAGAGGAGGAGAGGAACACCGGCCGTGGGCGTGGCCAGGGCCGAGGACGCTGCACCGGGCAGGTCAGACAGCTGGACAACACCTCTGGAACTGCATGCGTGCATGTTAGATGTCACGATCTCAGCACTCCAAGACCTTTTCTCTTCTCAATGTCTGCCTCTCCTCAGATTGAATGTGACCTGTGTGGCCATCGCTGCATGACCCAGGAGGGTCTGGACCTGCACCGCCTGTCTCACACTGGCCAGACCCCCCTCAAGTGCCCCGTCAGGCCCTGCCGCCGCAGGTTCACCTGCAACAAAACCCTGGAGGAGCACGTGCTGGCCCACTTCCAAGGGAAGCTCAACAAGTCCAGGAGCCGGCCTCGCTTCCGCTGTCAGATCTGTCACAAGGACTTCGCCTACAACTCCACCTTCAACGTTCACATGAGGACGCACACGGACGAGAGGCCCTTCGAGGTGAGAATAATCCGACGTCCTCCCGCCCGTCCATCACGCCGGCCGTTTCATCCCCGGCTCGGTCGCCGCGGCGGAGGACGGCAGCCGTGTGTGCAGTGAGTGTCCTGCGGGTGTTTCCTCCCTCCTCCTGTACCTGTGATTAATGGCGGGGGTGAGTTCGGGCCTGTCACCCCCCCACGTTACTATTCTGGGACTCTCTCCCTCTGCCGCTCTGGTGACAAAGCAGGACATCAACCACGGAACCACCCAAGCTGATCGGTGCGCGTCGTACTGCGGGAATTGATTTCATGTTTGCCGTATAGATCGGCACACTGAGGATCGGAGGTTCGGGTCCGCCGGCGCCCTGGAAGAAGCGCCGCTGCATCTGAAATGAAGTCCTATGCTGAGGACACGCAGCGGGCGCTTCCTGGGCGGAATTGTATTGGCCGACACGTCCGATCGTGGGAAGCCAGAGTGACGAGGGATTATATCAGAGCGACACGGCTGCCGTTCTGGCCCTGTTTTCCTCCAGTGTGCGGAGGCCCGGCTTCAAGCAGTCCTCCTGGCGAACAGCCACGGGGTCTCTGTTGACGGGTGATATTCTCTCTGTCCCCCCTTCGTTACTGTTTCTCCCCCCTCCCTTGTTCCCTCCGCTCCTCCCGAAGAACTGCTGCATCTGCAGAAAAGCACAAAGGGCTCGGAAGTCCGAGCCGCAGTCGAGCGATAGAATGGCTTTCCTTTTTTCTTTTTTTTTCTTGCAGGCGTATAGTGGGCTCATAGGGCTTCAGACAGAAGCGCTGGTTCGAACCCCCGCTGACTCCTTGTCCTCCTGTCCTCT
Source organism: Fistularia commersonii (assembly GCF_037954325.1). Taxonomy (NCBI): domain Eukaryota; kingdom Metazoa; phylum Chordata; class Actinopteri; order Syngnathiformes; family Fistulariidae; genus Fistularia; species Fistularia commersonii. The sequence goes on along the minus strand of NC_141294.1, from coordinate 13,193,738 downwards.
TCCAGTGCGCCACGTGCGGCAAACGCTTCCGCCAGCTGCCACATCTGCAGGACCACGAGCGGATTCATAGCGGCCTGCGGCCCTTCTGCTGCTGGATCTGCGGGAAGAGCTTCAGCGTGGCCGCCCGCCTCACCGAGCACGCTCGCACCCACAGCGGCGAGAAGCCCTACCCCTGCCCGCATTGCACGGCCGCCTTCCGCTCGCGCTCCAACCTCGACAAGCACGTACGGCTGCACGGAGACGTGCCCCCCGACAGCGCCGAGCAGGCGGCGCAGGCGGCCGAGGCGGCGCAGGTACAGAAGGTCCTTGAGGGGGCCAAGGTGCTGTCTTCTCTGGCCTCCTCGGGGGACATGGATCCCGGTTCGGTGCAGACCATTTACGTACTGCAGGGGGGCGACGGGGCCACGGAGACGGTCATGATCCCCGCCGACGAGCTGAGCGGCATCGAGGGAACATCTCAGGTCGTCATCCTGCCCTCGGCCGTCCTGGGAACTCAGGCCATCGCCGTCCCCACCATCACCATGGACGGCAGCGAGATCACCATGGTGGAGGCCGGCCAGTCCCCCCAGCACTCCATCGAGTTCATCGTGGAGGAGACCATATGAAGGGCAGAGGCCGGCTCGGCCGAGTGAGTACGTTCGCCGAAGGACGGACCGCGAGCCGCAGTGAACTCCGCTTCCTGTTTGTGTTTGGGCTTTTAACGTGTCCCGAGTGTGTGTTTTCTTCTGATCCGATTCCTCCTCGGCGCAACGCTCTCATCCCCTCTTTCCCTCAGTGTGACTGATTTTATTTAAATAAAAGTGACATCAACCCAGCTCGTCAAGCCGGAACCTCGGTTCTCCTGCAGCGGACCGGAGTTCTCATGCTCATCTGCCAGAACGCGGTCCCAGCGGACCCGCAGCGGCGCCGCGAACACGCTCAGAGCGACAACGCCGTCGGCCAGATGGCATTACTTCCTTCTGCTCCGGGTCAGCGGTCACCGAGCGGCCGTGTCGGGTCACGAGCTAACGGCTAAGCTAATCCAACCGACACGTTTCGCACCGAGAGACACGGCTATTTGCCGCCCTTTCCGTGAGGAGCATGAAGTGACCCGCGGGCAGGTCACGTGTCGGCCCAGAGGTCTGGATCCTCAGGTGGGGGGGGGGGGGGTAAATGAGTCTTCAGATGGCAGGAGCGGGAGGTAGCTTGAGACCGGAGAACATCAAACCCTCAGATGTATTTACCGCCTCTGTTTATGGGGGGAGGTGCCCCAGTAAAGTTCCTCCTGAATAAAACATGTCAGCTTTCACATTGGTGAACGTCCATCATTCTGCAGGCGGTGGGCAGCAGACTTTAAAATCAGTTTTCACACCCGTCACCGTGGCAATCGAACGAAATCTACCGGTCGTGTCGTTACTTTGGTGGCGCTGTAGTGACGGGGGGCTACCAGAGGGGCAGCGGTGAAGCAGAGAAGGAAGAGGTCAGTGGACCACCGTGGCTTTGAAAAGGGCACTTGATGGAGCCTCCCGCTCCTCCTGTCATGGGAGCAGAAATGTAAATGATTCTGCGGCGGGAAGGTCTTGGGGCGTCAGGGGGTCAATCCAGGATTCACGTCCTGTCCGGTGACGTTCCTCCATCTTCACGTCCTCGTTGCACACCCGGGAGCTCAGAGGGCTCCGGCGCGCCCTCGGACTCCATCTGATGAAGACGGGAGGCGTTTCTTCAGACCTTTATTCCAGAAAAGCCCTCGACCCCACACCTCCGGAACTATCCAGCAGACGGCCCTCCTGAGTCCCGTGACTCTGCTTCCTCCGGAGCTCCGACCATCTTCAATGAAATCGGCCAGTTCTTGGCGTTCTCTCGGTTGTCCTCCAAAGCGGAGATAGAAGGGAGGACAGACAGGATGTCCGTTTTCCGACGGGTCTTCATGATCGGACGGAACGAGCTGGTGGCAGAGGAGCCTGCCTGATGCCGCGGATGAAGGTTCTGGTCCATGATGGCTATAAGAAACTCATGTTTGGAGCTCTGAAGAGTCTCCTTTCTCCTGTGTCAAGAGGATTTTGCCAGTATAGATTGTGTTTCTGTAAGGACTGTCCTGGTCACGAGAAGGCGGCCTGCTCCTCACCCTGCTCCTCACCCTGCTCCTGCTGAGCTGCCATCCGAGCCTCAAGGGAACCATTGGACTCGGGTCCCGGGCTTGAAGCGGTCCTGGCGCGAGGCCTAGTCTGGGAAGACGGAGCGGAAGGGTTCGCAGCCTGGTGGACTTTAGTGAGGAACCCGCTGGATTCCCGGAGCTCCTGACGTGAGGAGGGTTTTGTTCCTGGAAGGGAATCTGGCGTGAACCAAAACTGCGCTGCCTCCAGGATTCAACTCCGGACTGCACGGAGAGGTCATTCATAATCAGGGATAACTAACTTCTTTCCTATATGGAGGACTCGATCCGCTAGGAGGAGACATTTCCTAAACCTGCTGAGGGAAAGCGAGAAGAACGCGTCCTCGTGGCTCTTAAATGATGAGCCGCTCGGCGTGGAAGGTACGGCTTCCGGTCGGGAAGGACGTCACGCCGTCAGAAGGCGGACGTCACGCCGACCGATCCATTTCGACGTCCCGATGGCTCGGAGATGCCGCCGGGGCTTTGTTTCCATGACGACGCCATCAAACATCCAGCCGCCGGCAGACGTTAGCCCGCTGCTCCGAAGACACAGCAAAGGACGGCGGGAGACGCGGAGGAAAGCACGCGAGACAAGACAGAATCAGAGGATATGATGGGATGCGACATATCACACATAACACACACATACGTACATATGGAATGAATGCGGACACACACCCCTGGAGTGATAACATGCCTCTCATTCTTTGCTTCCGACCGCAGGTCCCCAGCTTTAGGCGGCTGCTGTCACGGCGACCGGTTTTAGCCGCCGCGTCTTCGCGCCAAACCGCTGTGAGTCTCAGGTTCTCCGTGATCTGCTGAGGAGCCGCTTCACAGCCCCGTCACCGGGCCGTGATCCATCGAGTCATTAGTGCAACATTGGCCTGATTAAGACACGCCATGCAGTCATCTCACACACTCTCACACATGCACACACACTTGACCCCCCCCACTACCCGTCCTTCTGGTTCTCCCCTTGTTTCCCCCCCCCCCCCCCCCCCCCGCAACATCGCCCCTGTCTCTTTGCTGAGGTGGCTGTACCTGCTGTGACTTTGACAAAGTAGTGTGTGTGCGTGTGTGTGTGTGTGTGTGTGTGTGTGTGTGTGTGTGTGTGTGTGTGTGTGTGTGTGTGTGTGTGTGTGTGTGGACTCCAGGCGGCTTGTTCTGCCTTGATTTCTGTAGTGTGTGTGTGAGAGCAGCATACTGCAGCACACTTGCACCTACATCTGCTTATGTCATATTATACCCTCTGTTTTGTCCTCCCTCCCTCTCTATTTTCATCCCTCACTCTTGTGTTCACCTTGTTTCTCCCTGCCCCCCCCACCTCCTCTCCTCTGCATGTCTCCTCCCTCCTGCTTCCTCCTACCTCTCTCATTGATAGTGAAGAGTGTGTGACTAGAATACCAAGGAGCTAATCATTATTCCACGGACAAAACTCAGTGCTGAGGCTGAATGTCAACCCCCCTCCACACACACACACACACACACACACACACACACACACACACACACACACACACACGACCTCCCTCCACCCCCCATCATGCAAACCTTCCATCAACATGTACAAACAAACGTCTACTAATGGGAAGACGTGGGACGGTTTACGTTTGCCGTGCGTGTTATTGAACCTGTGTGTGTGTGTGTATGTGCACGTGCACATGCTCTCGTGTATGATGCATACTTGTTATGTAAAGATGCTTCGCATGAATTGGTTCGTAGCCCGCCGGGTCGGGCCGGAGACCAGCGCCACAGCCGGGGAGTCCGGGAGCAGCTCGCTTCTGCTGGTTCTCAAATAGCAGGCTGTCTGATCCAGTCATCTGAGGAGACACTCAGGGTCATCTGCTTCTGCTGACGACCCAGGGAGGGGCGGAGCAGGCGGGGGTTAAAACACACACCACACAGACACACACACACACACACACACACACACACACAGGGCACTGCAGGCTGCATGTCAGTGTGTGTGATGGAATGGGAGCGACAGCACATGGAAACTTCTGACTTCCTCCAAACTGTTGCTGTGGGTCACAGCCAGGGGTGATGTGACTCCCCCCCAACACACACACACACACACACACACACACACACACACACACACACACACACACACTGGCACTTCGTCCACAGAGTCACACACTGTAATTAAAGAACAGTAAAGTTGCGAGTTTACAGACAGTGAAAGGAGGCGGCAGCCGGAGGGAAGGCGCCGTCTGATGGGATCAGGGCGAGGAAAAACCCAACCACCGGACCTGGACGTCGACACACACACACACACACACACACAACCTCATCATGTTTTCACCTATTCACTCTGCATCATTTGACATGCCCTGTGTGTGTGTGTGTCCTGTCATGGCCCTGGTGGGGGGTGTCAGAAGTAGTCCAAACTATAAAGAACAGTAACGAGTGTGTGTGTATGCGAGTGCTTGGGTAGCAGGCCGATGGACCCTCGGACCTCCTGATGGCGTCCCCGGGTTCCTCACTTCTGGTCCCGGCAGAAGCAGATGACCGTAGACCTTCAAACGCCGGCGGTAAACGACCAACCCGAGCGTCTGCTTGTCCTCGGGCTGCTGGAGCGAGTCGCAGAGATGGAGGCGCTCGGAGTATCTCCTCAGCGTTCGTAGCACTTGGTCTGCGGCGCGGGTGAAAAGGTCCTCCAGGTCCTTCAGGTCCTTCAGGTCCTGGGTGACAGTGGAGAAGGTGCCGGCGTGCTGGGCTTCGGTGGAGCGTCGTGTCGAAGAATATCAAACCCATGGAAGAGGAGGCTTCCAGGAGCACAGGCTCCTCACCCCCTCCCACATTAGACGCCCCCAGTGTGTTTCTGCATCTCAGTGACTTTGTGTCAATATGTGCCTCCAACTGTTGTATTTAGTCCCGCTGACGCGTGAGACCGTGCGCGTGCGCGTCAATGCGCCTGTGCACGAGCCCGCACTCCTCAGATGTTTGTTTCCTCCGTGACCTTTTTTTGCCTTTTCTTTTATTTCCACTTCTCATCGCACTGACTGACAGAGGAGGGTGTGTGTGAGTGTGAGTGTGTGTGTGTGTGTGTGTGTTGTGTGTGTGTGTGTGTGTGGGGGGGTCTTCATCTTTGAGAAAAATACCTCGGGGGGGCAGGAGGGGGGGAGGAGCTGATTAGATTGGAGAAGCAGAGGAGGAACTATTGAGCGGGGGGGGGGGGGGGGGGCAGCTCGCCTTCGCGCGGCGCTGAATCACAGCGGATCCACGGACACGCGGACGGAAGAGCGGGATCAACAAATGGACGCTGGGACGGTGGACGCGCGTCGCGTCTGAGGACGGAGGAGGAAGCAAGGAAGCAGGCGAGAGGAGGCAGGAAGGAGGACGAAGGAAGGAGGACCGGACTGAGGAGAGAGGAGGGAGGAGGAGGAGGAAGAAGGAGGGAGGAGGAGGAGGAGGAAGAGGAGGGAGGAAGAGGAGGGAGGAGGGAGGGAGGAGGAGGGAGGAAGAGGAGGGAGGAGGGACACCCGAGGACGGAGGAAGCAGCCGCGAGGACAGAGGACGGAGGAAGAAGGACGAAGGAGGGAGGAGGCAGGAGGTAGGAAGCGTCCCAGAGGACGAGCGTCCGCCTGCATCCGCTCTCCTCCGCATCCGGCGCCGCCGCCGCGAGGACCGAGGTCCACCTTCTCCTCCATCTCCACCTTCTCCTCCATCTCCACCCCCCGCATCCTCCAGCCGCGGATGCTGTGGACACGCACGGACCGACGACGTGCACGGTGAGTGTGATTCCGCCGCAGACGCTGGTCGAACCGCTCCGGCGTGTGTTTGCGTCATGGCCGGTTAGAAAATAGGACCCCTCCTCCCCCACCGAATTCGTGCGTGTGCCCCCCCCCCCGTGCGTGTGCGCGTGTGTGTGTTGATAATAGCCGCTCCATTGGTATTCAGCTCCGGGGCGTCCCTGCCTTTAGGGGGGCTCACAGAGCGGGGATTGTGCTCGTCAGTGGGGGGGGGGGGGGGGGGGGGGTCTGATGCGACGGGTGACTTTTACCCCTCTACACCCCTCCTACCCCCTCTTACCCCTCTACACCCCTTCTACCCGCTCTTACCCCTCTACACCCCATTAAACCCCCCCCCATCTGCAGTTCACCTACGAGCCCCCCCCCACCTGTTTCCCGCACCGAGAAGCGAGCAGGCCTGTCCGCCCGGAGGAGACGTTCGACTGCCCCCCCCCCACTGCCCCCCTGCCCCCCCACTGCTGCCCCCTCCCCGCTGCTGCCCCCCCCCCGCCCCCCCACGGCCCCTCCAGCTCCTCCTCCATGTGAATTCACATGCAGACGCTGGACTCTTTCCTGACACAGGCCATTCATTGCATGTATTTGTGCACGCGCACACACGCGCACACACACGCACGATGGGACTGCTGGCCCTGCATCAGTCATTTGAGTGTGTGTGTGTTTGTGTGTGTTGGGCCTCCTCATGGGTTAGTTGGAACCAAAGCATCTGAGTTGATCAATGTTTATTGGCTTCTAGCAGCTGTAACACACACACACACACACACACACACACACACACAAACACACGACTGAGTACTTCACGTGTTTCACACCTGTTACAAAGTACCATGGTAATGTGGTGACATTAGCTGTGCAGCACACACACACACACACACACACACACGGGTCTTGTGTTAACAGCCCTGTTGGAGAGGTTGTGTGTGTGTGTGTGTGTGTGTGGGGGGGGGGGGGGGGGGAGGGGGTCGGGCGGTGCAATACCTCCTGAGTCCTTTGACCGCCGTCTGCTGGTCCCGGTTCCTGTCAGGATTCCTTTTTTTGGTTTTGATTCTGGTTCTGGTTCTTATTCTGCTTCTGGTCTGGTTCTGGTCTGGTTCTGGTCTGGGTCAGGACCCCCACCCGAGGATTCTCCAGGTGCCAACTGTTGCATAGTAACAGCTGAAGCGAAGGTTGGTCCTCTGACTATTTTTAGATGGACAGTCACCTCGCAGCAGAGCAGAAGAGGAGCTGCAGCCGTCGGTGTGCAGGACCTTCTGTCCACCCTGGAGGTCCGACCGGTAAATCTCCATATGGCTTTTCTTGGCGAATGAGGTACGAGGAGACTGGCGTCTCGGTGAGGAAGCGTCAGAGCCACGGTGGAGAACGTATGTTTGGTCCTCAGCCGATGGAAGATCTTCTCATTGGTCTTCTTCTGCCCAGAAACAGAAGGTGGGCTGGTAGTGTTTGCAGATGACGCATCCATCCCTGTTAAAACGGCTCGCATCAGTTTCTGGCCCCGCTGAGGAGCGGACTCGGACGAGGGCTTCGAGCAGAAGGGAAACCGACCTCCGCCCGATCTGCGTGGAATCATCTCGGGCTCGCGAACGCGTCTCAGGTCGTAATGCTGAAGTCGATCCGATCGGCTCCTCGTCGACGGCGTCTCTCTTTCGGGGGACGTCACGCATCCTGTGAAAGTTCTCTGTCCTGCAGCTTGGAATTGGACTTCTCTCTGTGGTGTCCTTCTCTCATCCAGAGGCTCTTCAGGTCCAACAGATGCAGGACAGCTTCTCTGGTTTCCAGAGGCAGCAGGGAGCCGGCGGCTACCTTCGTCTTTCTCGTGCTTTTAGGTCTCGTGCGTCTTCTGGGTTGAAAACCGGAATGAATGACGGCGTCGGCTTGGAGCCGCAGCTGATCCTGTCCTGGACGCTGTGATGGACTTCTGAGTTGGTTGAGCTGTGGTGAAGACACATGAAGCGGGCTGATTGGGTGAAGGAGTGTGGATCTGGCAGCTGGGGGGTCTCTGGGGGGGGGGTGAAGACCAGCTTGTCATAACAGAGCAAAAAGATCAAATCATAGCATGAGGGTCCAGGAGGACAGAGGAAAACAGGCAGCAAAGTCGGAGGCAGAGTGACAAGGACGGACTAGACAGCAGTATGACGGAGGTGGGGGGGGAGAATGACATTCGCCGTAAAGCGGAGTGACACAAATGTCACCACGCTAACCTTCCGTGCTCTCTCTTCTCCCTGACCTCCAGATCTAGCTGAGATGGAGGCCCCGTGGGGGACGTGGAGGACGCCCCCCCCCCCGCCGCACCTGACCGCCCGCCGAGGCCCCCGACGAGGAGGATCGGCCCCTCGGTGCCGGAGCGTCGCCATGGAGACGGTGGACCGGCCAGGATCCCCCCCAGATCCCGGTTCGGTCCGCAGCCCGGAGCGAATCCACTCTTCTTCAGCCGCCGCCCCGCAGAGGCCAGGGATGGAAGCCCCGCCTCCGACGGACTCGCTGCTCTGATTGGCCGCGAAAGAAAAGGAGGGCTAGTTTTGAAAAGCCACCTGTCTCTCCCGCTTCTCTACGGCGCCGACTTTCACACGCTGAGGAGAAAAATGTGATGAAGCTCCTCTTCGTGGCCCCCCAGCCTCGGAGGGACAGGAGGGACCGAGGAGGTGGAGGAGCAGCTCAGACATCGCCGCTCATAACCCGCTGGCGGCCTGCTCCGCCGTGATTGGTCCGCGCAGGTGATTGACAGCAGCGGGCACCGAAGAGACGCGGGGCCGGCATCCGCCCCCCGCCCACATCTGGTAGGAAGGAGAAGGAAAGGCTCGGGAGGACAGACCGACAGGAGGACAGACAGTGTTTGATCTTCAAGCAGGAATCAGGCAGACAGAGAAGAGGATCTTGCCGTCTGCAGCTTCCCCCTTCAGGCCTGGTCGCCAGGTGGACGGGGGGCCGGGGGGAGCAGGTGTGTGGAACCCTGCTGACGCTTCTCCGTTCCCCCCATCGGGCGAGGGTGCCGTCGGCCTTCCGGCCCCGGAGGCGGAACCCGATCGGTGACGGAGGAGTCCGGACTTAGAGGCGGTCCTCCCCGGCGGAGGAGCCGCGTTGTCCTGTTCTAAAGGGATTATAACCTGGACCCCCCCCCCTCCCCCCATGACACGGGCCGGACCCCCCTGACTCCCCCCTGACTCCCCTCGACTCCCCCCCGACTCCCCCCCGACTCCCCCCTGACTCCCCCGCTGCCCGCTCAGCTCTCCATGCCGGTCCGTCAGCGACAGGAAGGCCCGGAGCTTTCCCATGCCGTCTCATTCATTCTGTGAGTACCGCCGCCGGACCCCCCCAACACCGGACCCCCGCGGGGGGCTCACACACACACATCCAGGGTCCTCACATCTGTGGGGGGGGGGAGTGTGTGTGAGAAGAGCAGGCGATTTTGATGTTAAAGCCCAGCTTACAACAGCATAAGGGTAGTGTCACAGAGAGCCTGTGTGTGTGTGTGTGTGTGTGTGTGTGTGTGTGTGTGTGTGTGTGTGTGTGCCTGCTTGCGTGCGTGCGCGCGCACATCTATATATTGGTCCTGAGGTTAATTTGAACTAATTAGTGTTGAGTATTTTTGCTTCTCAGAGCAGTTTTTCGGTTCTCTGTCAGTGTACTCACATTCATTAGGGTGACACAGAGGGTGTGTTTGTGTGTGTGTGTGTGTGTGTGTGTGTGTGTGTGTGTGTGTGTGTGTGTGTTGGGGGCAGTGGGGGGTGTTAAAGAGAAAGGGGGAAGCAGCTAATGAGAATGACTTGGATTTCCCGACGAGCTCTTTGTTGCCTTCATTTCACATCTCACGCCTGAAGCGTTGCTCCTCGGCCTCCTTTCATCTCCTCCGTGTCTTCAGATGAAATCCATTCTGCTGCTCGTGCAAACGCCTCAGTTCATCCCTCGCTTGCCGTGGCTCCGCCCTCAGAGACCCAGAGTCCATTCAGATAGAGCGAGAGTCCACCCGAGATCTCTTATGGGGGGCTGTGGACACATTGGGGGGGCTGTGGACACATTGGGGGGCTGTGGGCACGTTGGGGGGCTGTGGACACATTGGGGGGCTGTGGACACGTTGGGGGGCTGTGGACACGGGAAGAGGAAGTGTGTCACAGCAGGCAGTATAGCCGAGGCCACAAAGCAAGAAAAGGCTCTCCGGCGCCCCCCTTTGTCAGGGATGGTCGTTGGCCCCAGGAATGATTCCTCAGTAGTAACATGACTGCAGCGGCTGCACGCCGAGCGCCGGCACCCCCAGCCCGCCCCCGCCCTGCGAAGGAGGGCCGAGACCCAAGTCGGCTTAGCGGTCCACCGGCCGACAACTGTCTGGCAGGTTCTTGCAGTGTTCCTGTGGTGTTCCTGCAGGATCTTGGGGTCTTCCTGCAATGGCCCAGGTATCATTCCTAGTTAGCACCAAACGCATGGTTCCCCACTGTTCTTCGCGGTTCTCCACATTTCCTTGTCTCGATTCCTCTCTTCCTGTTGTATCTCGGTCATTGTTTTCTATTTTGATGTATTTCTGTTTCCAGATGTTTGAATGGAGGGTAAGAGGAAGAGGGCATAGTGGGGGGGGGTGTAGTCAGGGATGCTAGGTGGTTTATCTAAATCATTGACATAATGAAGACTCCGAGCATCTGGCAAAAGGTGACATGTTACCATGGCAACAAGACACCTGTGCCACCGGGGCCCTGATCTGTGATGGTGTGCTCTGATTGGTTCCTCGTTGGGTTTAATCTCAGTATTTTATCCTCTGACTCTCAGACCTGACCTTCAGTCTGAGGGCTATTAAAAGCTGTACGTGTGTGTATGTGTGTGTGTGTGTGTGTGTGTGTGTGTGTGTGTGTGTGTGCGGGCGGTCCTCCTTTGAGCAAGACACATGGGAGGACCCTTCAGGTCTACAGGCACATCAGAACCACCAAAGCAGGAAGTGACTCGGGAATGTCTGGCATGAGAACATGTAGCTTTTGCGTTAGCAAGTGACCTTTGACCTGAGGCACTGACCTAGCTGACACCCAAAGTCTCCACCGGGTTGGGGTTAGGGTTAGTCAGCAGTACCTTCAGAAAGCATCCAGGTTGCAAAACCTGGGTCAGGGTTAGTTTTCAGTTTGCTGCACACGGTTCTGAGGCACTTCCTGTTTCCGTGTGGAAGCTGAGGTGAAAGGTCAGCCGGTGTCCCGTTCTGCAAAGAGACTAGCGACTCTGCGGACGTTTATGGGGCGGACAACCTCCTGAAGATATGGACGTCTATCTCAGATGTTTCACCTCACCAGTGTCTCTCAGTGGAGTCAGGAAGTTCATAACCCGGTCACCCGCCCCCCCCCCGGGTCTTACCCACAAAGCCCCTCTGGTGGCTCCGCCCCCTTCCACCCTCGTCACCGGTCACACGGTGCTCAGGAAAAGGTCCACTTTTGTGTGGCTGCTTGTCCAATCTTGTTCCGTCCAGGCTTGGGCGAGTGTGTGTGTGTGTGTGTGTGTGTGTGTGTGTGTGTTAGACAGAGAGATAGAGCCCCCACGCTGCCTCTGATGGTCTCTCAGTGGATGCAGTCATCAGGATTGGACTGAGAAGATCCAGGCGAGGTGTGAGGTTCCTCCGTGAGGAGCGAGCTGACTGGGATGAGGCTGTCGGCGTTTCCGTGGCGACGGCTGAGTGGCAGTGACAAAGGGTCTGAGGAGCGGCTCCTGGAGCAGCAGGCAAAAGGCATTGTGGGTAAAATGGCGTGATGCTTTCACGGAGGCACGACTGCTCGAGTCTGTGTCACTTCCTTGATCCTGACCAGAGGCCCCGCTGGTGTCATGGCGCCGTGGAGGTCGAGCTCCAGCTGCGTCCGGGAGGCCGGGCTCCTCCTCAGGGACACCAGCAGCTCCGCCTTCCACCTTCGCCTTCCACCCTCTGCTCTCCACCCTCCACCTCCACTGGCGAGCATCCGCCTCCATCCATCCTGCGGTCAACACCGAGGTCATGACCTTAGTGAGGAACAAAGAGACAATCAGCTGTTTAGCACGCCGGGACATTTATACCTTTGGACTATGATGCTGCAGAGGACACCACACACACACA